>NC_089490.1:2430019-2730019 GCF_036850765.1 Saccopteryx bilineata | reverse complement strand
ATGTTGTGTGTCCACCTCTGGCACCGTCTGGAGACACAGTTCCCAGCACCTGCTCCCTCCCCTCAGTGATGGTGGTTGTCCTGTGAGGATCCAGACTGCCTGTCCACTCTCCAAGAACAGAATCTCAGGCTTGTTTATTGCTATTCTCTGTCAGCCTGGCTCAGCATCTTATGAAAAATATTGTACTGGAATGAAACAAGGAATAAATGAATAATTGTGGCATCAGTTTTCTTCCCTAGAGATTCACTTTATGCCTGTCTGCTTTCTAAATTTTCTCTCTTACTTAACTTCTTCCTCCATTCATAACACACTCATTATGGGTCCTCTCCCCTCAGGACTGACTCAGAACAGAACATTTTCTATACAAGGATTCCTTCCTCCTTTTCTTTTTAATCAAAGAAAGATGTCTTTATTTTAAAAGAGTTTCCTGTAACTATTTATATTTTAGGGTATAAGAAAGAGTATGATAAAGACAGTGACCATATTACAAAATATATATAAAAATTAAGTGGTGTTTCTAAGGTCTCTGTGTTTGGAACAGCAGTGATCCTCAGAGGAGAGCACCTGGTTTCCTGTGAAACAACAATGAAAACTATTAGATTTAGGATTTCTGTTATTTTCCAGCCCTCCTTTTTTTTCTTGAAGGACACTACAGTTCCTCTCCTTTTTCTGACTCAACATTCACATTTGTTGAGGCCTCGAGGTAAACTCTGGCCCTTCCCTCGAGTGGACAGTGTACTTCACTGAGGATGCTGAGGTGGATGGTCAGCCAGCACAGCTGGACTCTGTCCAAATGAGTCAAGCTGGACAACGCATGAAGATACGTCTGAGCCTTTTTCTATTCCCTTTTCCCACACTTCCTCATTTACTGAGTATCAACAAGTTTCATACATTGTGGGGGACAGGGAGCAAAGCATGGATCATGCATGGTCTCTGCCCTCCGGGACCTTACTGGATAGGGGAGTCAGGTGAGTAAAGGAGCCAGTATGGTGCTGTGGGGAGTCCTCCACAACTGCCTCATCTGAAATCAAACCAAACGACATTATCTTTTCATGTTCTTTGATCTTTGCAAAGGTTTGTTTTTCTTCCTGAAATTGTCTTTGAGGACTTTTTGAACACTTCCAGTTCATTCATGAAATTTCTGTTTAGTGACCAACTTCTTAGCTAAGTTCTCTTGGTAAACACATTCTTGTCCACAATATGATCTCCAACACCTCTGTCCAATGTCCTTCTCTACACGTTTCTCTCTTCCTCCTCCCTACCCAGTGTCACCCCCAGGTTGGGAAGGTCCTCCAGCAAAGCCTCCTTGTCCTGTAATGCTTCTTCTTGACTCGCTTTTCAGACATGAATATATGAGATCATGCTCTCACCTGGTGTTCATCCTGGGCTGCACATGGTGCCCGAGAACATCACAGTTCTGGGACAGCTGCACCTAATGCTGTTTCCCAGTTTCAGCCTCACTAGGTCCCTGTCCTGCTCAGCACTGGTCCTGCCCTCCTTCCCCATGCTGTCCCCATCACTAATCTCTAATCTGAGCGCCCTCTAGGGACAGACAGTGTGTCTTTCCATCTTTGAACCTCCAGCACTTAGCTCACTGTGTGCTCAGAAATGTGTATTAAATATCAGTGGCTCTTCTCCAGGATGACAGAGATTTGGGAAGACTGGAAGACACAGAGGTAGCAGAATCCTAGGAAAGTTAGACTCAGCAGAGACCAGGCTGCATTATGACTTGTGAACCCTCAGCACTTGTTGCTAATGTGAGGTCTTTTCCCCATAAAATAATATACAGTCATGTTTTATGACTACATTTGTATAAAGACAGATATAATCCAAGCTAAATTAAAATAGTTTCTTCTTCTGATTTTATGAGAAAATAAAAGTTTCATGGGTTCCTACAGGCATAGCAGGCCCTTGGCCCTGTGACCACTGGGGGTCATGGATCGGTCACAACTGACCGGGACACGCTGGGTGACCCTGAGAACAGGGGATATGGACGTGCTCTGGAGAAGCAGGTGGAACGTCACTACAGACAATGTTAGGTGGGAGCCACCATGCGAGTAGAGTTGTTAAAGGTTAAAGAGTCCTTTCCACTTCCCCTTTGAACTACTTGGCTTTTCTACATTGGTTTTCACAAACCCAATCTTCATGCAACAAAACAACAGAAAAAAGAGCCAGATGGGTCCTGGAAAGAATGGAGGATGAAGGAATGTCTGAAGATAGGGTGGAAAGGGGTGACAGCAAAGGTAGGGGATGCAGGGGACAAGGACTGACCCTATGCTGGCCCACTCTCCCTCTCCAGAGCTTCCTCAAACGGGGTGAAGGGCAGGACGTTTGGGCTGACAGCTGGAGACTAATATAATTTAATTCACCAACTTTTCATCACAAAGTTCTCAATTTTAAAATAATAATATTCCTTACTTTATTAAAGAAAAATTATAAAGCTATACCTGTAATAGTCATAATTTAAAAATAAGAATATCCTTACATGGACAAGAGTGTGGTGGTTACCAAGGGTGGGGGGGGAGGGAGGACATGGGAAGGAGGGAGGGAGAGAGTTAGGGGGAGGGGGAGGGGCACAGAGAACTAGATAGAGGGTGACGGAGGACAATCTGACTTTGGGCGAGGGGTTTGCAAAATAATTTGATGACAAAATAACCTAGACATGTTTTCTTTGAATATATGTACCCTGATTTAAAAAAAAAAAAAAAAAAGAATATCCTTGACATTTATACGTATGTCTTCATTACTTGGGGAGCCTATCTACATACTTATTTTACCTGATGTTTTTGTGAGATGACACAGAAAAGGTAACAGATCAAGTGAGGACGTGGTAACATGACTTGTCTAAGGGCGTCCAGTGGGCTCCTTACTACTCCCCACCCTTGTCAGTTCTCAGCGTGGGAACGTATGCAAATCTGAGACAAAGAAAAGAATCCTTCTTTATGTCTATGTGGTCTATGTAATACATGAAACTATTTGCACCAGGAAGGACTACAGAAGAAATTATAAAAAGCTCCAATAGTCACTCAGAAAAATTTGGGAGCACTAGTACATGAATTTCTAGTAACAAAACACCCACTCATGAAAACACCCGTGTCTTTGAGGCAGTCTCGGCATAGAGCCCTGCAGGCTGTGTTCACTGGATCCAGCACTAGAAACAGAACACTGTCCTCAGAGAAGGTGCAACAGCACAGCTAGCAAAGACAGCAGACTGGGACTCTGGTTTTCTAAGCGGGGAAGGACCATGCTTCTTGGATCTGCTTCCTGTTGAGAATGGCTTTGAGGAATCTCTACTAGTTCTATGCGAATCTCTATGTTTTTCACCCTCCAATTCTCTGTTTCCCAAGACCAGTCCCCAATCCACTCAGTGGTGCACTCACCCTCAATGTCTTCACCTCCACAGGGACTCATCATGGTGGTCAGGGTGAGGGTCCCCCAAATCAGAGCTCCGTTTAGAGTCATTGTCTCCTCAGGGTGGTCTCAGCAACAGCTGTTCTGGGTTGTAGAACAGTGATGAGGACAGAGCTGAGAAAGAATTCTAAAAACACCCAAAGGGACTCTTCAGATTGGGTTCTGGCCAATCAGAAAAATCCACTGTGATGACACCTCAGTTGCCAGCTGAAGAGTTTGTACAAAGAGGCCTGGCAGAGAGTGGGAAACCCCCTGGCTCTGCTGCAGCCTCCACTGGGGGAGGTTTCTATGAAGGGGAGGGGAAGGTATCAAATCACCATCTTCTCTTAGTCTCTGTACCTGCTGGTGGCGAGGGGGTGAGGATTTCTGAGCAGCCATGTGGACAGATGCAGCCATCACTAATATGGCATCCTTCAGGATTTTCTGGGTTACAACCTCCAAGAATTCTCCAGAGTTGATCCCCCTTCCTGACAGCTCAGCCCCCTCCCTGCTCCCTGGCCCCATATCTGGGTGAGCTGTCTCTCTTTTTTTCTCCCACAATGCATATGAGATCCTCTAAATTTTTAGTTGACCCACATCACGGGGACCTCTGCTGGTGGGAGCCAACAAAGTAGCTTGGCCTTTTCAACTTACCAATATTTTTCACTCCATAAGATGCACCTGACCATAAGATACACTTAGGGTTTTAAGGAGAAAAACAGAAAACAAAATATTCTGAAATAATGGTGTGTTAAAATATTTAATAAAATACCATATTATTTGCTCTGTAAGACGCATGGGCATTTTCCCTTTCACTTTTGGGGCAAAAAAGTGCACCTTATGGAGTGAAAAATACGGAATATAATAAATCTGTCGAGTACTTTATTTTCTCACACCCTCAAAAGCTCCCACATTTGTAGCTGAGGAAGAAAAGATGGTGTGGTGCTTCTACACTCACTGCAGGATCTCACAACTGAATTTCTTTGTTGCTTTTAGTACTCTTCATGATCCATGTTTTGATGCTGCTTATTTAAAGGAAATTTGGGGACATTTATTATACTAAAGAAAACTGCTGGCTTACACAACGATTTCTTTAAAAAATTTATTTAGAAAATTAAATTTAACAGGTTGACATTGATCAATAAGAGTACATAGGTTTCAGGTAAACATTTCCATATCTTTAGAACAGTTGATTATGTTGTAAATCCATCACTTAATGTCAAAATATTTTTCGTCATTGTATATTTGTCCCTCTTTACTCTCTTCCCCCAACTCCTCCCCAAAACCCTCACCTCCTGGTAAGCACTTCACTTTTATTTATGTCCATGAGTCCCAGTTTTATATTCCGCATATGTGCAAATTTATATAGTTTTTAGCTCTCTCTGATTTACTTATTTCACTCAGAATGTTCTTAAGCTCCATCCATGTTGTCGTCAATGGCAATATGTCATCATTTCTTATGGCTGAGTAGTCTTCCATTGTATATATGTACGACAACATTTTTATTCAGTCTTCTGTAGAAGGACACTTTGGTTGTTTCCATGTCATGGCCACTGTCAATAATGCTGCAATGAACATGGAAGTTAATGAGTCTTTATGCACCAATATTTTCAAGGTTTTTGGATAGATATTCAGTAGAGGGATTGCTCGGTTATATGGTAGCTCCATTCTTAATTTTTTAGAAGAACCACCATACTATCTTCCATAATGACTGTACCAATTTACATTCCCACCAGCAGTGAGGGAGGGTTCCTTTCTCTTCACAGCTTCTCCAACACTTCTATTACTTGTCTTGTTGATAATAGCTAATCTAACATGTGTGAGGTGGTATCTCATTGTAGTTTTGATTTGCATTTCTCTACTAGCTAGTGAAAATGGGCATCTTTTCATATATATGTTGGCCATTTATTTATGTGTCTTCTTGGGAGAAGTGTCTGTTCAAGTCCTCTCCCCATTTTTAAAAATTGGATTGTTTGCTTGTTTGTTGCTGAACTTTGTGAGTTCTTTATATATTTTGGATATCAACCCATCATTGGAGTTGTTTGCAAATATCATCTCCCATTTAGTTGACTGTTTGTTTTGTTGTCCGTTTCTTTTGCTGTGCAGAAGCTTTTTAGTTTGATATAGTTTCACTCATTTATTTTTGCCTTTACTTCCCTTGCCTTTGGAGTGAAATTCGTAAATTTATCTCTAAGGCCAAGCTCCATGAGTTTAGTATCTATTCTTTCTTTTGTGTAATTTATTGTTTCAGATCTTTTGGTTATGCCCTTGATCAAATTTGACTTATTTTTTTGTGCAAAGGGACAAACTAGTCAAGTTTCATTTTTTTTTGCATGTGGCTTTTCAATTTTTTCAGCACCATTTATTGAGGAGGACTTCTTTTGTTCATGGTGTGTCTTTGGATCTTTTGTTGAAGATGATTTGTCCACAGATATGTGGTTTTATTTCTGGGCTCTCAATTCTGTTTCATAGGTCTGTGTTTTTGCGAGTACCATGCTGTTTTGATTATCGGGGCTCTATATTATAATTTGAAGTAGGGTAGTGTGATACTTCCAGCTTCATTCTTTTTCCTTAGGATTTCTTTGGCTAGTCAGAGTATTCTTTATGGTTTTATACAAACCTGGTGATTTTTTATTTTATTTTTTTAAAATGACATTGGGATTCTGATGGGGATTGCATTGAATCTGTATATTGCTTTGTGTACTATGGCCATTTTAACATGTTGATTCTTCCAATCCATCAATGTGGAATATTTTTTCATTTCATTGTGTCCTTTTCAATTTTTCCAATTATGCTTTGTAGTTTTTAGTATAAAGGTCCTTCACATCCCATGTTAAGTTTATTCCTAGGTATTTTGTTTTTTGTTGTTTCAATTGTAAAAGAAATTATATTTTTGAGATTTTATGAAGTTTTATCTTTGGCATATAGAAAAGCAAGAGACTTTTGTATATTGATTTTGTCTCTTGTGACTTTACTGTATCAGTTTATTGTTTCTAATAGTTTTTCAGTGGAGTGTTTGGGGCTTTCTAGATTAAAGATAATGTCATCTGCAAAAAGTGATACCTTTACTTTCATTCTTCATATGGATAACTTTTATTTTCTTCTCCTACCTGATTGCATTGTCCAGAACTATGTTAAAAAAGAGTGAAGAGAGTGGGCAGCCTTGTCTTGTCCCTAATTATAGAGGAAAAGCCTTCAGTTTTGACCAATTAGTATGACATTAGGTGTTGGTTTGTCATATATAGCCTTTATTATGTTGGGATACTTTCCTCCTATACCGATTTTATTGAGTGTTTTCAACACAAAGGGATGTTGTATCCTGTTGAATGTCTTTTCTGCATCTATTGATAGTATCACATAATCTTTGTTTTTTGTTTTGTGATGTGTTACCTTATATTGGTCGATTTATGTTTGTTGAACCACTCTGGTGCTCCTGGAATGAACCTCATTAGATCGTGTTGTATTATTTTTTAAATGTGTTGTATTCAATTTGTAAGTATCTTGTTGAGGAATTTTGAATTGGTATTCATTAGCTATTTTGGTCTGAGATATTTATTTATCTACTTATTTATTTATATATCTCTCTATCTATCTCTCTATGTATCTATCTATTTATTTATTTCTGTGTGTGTTTTCTCCTTGCCAGGTGTTGATATCAGGGTGATGTTGGCTTCATAAAATGTGTTAGGGAGTATTATTTCTTTTTCTATTTTTTTTGAAGACTTTTGAGAAGTATAGGTAGCAAATCTTTGAACGTTTGGTAGAATTCACTGGTGTAGTCATCTGGTCCTGGACTTTATTTTGAAGGAAATTTTTTTAAAATTAATTAAGTCATTTATTTTACAAGGACAGAGAGAGTCAGATAGAGGGATAGATACAGACAGACAGGAACGGAGAGAGATGAGAAGCATCAATCATCAGTTTTTCGTTGCAATATCATAATTGTTTATTGATTGCTTTCTCATATATGCCATGACCGCGGGCCTTCAGCATACTGAGTAAGCCCCTGCTCGAGCCAGTGACCTTAGGTCCATGCTAGTGAGCTTTTTGCTCAAGCCAGATGAGCCTGCGCTCAAGCTGGAAACCCTGGGGTCTCAAACCTGGGTCCTTCCGCATCCCAGTCAAACGCTCTATCCACTGCGCCACTGCCTGGTCAGGCTTGAAGGAAATTTTTTTATAGTTATTTCTATTTCTTCTCTGCTTATAGGTCTATTTAGGTTTTCCACTTCTTTGTGACTCAGTTTAGAAAGATTGTATAATAATAAGAACTTATGTATCTCTTCTAGATTGTTAAATTCAATTTCCTATAATCCTTTTAGTAGTCTAGTATAATCCTTAGTATATCAATAATGTCTGTGGTAATTTCTCCTCTTTCATTTCAGATTTTGTTTATATGAGTCCTTTCTGTTGTTTTCTTAGTGAGTCTAGCCAGGGGTTTGTTAATTTTATTGATCTCTTCAAAGTACCATATTTTTGTTGTATTACTTTTTCTATAGTTTTTTGTTCTCCATTTCCTTGAGTTCTGCTGTAGTTTTTATTATTTCCTTTCTTCTGCTTATTTTGGGTTATTTTGTTCTTCTTTTTCTAGTTTTTTTAGATGTAATGTTACCTTGTTTATTTTGGATCTCTTTTGTTTTTTTGATACAAGCTTGTAATGATATAAAATTTCTTCTTATTATTGCTTTCTCTGCATCCTCCGAATTTTGATATTTTGTGTTGTTCTTGTTTGCCTATAAGTACATTTTTTGACCTTTGCTTTTAATTCTTCTTTGCCTTAGTCAGTTTTTTAGCAGTATGTTGTTTAATTTGTACATTTTTGGGGGTTTCTTTACTTCCTTTTTGCAGTTGAAGTTTAATTTTCTAGCCTTATAGTCAGAACATATGCTTGGTATAATTTCAATCTTCCTGAATTTATTGAGGTTAGTTTTGTGGCCCAAAATATGGTCTGTACTGGAGAATATTCCATACACATTGGAAAAGAATGTGTAATCTAATGTTCTGGGATGAAATGTCTTGTAAATGTCAAGTATGTCCATTTGGTCCAGTGTGTCATTTAAGGCCAATATTTTTTTATTGATTTTCCTGTTTGGATGGATGATATTTCTTCTTTTTGAGCTTATTAAACTGTCTATTAGTGTTTTCTTGCATCTTATTGAGTATTTTCAGAAGTTTAATTTTGGATTCTCTAAAGTTTAACTCCTAGGTTTCAATGTGACTGAGCTTTCTTTCTAGAGATGCTTCCTTTTCTTTCTGAACTATGTCTCTTTCTTGTGTAGGCATGGTATTTGATATCTTCTTCCTTGATGGCATTTAAGAGTAGTATTGTTAAGAACTCGATCAAAAACAAGTAAAAATTCAAAAGGAAACATAAAATATAAAATTAAAAATAAAATATTTTAATCATGACAATTATAAAAGAGTTCTCCTAAAAACAAAGAGGAAAACCAAAAAAAAAAAAAAAAAAGGGAAACAGGACACCTACAAAAAATAGGAATAGCCTATGAAAATTCAAATGAAATGAAATTCTAAAGAAGAAAGACAAAGGGAATATTTTTGTTTTGAGACATTATTGTTTTCTTCCACTAGGTGGCACTGTATTACAAGTTTTAGCTCTGTGAGATCCTGAACTAATGTCTGCTGAGATGTTGATTTCAAAATAATGTAGGGGAGGGTGCTGTTGCCTTGGTGTGTGGGGATCCTCGTGAGGGTTTTTCTACTTCATCGTCTTAGCTATGGAGTTCTCAGGCTTCGAGGCTCTCCTTCCCGTATCTTAAAAGACCAGGGAACCAGACATGAAGTGCCTCTGTTCTTCAGGAGTGAGCATGGCTCTGACAAATTAGCTGTGGGGTCCGTCACTGCCATGCTCTGTTCCCCAGGAGGCAGGATCTGGGACACACTTTGGTTTTCTCTGCCTCTGGGCTGAGTGTGACCTGTATGTAAACCATGGGAACAGT
The DNA here is from genome assembly GCF_036850765.1 of Saccopteryx bilineata. NCBI lineage: Eukaryota > Metazoa > Chordata > Mammalia > Chiroptera > Emballonuridae > Saccopteryx > Saccopteryx bilineata. The sequence goes on along the minus strand of NC_089490.1, from coordinate 2,720,675 downwards.
GGCTATGACCCCTCATTCTGCTGCCACTTTGGTTTAGTGTCTTCCCTTCTGCCTCTCAATCTCACCACTCTTCTTGGCAAAAGAAGACTCAGTCACTCCAGGCTTTTCCCCTCCAAGACAAAATGTAAACAGTCTGAGCTTTCCTCCTCTCCATAACCCCAGTAGATAAAATCCCAGACAGTCCAGGCCTCTCTGCTCTCCAGAGCTGACCTTGAATATGTGTTATCTTCCACCCCCCTTTTCAACTGTTCCCATGTTTAGTCTATTTTTTTTTCTTTTAATTTTTCTGAAGCTGGAAACAGGGAGAGACAGTCAGACAGACTCCCGCATGCGCCGACCGGGATCCACCCGGCCCGCCCACCAGGGGCGGTGCTCTGCCCCCCAGGGGGCGATGCTCTGCCCATCCTGGGCGTCGCCATATTGCGACCAGAGCCACTCTAGCGCCTGAGGCAGAGGCCACAGAGCCATGCCCAGCGCCCGGGCCATCTCTGCTCCAATGGAGCCTTGGCTGCGGGAGGGGAAGAGAGAGACAGAGAGGAAAGCACGGCGGAGGGGTGGAGAAGCAAATGGGCGCTTCTCCTGTGTGCCCTGGCCGGGAATTGAACCCGGGTCCTCCGCACGCTAGGCCGACGCTCTACCGCTGAGCCAACCGGCCAGGGCAACACATGTTTAGTCTATTTGATGCACTGATCTTTCAGGCAAGCCTGTGAGCCCAGCTGGGGTTCCTTCATTGTGTTACAGCTCTTCAACTTGTTGAAATTTCAGAGATATCTGGGGTTTCTCTGTGTTGCCAGTAATCGGACGTCATCTCCCATTGTTTCTACTCATGTCAGTTCTAATTAACATGTATAACAGTCTTTAGAAACCTGTATCTTTCCCAATTCTTTTGTTCTAACTTTTAGCTACTTTACTGTGATACAACCCTAGTTTTGATGCATTGGTGAGCTTTTACTGCAAAGGCCAAGACCTCTACCATCTTGCAGTAAAGATGCTTCACACCAGTAAGAGAGTTGAGAGTAGAAAGTAAAAACAAGGTGCCCTTTGTAATCAGGTAATCAGCACTCAATCCTGCTTTTGATTTTCCCAGCTGCATCACCTTCAGCAAATCACTCAATACACATGACCCTCAGTGTTCTTCCCTATAAAATGGGTAGAAATGATTACATTATAATTTATATGATGACATGTAATTTAACCAAGTAAAAATTATTAGGTTTAAATAAAGTGCAGTGTCAGGCACATAACAAGCATTCCCAAATGATGACTGCTATATAATAACAAATATTAATAAAGATAGTGGTACTGGTAACATCACACCTGTCCAGCACCAGCCCATAAGTTTTTCCTCAGGCATACAAGCTTCTGCCTGTGGCCACCTGTGTATGTGGGCACAGAAACTCTAAGGAGTCACTGGGGAATACAGTTTCTTAGATGAGCGTTCAATGTTTTTATAAAAGTCTATTCCAAAACTTAAATTCTATTTTAAGATTTTATTTATTCATTTTAGAGAAGAGAAAGAAAGAGAGAAGGGGGGAGGAGCAGGAAGCATCAACTCCCATATGTGCCTTGATCAGGCAAGCCCAGTGTTTTGTACCAGTAGCCTCAGCATTTTAGGTTAACACTTTATTCACTGTGCTTCCACAGATCAGGCTCCAACGCTTAATGACTTCAAACAATGATTTATTATTTTCTCATGACTCTGTAAGATAGTTGATTGTGCTAGGTCCATGGGGACAATCTTCATGTTCTGGGCTGGGCTCAGGTATTCTCAGGTGGGCTCCCTCACAAGTCTATAGTCTCAATTGGTTGAGCAGGGACTGCTGGAATTCTCTCCAAGTGGGTTTGTGACCCAGCAGGCTGACTGAGGCTCGTTCAGAAGGTGCTGGAAGGCTCCCTGGTGCAGAAGAAAAATGGAGGGGCATCTTGAGCCTAAACTTAGAACTCACATCTGTGATTCCAGTACATTTCCTTAGTTAAAGCAGGTCACAGAACCAGCTCAGATCAAGAGGTGGGTTGACAGACGGGTCATATTTCTTGACAGAATGAGCTACAAAGTATTTGTGGCTATTTTTGCAACTTGCCACAATGGTCTCTGGTTGTATAGCTTATGTAAATGAGTTTGGTGTGTGAGTTAGGAGTGGCTACACATTTGAAATGAATCTTACTCATCTTTCTGTCAGCATTTTAACTCCACCCCCACTGAAAGCACAGCTCTGCTTTCTCCAAGCAGAAGGGGACCTGAGGTCTGCTGAGCACATGTGCATAGGGGCTGCAGTGTGCTCTCACACTCACGTCTTCATGGTTTTGCAGACGAAAGTGTGGAAGCCTGGAGATTAAAAGTGATCTTCTTATGCCCTTCTGACACCAGGTCTATATTAATGTCTATATTTTGCCAGTTTGAATGACATGCAAAACTTTCATTTACTGTATATCCCTTTACCTTACATGACTTATTTTTTATATAATTATCTTAAATGTTTTCTCTACATACATTGAGAACTACATCAGAGATCAGTATAGTTTTTGCTTGAACCATTAAACCTAAATTATAAAACTCAGGAAGGGGAAAAATACCCACTTTACCCATTTTTAACTCTTTTTCATTGTTTTTTTCTCCCTTTGAACACCATATGATTTCTCCTTTATGATTTTATATATTTTTGGATAACTTCAGGACTTCTTTTGTTATAGATTTAGTGGTGACACATTCTCTTAGTTTTCTTTCATCTGTGAATGTCTTGCTTCCTTTCATTCCTGAATGATAATTTCAGTTGGCATATATTTTGGGGTTGACAGTCTTCTTCTTCATCACTTGAAACATCCTGTCTCACACCATTTTAGCTTTCACAGTTTCTAAGAAGAAATCTACTGGCACTCAAATTGTTCTTCCCAGGTAGATAGAGTGTTTCTTCTTTATTTCCTTTATTCTTTTTTTTCCTGTTTTGCTGCCTTGATGAATATTTCTGTCTTTATTTTTCAGCAGTTTGACTATGATATGTCTTGGCATGGATTTCTTTGTCACTAAGCTGCTTGGGGTTGGCTCAGCTTAGTGCATTTGTATGTTTATATCTTTGCTAAAGTTGGGGGGCATCTTCAGTAATGATTTTCTTACATTCTTTTATTGCCTCATACTCTTTTCCCCCTCATTCCAGAATTCCAGTGACACAAATGATAAATTTTGGTTATAATCACATAGGTCCTTGAGGCTTAGTAATTCTTTTCCATTATCTCTTTCCTCTGTTGTTCAGGATGGTTATTTTATATTGTTCTTTTCTCTAATTTACTGATTCTTATCTCATTTACTTATAAGCCCATGAAAGACATTATTTATGTTACAATGTTTTGATCTTTAACATTTTCTTTTGGTTCCTTTTTAGAATTCCTTCAGTTTGGATTACCCATCTGTTCTTTCATTCTAGCTTCTTTACCCATTAGACTCCTTAAGAACTAAATCATAGTTGTTTAAACTCACCATTTATAATTCCAACATCACTGTCATATTTAATCTAGTCATGATGTCTTTTTTATTTAAAACTTTAATTTTATTTAGAAATTAATTTTAATGTGATGATATTGACTTATAAGAGTGCATAGGCATCAGGTAAACATTTCCATAGGAGATGAGATCAGACTAATAGCAGTGTAAGAGATATTACTGATCATTTCCCTTGAAATTTTAACAAATTGAACAGCTATAATGCAGTGAAGTAACCCCAACAGGGCTGGGAGGCTTCTCTGAAAGGTTTGCAAACTACATGGATTAAAGGTGGGAAGAGTTGAGAAGGAGGTAGAAGACAAGACACACTCATGGCTGGCTCCAGAGAGAGAGACCTGGACTGTCTAGGTTTTTATCTGCTGGGAATCTGGAGAAGGGATGAAACTGGGGTGACTTTTTTTCTGCCAAGGTGCCAGAGACAAACTCTCTTTGTTTTTCTCTGCCAGGTCTCTGGAGAAGAGAGAAGTCTGGATTACTGGGTTTCCTTCTGCCAGGAGGAATGGTGAGATTGAAGGCTGAGGGGGAAATAAATCAAAGTTATATTAAAACAAGGAGTCACAACCAGTGTTCCAGTTGTCTGCCAGAAGCCCAGGCTTGATGCAGAGACAGAGAAAACCAAAGTGTGGCTGCCCAGCTTGCCAGATCCTGCATCCCATACCCCATAGGCTATGAAGAGTAGCAGAGACAGACCCCACAACTAGCTCTCTAGACTCAGTCTCTCCTCTGAAGAACAGTGGTGCACCATATTTGGTCTTCTGGTCTGAATAGATGTGGGTAGAAGTGCCCAGAAGACTGAGATTGCTATTGCTAAGGCAGTAAAGCCCTCACAACATGCTTCATCCACCAACGTGACCACAGTCCTACCTCCATCATTATGACAGCAAGGTCTCAGCAGAGGTCAGCCCAGGAATTTCACAGAGCTAAATCTGGAAATACAGCACCACCCACTGGAAGAAAACAAACAAACAAACAAAAAACTCTGAAAACTAAAATATATATTTTTAAATTTCATATTCTTTAATTTTTTATGTATTATATTTTTCAGAAGTGAGAAGTGGGCCAGAGGGAGGAGACAGTATGACAGACTCCTGTATGTGCCCAAGCAGAATCCACCCGGCATGCCCACCAGGGGGCGATGCTCTGCCCATTAGGGCCTTGCTCTGCTGTAGCCGGAGCCATTCTAGTGTCTGAAACGGAGGCCATGGAGCCCTTTTCAGTGCTCGGGCCAACTTTGCTCCCATAGAGCCTTGGCTGTGGGAGGAGAAGAGAGAGATAGAAAGAAAGGAGAGGGGGAAAGGATGGAGAAGCAGATGGGTGATTCTCCTGTGTGCCCTGGCTGGGAATCAAACCTGGGACTTCGACATGACAAGCCAATGCTCTACTGCTGAGCCAACGAGACAGGGCCTCATATCCTTGGATTTTTATATTTATATTGTTTGTGTAAGTGTTATATTTGTTTTTGATTTCTTGGTCTTTGGTCATTGTTTTTTGTGTTTCGCCTTTTTAATTGTAATTAGTAAAAAATTTTGGTATTTTTTATATTTTTTTGTTAAAGTTCTTAACAATAACACTCTCAAATGGCATAAAGAAAAAAGAAATCAAACATTATGTTTACACAAGAAAGAGATACAGTACAGAAAGAAAATGAAAATCTCCAGAACATAATCTCTGAAAACCTTGGAGTTAAATAATAGAGAATTCAAAATTGAAGTTTTGAAAATACTTGATGAAATGCAATAAAATATTGATAGGCAATTCAATGAGCTAAAAAACAAACAAACATAAAGAGTAATTCAACAAAGAGATTGAAACTTTAAAAAATAACAAAACAGAGCCTGACCTGTGGTGGCGCAGTGGATAAAGCGTCAACCTGGAAATGCTGAGGTTGCCGGTTCAAAACCCTGGGCTTGCCTGGTCAAGGTACATATGGGAGTTGATGCTTCCTGCTCCTCCCCCCCTTCTCTATAATAAATAAATAAAATCTTTAAAAAAAATAACAAAACAGAGATGAAGAACTCAATACATAAATTGAAAATGAGCTAGCAAGTTTAGCTTTAGAACAGGCCAGACAGAGAAAAGAATCAGTGACATCAAAGACAGACAAATAGAGATGGTACAGAAAGAAGAGAGAGAATCATGAATAATAAAAATGTTACAGCTCTACAAGAATTGTCTGACTCCATCACAAGAGCAATATAAGAATAACAGGTACATCAAGAAAAAAAAGGGAGAAGAGAGTGGAGAGGCTAGTCAAACATATAATTGATAAGAAAGAACTTCCCTAACCTATGGAGAGAGTTAGATTCTTGATTCCAAAAAGCAAACAGAACAACTGGTTACCTCAACTCAAACAGGCCTTCTCCAATGCGCATCATAAAAAATCGTCAGAAACCAATTACAAAGAATGAGTCCTTAAGGCAAGTAGGAAAATAATGAACATAACATATAAAGGAAGACACATTAAATTATCATGAGTCTTCTCAGCAGAAATTCTATAAGCTGGAAAAGAGTGGACCCAAATATTGAAAGTACTGAAAAGAGGAATTACCCCACAAGAATACTATATCCATCAAAGCTATCTTTCAAATATGAATGAGAAATAAAAAAATTTGCAGAGACACAAAAGCTGAGATAACTTATCACCAGAAAACACCCCCTGCAGGAACTTCTCAGTGGGATTATTTGATCAGATACAAAGAAGAAAACAAATAAAAACTATTAGTAAAAGTTCCAAGAAGAATTACAATATAAAGAAAGATAATCTGAGGCAACAATAACATAAAAGGGGAGAGGATAAAGATGTGCATTAGCAAAGGAGGATGGAGTGCAGAAGCATTCATAAGACAAAGGGCTTTTGTACATACAACAATTTTTCTTTTAAGAACCTAATGGTAACCACCCAGGTGAAAGCCACAACTGAAACACATAGCTTATAAGAAGAAGAAACAGAAGAAAGAAGTATGGAATAACACTAAACAAACACAACTGACTGAAACACAGTAGAGAATAATCACAGGAGGCACACAGCTACCAGAAAACAAAACATAAAATGGCTATAGGAAATCCTCAAGTGTCAATAATGACCCTAAAGGTCAATGGACTAAACTCACCAATAAAGAGGCGCAGAGTATTAAGTTGGATAAAAAACAAAACCAAACTGTAAGATGCTTTGAAGAGACACATTTAAGTTGCAAGGACAAAAGTAGACTCAAAGTGGAAGGTTTGGCCTGACCTGTGGTGGCGCAGTGGGATAAAACGTCGACCTGGAACACTGAGGTTGCTGGTTCAAAACCTTGGGCTTTCCTGGTCAAGGCACATATGGGAGTTGATGCTTCCTGCTCCACCCCTTCTCTCTCTCTCTCTCCTCTCTCTCTAAAAATCAATAAATAAAATATTAAAAAATATTAAAGTGGAAGGTTTGAAAATGATTCTCCAAGCAGATAATAGTGAAAGAACAGCAGGTTTAGCCATACTGATACCTGACAATGTTGACTTCAAGACACAAAAGTAACAAAAGACAAAGATGAAAATTTTATAATGATAAAGGGGGCACTATATCAAGAAGACACAACATTTCTTTATATATATATTTGTACCAAATGAGGGAGCACCAAAATATATCAGACATCTACTAAGTGATCTAAAAATAGAAACAAACAAAATCAAATTTATACTTAGAGATTTCAACATACCATTGAGGGCTTTAGATAAATCATTCCAACAGAAAATCAAAATAGAAATATTGATCTTAAATGACACAAAAGACAAAATGGACATAATTGATATTTATGAGACATTTCATCCCAGAACATCAGATTATGCATTTGTTCCCAGTGTGCATGCAACATTCTAAAGGATAGACCATATATTGGGTCATAAAACTAATATCTACAAATTCAGGAAGATTGAAATAATACTAAACATATTGTCTGACTGTAAGGCTTTGAAGTTAGAGTTCAGCTGCAAAATGGAAGTAAAGAAAATCCAAAGAAATGTAGTAATTAAAGGACATAGTTCTAAAAAATGACTGGATCAAAGAAGAAATAAAAGCAGACATCAAAACATATATACTGAACAGGAAAAATGTCAACATGACATATCAAAATTTCTGGGATGCAGCAAAAGCAGTAATGAGAAGGAAGTTTATGTCATTACAGGCTTATATCAAGAAACAAAGGAGTTTCCAAGTAAACAGAATAACAACACATCTTAAAGAACTAAAAAAAGAAAAGCAAGGCCAACCCAATGTCAGCACGAAAAAAAGAAATAGTAAAAATTAGAACAGAACTAAATAAAACAGAGAACAGAAAAAGTATAGAAAAAATTCATACACAAAGAGCTGAATTTTTTACAAGATTAATAAAATTGACAAAACCATAGCTAAACTCACTAAGGAACAAGGAAATGACTCATAAACAAAACATGAAATGAAAGAGGAGAAATTACCACAGCCATCACAGATATATCAATACATAGGATCAGAGTAGGATACTATGAAAGATATATGCTATCAAATTTAACACTCTAGAAGAAATGGATAAGTTCCTAGAGTTATACCATTTTCCTAAACTGAGTCAAAAGAGGTAAAAAACCTAAATAGACCCATAAGCAGGAAGAAAATATTGGGTTGGGGAATAAGTTCATAGTGTTTTTATATTTTCTTTTATTTTACAATGATTTGTTTGCTGTTTGGCAAAGGGTAAGTATTCATTCGATAAAACTCTTTCTGCTCTACAAAACTATGTTAATTGTATTTTTGAGTTATTTAATTTTTTATTAGTTTTGAGGCTTAGAAATGGAATACCCAGGAGGCAAAAATCAACATTTTCGACACCTGCTCTTCTTTGCTTTTCATCAAGGTCAAAAAGCTGCCGAAGCAGCCCGGGACATTTGCGACGTGTATGGAGAAGGTGTCATAGGCGAGTCTACAGCACGGAAATGGTTTGCAAAGTTCAAAAATGGCGACTTTGACGTCGATGACACGTGCCGCAGCGGAAGGCCTTCTGAATTCAATGAAGAACTGGGAAATGCTCGAAAAGAATGCCATGGTCAACAAGGAGCTCTACATTGCCCAGCTACACCGCGTGAATGAGGCTATTTGACTGAAAAGACCTGATCGACATGGTCAAACCATACTCCTTCACGACAACGCCAGGCCCCATGTTGCACAAGTCGTCAAAGCCGCACTCCAAGAGCTCGAATGGGAGGTCCTTCAGCATCCACCATATTCTTCGGACCTTGCACCGACTGATTACCATCTTTTCCGCTCCCTGTCAAACCATATGAAGGGCGTTACCTTCGATAACAAAGAGGTCCTTAAAAACTGGCTCAACAACTTCTTTGACACCAGACCAGGCGATTTTTGGCGGAACGGCATCAACAAATTGGTCGAGAGGTGGGAAGAGGTTGTAAACAGCAACGGCAAATATATAATTGATTAACTTATTGATATAATTATTGTTTTTTGTTTAAATAAAAGTCTTCGGTAAAAACGCTACGAACTTATTCCCCAACCCAATAGAAACAACTATCAAAAACTTCCACCGAAATAAAAGTCCAGGACCAGAGAGCTACATTAGTTCATTCTGCCAAACATTCAAAGAAGATATGGAACGTATCCTTCTCATAATCTTCCAGAAAAATAGAAGAAGAAATATTCCTTAACACATTTTGAGGCCAACATAAGCCTCATACCGAAACCTGGCAATGACAACAGAAAAAATTAAAAATATAGATCAATATCTCTCATGAATACAGATGCAAAAATCCGAAACAAAGTACTAGCAAATCAAATACAATAATACTTTAAATAAATAATACATCACAATCAATGAATCAGTAGAATTCATTCCAGGAGCCCCAGGATGAGCTCAGGATCAAACGCATCTCCTTGCTTTTTTCTTCATAATGACGGTGTAAGAGGTAATTCCATCATGTGAATAGAGATGAGGAAGAACAAGAAGCCTTCTCTATCTTTGTTAGTAATGTTGAAATAGATGAACTTACTGCTACTATGTTATAATTAATATGTATGTAGTTCCCAGCATTTCATCCACGTCTGCGTTCATGACAGTGGTCCTGTGAGGTGCGTGTTCTTCCTACGGATGAGGCAAAACTAAGTCCTTCAGGCTGAAATATTTTATCTGTGGTCACTCTGCTACTATTCAATTTGACTCTTTCTTCAGATTCTCTAAAATGTGATTTTTTTTTGTATTTTTCTGAAGCTGGAAACGGGGAGAGACAGTCAGACTCCGGCATGCACCCAACCGGGATCCACCCGGCTCGCCCACCAGGGGCAACTCTCTGCCCACCAGGGGGCGATGCTCTGCCCCTCCGGGGCGTTGCTCTGTTGCAACCAGAGCCACTCTAGCGCCTGGGGCAGAGGCCGAGGAGCCATCCCCAGCGCCCGGGCCATCTTTGCTCCAATGGAGCCTCGGCTGCGGGAGGGGAAGAGAGAGACAGAGAGGAAGGAGAGGGGGAGGGGTGGAGAAGCAGATGGGCGCTTCTCCTGTGTGCCCTGGCCGGGAATCGAACCGGGGACTTCCGCACGCCAGGCCGACGCTCTACCACTGAGCAATCTGGCCAGGGCTTTAAAATGTGATTTTAAAGATAATTTTGGTCCCTGGCTGGTTGGCTCATCGGTAGAGCATCGGCCTGGCATGCGGGGGACCCGGGTTCGATTCCCGGCCAGGGCACATAGGAGAAGCGCCCATTTGCTTCTCCACCTCCCCCTCCTTCCTCTCTGTCTCTCTCTTCCCTTCCCGCAGCCAAGGCTTCATTGGAGCAAAGATGTCCCGGGCGCTGGGGTGGCTCCTTGGCCTCTGCCCCAGGCGCTAGAGTGGCTCTGGTCACAGCAGAGCGATGCCCTGGAGGGGCAGAGCATCGCTCCCTGGTGGGCAGAGCTTCGCCCTTGGTGGGCGTGCCGGGTGGATCCTGGTCGGGCGCATGCGGGAGTCTGTCTAACTGTCTCTCTCCGTTTCCAGCTTCAAGAGAAGAAAATTAAAAAAAAAAAAAAACAAGAAAAAAAAATATAATTTTGTGTACAGAAGAGGACCTATTTATATGAGTCATCACAGAAAATGCAGAGAACTCTTTTCCTAGGGCATCATGTGGGGACACATGTGAGTAGCTTCATCAAGATTTTAAAAATTTAGGAATAAACACTTTATAATTTTTAATAAAGGGAAATACTATTCTGGGAGCAGTATTTCTAATTCTCTACTGGCATTAAGGAGGCCACAAGACCCTTTAAAATAAACAGTTGTTTATTTTTGTATGGCACTTCCAGTGACAAGATGATTATTATGTTTAGGGTTACCCTACTGACCAAGCACAGGTGCCAAGGGATGCTGACCAAGGAAGATGATTTCTCCCTGAGTTTCCACATGCAAGGAGTCCACGCCTTGAATCTTCCACAGGAAACAGGGGACGTCCCCAGGGCAGAGTGTTCCTACTGTAACCCTGGCTCTTGTTCATGACTGTTTCTTTAATCTCATCATCTATACACTTGTGCACACTCTGCCCTTATCCTAAGCGCCCTGACTCTCAGGGGCCTGGCAGAGTGAGTCAGGGTGAGGTGCCTGGAATCAGGTGGTGGTTTGTGTGAGTGGCTTTTGTCCCAGGCCAGGCCAGCAGTGACAGCCTGAGTAATGTAGCAGGGTGTGGACACTGCAGAGAACTAGAAAAAGTAAAGGTGCTGGCGGTCAGAGGAAGCAGCTGGCAGAAGCCCAAACCAGAGTCTATTGATGAGATTTCAGCCAATGAGGAAGAGGAGTCTAAGCTGACACTTCAGTTGCTGGCAGAGACGTCTGTGTGAAGAGGCCTGTGAGATGGGGAGTCCCAGGTGTGAGGCAGCCTCTCTGCACAGCCCAGAGCAGAAGCGACAGGATTGTCCTCTCAGGACAGCAGGGAGGGTGTAGGCCAGAGGCCTCTGTTTATTCTGAGGGACCCTGAAGTGGGGGGTTAGGGAGCTGAGACACCTTCAAGTTCCCCCTCATTCTGTTCCTTGTCCCCCAATCCTATTTCTGGTCCGAGTTGGATGCTCGTCCTCATTCCGGAGTGACCCTGACCCTGACACACCCTGCTGGGGACGCCCAGCAGGCTCAGGGGCTCTGGGACGGGACACCCGACAGAGAACTGGAGACCTCACCACCTGCATGAGCCATGGATGGGACTCCTTGTCATTGCCTCCTCCTCATTTCTGTTTACCTTGTAAATGTCCTTTAATCTGCTTTTAGATCCTATCTTCAATTTTAAAAGGAGAGACCCTAAAATGCAGGGAAGGAGGAGAAGAAGGGAGAGGAGAGAAGGACATACTTATTGTCTTGTTTATTCATGTTTGCGAGACATTGTTTCCATTGCTCTATAATGTTTAATTCTCCCCCTGGTCATGGGCGAGAGGAGCCTGGTAAAGATCACAGTCAGTGAAGAAACCTCACCAGTAGCTCTGCCATGTGGGTGGCACTTAGGGGCCAGCACAGCACACACTGTGACTCTGAACATCTGCTGCCTCGGGGACACTGTTCAGGCCCAGGAATGCCTTCTCCACATCTCTGCTCTCTGTCCTGGAAACTACAGGTGACTGTGTGGGAACGCTGTGTTTGTGGGCTGTGCCTTTGCTGACGTCTGATCCACCTGCTTCATGGCTCAGGGGGGATTTAAGCAGCTGGAGAGCTTATAGAAGAAAAGTCAAGTTTTCAGATACTTTCCTTCAAAGAGCACCAATACAGTGATTCCTGTACAACGAAGAGTCACGTGTTGGTGGGGCTGGGAGTAGAGTTCTGTGCTTGTTTTCTTGTTCCTAATATTCCTAAGAGTTAAACTTGGTAGCAGAGAAATGTTTCACAATATTAAACATTTTATTACTCCTAACTTTTTTTTTTTTTTGTATTTTTCTGAAGCTGGAAACGGGGAGAGACAGACAGACTCCCACATGCGCCTGACCGGGATCCACCCGGCACACCCACCAGGGGCAATGCTCTGCCCACCAGGGGGCGATGCTCTGCCCCTGAGGGGCATCACTCTGTTGCAACCAGAGCCACTCTAGCGCCTGGGGCAGAGGCCAAGGAGCCATCCCCAGTGCCCGGGCCATCTTTGCTCCAATGGAGCCTTGGCTGCGGGAGGGGAAGAGAGAGACAGAGAGGAAGGAGAGGGGGAGGGGTGGAGAAGCAGATGGGTGCCTCTCCTGTGTGCCCTGGCAGGGAATCAAACCCGGGACCTCTGCACGCCAGGCTGACGCTCTACCACTGAGCCAACCGGCCAGGGCCCTCCTAACTTTGTATATACAAAGATCAAGATGTAAAATGCATGAAACAAGGTCCACATTTTTCAAAGAGAACCCTGAAGCAAAAATGTTGTGGATTCTCATAAAACACATATGAGGTAGAGCTGCAGCTTGAAACCATCTCCTATAGCATCAACGTTTGTAAGGTCTGACCCCTGGTGTATTCTATACACTTGAAACTAATGTAATAATGTATGTCACTGTAATTGAAAAATAAAAAATGATTTAAAAAACTCCAGATAGCTAGCTCAGTTAGTGAGATTATTGTATGGATATGACAATGTAGTGGGTTTGATCCCTGGTCAGGGCACACACAAGAATCAATCAATGAGTGCATGACTAAGTGGAACAACAAATTGATGTTTCTCTTTCTCTCTGTGTCTCTCTAAAATCAGTAAATTAAAATTTAAAAAAAGCTGTATTTGTTTTAAAAAAAGAAAAACCATCTCCTCTTAGAGCTCTTTCTTCCCACCACATCTTAAGGCTCCTCAGAGTGTCTCTCTAAGATAAGAGAAAGGAACATCTCAGTGACAATAATTTTCTCTCCCCTGATAAATCATCTCTCACTTACTTTGCACTACTAAAAGTCTCAAGTGTAAGAACAATAGATTTTAGTTAAATGTCACAAAGATGTCTGCTCCTCAATCATTTTTCTCTCTTGGTTCTTTAAACCCCTAAGGCATTCAATCTTCAAATCTTCTCCAACTGAGAGAAACTCTTCACAGGTTCATTCAGTGCAATTTGATGAGGACGCGGTTCCAGGCACTGGATAAAGAACCTTCACAGAGAACATCTGCCCAGAGACAGATGATGCACGTCAGCTCCAGTGCTGATTGGCTCCCTTCCTGGGACTCTCAGATCCCACCGTGCAGGGACGCTTTCACAGGGTTTATTCTCTGGAGTGGCTCCAGCGGGGTCATCAGGGGCAGCTGTGTTCACCAGCATTACTTCTTCCTCTGTCACCGATCATGTCCGGGAAGACAGCTCTGCAGGTCCCCGGCGGCCTTCGGACGGCGGCTGTGCTGGTGACGCTGGTGGCGCTGAGCGCCCCCGTGGCCGAGGGCAGAGACTCTCCACGTGAGTGCAGGGCAGCTGACCCCAGAGCCGCCAGCCTGGGAGGGGCCCTGAGGGACCCAGGCCGGGCGTGGGGTGGCTGTGACCTGAGAATAGTCTCCTGTCACACGTGTCCTCTCTCTGGGAGAGAGAGCTCTGTTACATCCTCACTTCCACCTTCTAATGACGAGGTGAGGACAGTCCCCATCCACCAGCTATAATGGAGTGAGGACAGGGTGCGCCTAGGACCAGGGACAGGAACAGGGATATTTATGAAGATAGAATTTCTCCAGAGAAGAGACACAGGATTGTCCTCTTGGGGTCCCCACGACCCTGTCTGGACTTTGTGCTAAGGGCCCTGGGCTGGGAAATGTCGGGGAGCAGTGGTCTCCGTGGGGTCAGACTTGAGGAAAGGGACCCCACCTTCCTGAGCCCGAGTGGAGGGTGTGGAGGTTATGTCCTGGAATCTGGGTGCAGCTGAGTGGGGCCCACAGACACGGAGACTCGACTTCAGGGTTCCCTGCTCTGTGGTCACCTAGTGAGTGCAGTGGGGTTCAGGTCGTGAGTGGATGGAGGACTGGACTTAGGAGGAGAATGTGAGGGGGACTCACACACACTGGAAACCAGGTACTTCAGACACCGGATCCCACCTTCACGTCAGTCCTGTCAGTGTCCTGACCCCTGGGTGTGGGGGTGAGGGTCTTTCTACACAACCACACTCACGGTGTGGACGCTCTGAGGAACCGTCCCCGCTGGTAACCCGCACAGCGTAGCTGGGATCTGATTTATCTCGTTGGAAAGTCTGCGCTGTTCCCATGAAGAAAATGTTCGTTTCTGGGAGTCGGGGTGCCGGGTCCCTGCTAACCACACAGTGTGGGAAGGACGGCACTTAGTCGAGGTCACGAGTATGTGTTTCTCCGGGCGAGGACAAGCTGAGTTCTAGACGGTTCTCTCCTTCCCTGTCCTTCCTTCGTGGACACGCGTCTCCGAGGCCCCGGGAGTCCATGGAAAATGGGATTTCCTGTGGGAGGTCCTGCCGGCCCGAGTGCGGGACGGATGTGAAGTCACCGCACCGCGTTCCCGTCCCGGCGGTCAGGCTCCGGCGGGGTCACCGGCCGCAGGCTTGTCCTCGGGGACACTTCCCCCTCTGTCCCTCCCTCTCCGCGGGCAGCTCCGGACGCCCGGGGCAGGGGTGGGGCGGAACATTCTCGGGCGGAACCCAGTTCGAGCGGCCGCGCGGGCGGCGGGCTGAGGCTGACCCCGCGGTCCCCGCAGGAGACTTCGTGCACCAGGCTAAGTCACTATGCTACTTCACCAACGGGACGCAGCGCGTGCGGTTTGTGGTCAGCTACTTCTACAACCGGGAGGAGCTCGTGCGCTTCGACAGCGACGTGGGGGAGCACCGCGCGGTGACCGAGCTGGGGCGGCCGGACGCCGAGTACTGGAACCAGCAGAAGGAGATCCTGGAGCGGACGCGGGCCGCGGTGGACACGGTGTGCAGACACAACTACGAGATGGACAGCGCCCTGATCTTACACCAGCGAGGTGAGCGCCGCCGTCCACCCTCGGCCCGGGACGGGTCTCCGCGCGGGGACGCGCGGCATCAGGACCCAGTCCCGGGCGCGTCCCTGGACCGAGGGAGGGACCGAGGGCGGCACTGACCCGGCAGCCGGCCCGGTTCCCCGAGAGCCCCCGGGTACCCAGTGCGGCGGCGGGGGCTCCGTCTGCGGTTCTTTCCGCGCCCAACTGTGGCTTCCTCGTCCCTCCCGTCTGCCCGAGCTGCCCCTGTCCCCGTGTCCCCCTGTCCCCGTGTCCCGCCCCCAGAGTGCTGTCAGATCCCAGCCGGGCCCTCTCCAACCTGACCACACCGGCGGGGTTCGCGGCTACACAGCTGCCACCGGACCGCGCACACGGGCTGTGTCCGAGCCATGAAGTGCGATGTTTTAGGTTTTTGTCTCAAATTATTTATCTCAATTCTGTTTTCTTAAATGGCTGTCACTAGTCCTGGACCTCTTTGAGGGGAGGGACTGTCATTTATGGTTGTGTGTCTCCTGCCTGACACACTGACCATCTCAGTGGGAGCTCATAACCTCTGTGAGGTTCCTGCATAAATGTTCTAGCCGCAGGCCACGTCCACCGAGGCTCAGTAGGAAACACAAGGGTAAGCAGAGCCTTAAACACTGACTTGATTATTTTGTGCAGTTTTGCTTAATGCATTAAAGTAAACTATTCTCAATTTGGATCTTCATAATTCAGAATTTGTGAGTGCAAAGTCAGAGGGCAAAGTTCTTGCTCAAGACAAAAACACTTGAATGGTGTTGTAAGGTAGAATTTAATTTTTTAGAAGAGCTCAACAAATACTAAAATAGAAGTGAAGTTTTGAAGTATACAAATTGATGCTATTAAATTATTGAACAAAAATTGGTTTAGGTTTATTTTGACCTAGATCTGCCTCCCTTCCCTCAGAAGCAGCACTTACTTCAGGGGTAGATAATTAGAGTGTTAATTACAGCCATTTAATGAGCATCTATTTCTTAGACAATTCTCTTACCTGACACCACCTCTGTTATGCTACTTAATGTCACATCTACTTGTGTGTTAGGAGTTAGGGTGACCACCTTAATATAGTAATATTGGTACATAATAAACTTTAAGTATTTATCCCGCAGTAATTTACCAGGTCCTGAAGCCTTCCCACATTCACAGGTCATTGTGTTCTAAGTCACAAGTCACATGTATACACACATGTACATAATAGAAACAAAGTCTCACTAAAGCCAGTTACGACCAGAAGCAGCAAAATGAGTCTGTTCTCACCTATTTTCAGTGTTGGAGGGACAAAGTGATACTTTTAGAGGATTACAAATTCACTGATGACTTCCTAATCTGACCCCAGAGTTAAATACACACGTTCACATAACTTTTAGCTGATTTGCACTCTCCTTTCTTGCCTTCTCACCCACATCCTCATGCCACCAAATACTTAGATTTTTACTATTTCAGGTCTTTTCCATAAAAATTATTCTAACATTTTTCTCTTGCACTTGTGTCATCTGTGTTTACTTCCAGTCTGTCTAAGCCGACAGATTTTTATGAGTCCAGGTAGCTGACCATGATCGTAGTCAGTCTCCAGGAGGAGAGCCCGAAGAACAGTTAAAGTCTAAGGTGGAAGCGTGATCCCTTCCAGATGGTGGCTCAGAGGTGTCTATAATATAAAGGGTGCTGAGACCACCTGCTGACCTCAGCATGTCCCCCTTACTTACCTGGTCACTTTACATTCTTGTCCACCCAGCCCAGCTCTGCAAGAGTCTCACAACACTCTCCAGAGAACACACATGACAGGAATGTCTGGTTTCAGAACAAGAAAACAATTCTTAATAGTGAGGGGGTGGAGTAAGATAGGCTGCTAGTAATTCCACTCACTTGAATGTTAAAAGAAAATTAGGGGGAAAAAAAGAAAAGAGAACCTAACACATTATCAAGTAAATAAAACACACATGAACTATTTAGTATAGTTTTATACTATAATAATAATGGAAAGGTAATAAAACACCTGGAGAGGTAAAAAATAAGATGTGTGAACAGGTACAGAGAGGTGAGGTGCATTTGACCATAAGTGGCAATCTGAGAAGATAAAGGAATCAAGACAGAGGCAAATGCATGTTTATCAGTGTTGCTTGTTTTCAGGCTTCCCTTTCTTTTTTTTCAAAAATTATAGACTATGAAAATAACATATGTTTTTGTCTTTTATTAGATTGCAAGTTCTATAAGGGCAGGGTCCATACTCTGTTGTTTATCTTTCTGTTCCTAGTGCTTGTTAAATTAATATTTGTTGAATGAACTAATAAATGAATCAAGAAGTCAATAAAATATAGGTGGCATGTAGCTGTGGACATGGGAGTGTATGTATTTAATAATACACATTGTTATGGAGAGCTCACCCCAGGACGGCATCTGAGCTTGGTTAGGCTGAAAGCTGAGAGAGATGCTTTGTTGGTGGGCAGCATGTAAGAAGTGCTCTTGCTCTTGAATTCTGTTATATATATTACACACTGAGAATGATAGAACAGAGCCTGTTTGAGAAATATGGCTTTCAAGGAAGGATGTGATGGTCACTGCTGTCCTACTTTGTTGGATGTAAAGATGTCTATACATTCTTAATTCTCAGCCCATGTGGAGCCATGACCAGTGCTGATAATGTCATGGCCTCAAGAGATTCAAAACTAATGTATTCTCTCTACTGTGAGGAGCAGTGGGACTAACAGAAAACAGTGTCACTGCCCGAGTGTGAGTCACTGGACCAGATCCCAACGGTCACCATCAATAGGTGTGATTGAAAAGAAATCTGGGGTTATTATCTTTATCTTAAAAATGTTAAGAATAGCAGCTGATATAATACAGCAATTTAGAATATTAAAGGGCTTCCTTTTTATCAATTGGTATGAACAGAATTATGTGCATAAAATGATTACTGTTATATGTTGAGACTGAAAGGTAAACGGACCGATGTGTTTATCTGAGCTAACAAAGTGGCCGAGCTTGGACCCTAGTCAGACCCGGAGTCAGGCATCTTTCACTCCGGTACCAGGAGGACGCTCCCCGTGGGGAGACTGGCCGTGTGCTCTCACGTCTCACTGTCTTTTCCTGTTGTCACCCCCTCAGCGGAGCCCACGGTGACCATCTCCCCAGCCAAGACAGAGGCCCTGCACCACCACAACATGCTGGTCTGCTCCGTGACGGATTTCTACCCCAGACAGATCAAAGTCCGGTGGTTCCGGAACGACCAGGAGGAGACTGCGGGCGTTGTGTCCACGCCCCTTATTCAGAACGGGGACTGGACCTACCAGGTCCTGGTGATGCTGGAGATGACCCCCCAGCGAGGAGACGTCTACACCTGCCGCGTGGAGCACCCCAGCGTCCAGAGCCCCATCACCGTGGAGTGGCGTAAGGGGCAGCTGGTTTCCCTTCACCGGGGGCCCCACAGGCAGAGAATAAACGGGGCTTCGCTGCCCGTCCCACCTCGTCCCTGTCCCTGATGTCACTACTGAGCTGGTGTCACAGGACATAGAGCCCCTCTTGTGCCGTGGCAGAGCCATCAGAGGATTCCTGATCTCATCGTCTTTCCTGACACTAGGAGGTCACCATACACACCGTGGCCCAGAACCAGCCCTGGGCTCTGCAGGACTGACTGTGTAGCTGGGGACAGGGCTCCTAGGGTCCAAGGTTAAGGACGTGTCCCAAGGAGCAGGGTCCACCCCCTCTCTCTCACCCACCCGCTGTGCTCAAGGATTTACTGTCTGGTCCCTCCCCAGGGGGGTCAGATGGAGAAGTAGGTCCCCCTGACACCCCACCTCCTGTACCTCAGACTGGACTTCCGGCTCCCCAGAGGGACACTGAGGGTGTGGGGACCAGCGCTGACACCCGGCTCTGCTCCCCAGGGGCGCAGTCTGAGTCTGCCCAGAGCAAGATGCTGAGCGGCGTCGGGGGCCTCGTGCTGGGGCTGATCTTCCTGGGGCTGGGCCTTCTCATCCGTCACAGGAAGCAGAAGGGTGAGGGCTCTGGGGACCTGGGGAGGTGGGCTGTGGCTGAGACTCTGGGGGGGTCTGCTTCCGGGAGTAACTCCCCTCCTGACCTGGGAGGAAAGGGGCTGGGCTGGTGGTGGGGGGCAGAACAGCCTGGAGGGGTTGTGGACTTGACTTTACTGGGTGAAAGGTAGCCCCCCACAGACATGACTGGTGGGTGGACCCCAGACTTCTTACTGTTCATCCCTGTCTCACTGGCCCCTTTCTGAAAGCCTCTTCTTTAAAGAAGGTCAGAGAATTGGCTTCCCTTCATTCTAGTGACAGATAATTCATTTTGGGGGGAATTTTAGAGTGGGTGGTTAAAGCCTTCTGGTTGATGGGCAATAAGGACATAAATTTCCAATTATATTTAATGGCTTATCTGGTTTCACTTTGGGGTGGCAGAGGGACTGCTGTCTGTGTAATGAGACCTTCTCTGTACCACTTCCTTCTGCAGGATCCCACGGGTCTCCGCCAGCAGGTACTGTTTCTGCTCAGTGTGTGTGTGTGTGTGTGTGTGTGTGTGTGTGGTGGGTAAGGACAGGAAAAAGAGGGATGGTTGTGAGGTGTGTACCCCGTCACAAAGGTCTCGGTCATGGTCTATTCCTTGCCACAGGATCAAGAGTTCGAGAAGTTCACCAAGTGTCTGTAGGAAGGTGTTATTCAGAAACAGGGCTTAGCTCTGGTGGCATCTTTCACAGAAAGATAATTTGGGTGGTAGACACCAGGATGATGCCCACTTTGTGCTACATGCTAGTGGCTGCTGCCTGTGGGCATTTATAAGTGACTCAGAGGCTCCTGGTGGTGGAAGGAAGGGGAGTTATTAAATTTACTAAAGAGATTGAAATGCTCCTCTCCTCCCAGAGAGATAACAGCTGTGCCCCCACCTCCTGCATGTCTGTGTGGAGCTGAAGTCCTCTTTAGTTGATATTGGGGGAGCTGACACCATACGTCCCAGCCCTCAGCTTTCTCTGATGTGCAGGGACCCCGAGAGGAGGGGACAGGGCTGTCCTCAGGGTGCCGGGTGCTGACCATTGTCCCCTCCGCAGGGCTCCTGCGCTGACGCCTGAGGACACGCTGGCTGGAACTGGCTTTGTTTCTCCTGTGATGCCACTTGTCCTGGCCCAGACTTCCAGCTGCCTGTCAGCCTGTCCCCCTCCGAGACCAGAGTCCTACAGAGGCTCTGATGCAGTAGCTGCTTTACCTCCTGTGACCCCCACAGCGAGGCTCTGGCTGTTACCTGGATTCTGTGCCTGTAAGGCCCCAACACATTTCTTTTTGGTTTGTTCATTTGTTTCTGTTTCCCCCACAGACTGTTCAAGAGAAGCACAGTAAAGCCTTTACCTGACTATAGAGCTTTTGTCATAATTAAACATGTTATGCGTTATCTGTGTCCTGAGTCTTTTTAACGGGGTGGAGGCAGGACCACAGCAGAATGAAGGGAACATGTCTTGTTCCTTGAGGGAGACCAGGGGCATCTCAGGATGCCGTGTTAGATGTGAGCAGAAGAGATAAAAAAAATCAATTTAGATGTCATCGTTCGTGGCTCATTAGTATTGCTGTTCAGTACGGTGACCTTGGGTGTTTCGGCCTCTCTTCCAGTTTGGTGAGTAGTGTCCCTGTATGCACAGTGGAACCCTGGGGCACAGATATAGTGACCTCTGGTGTCGCAAAGAACCAAACTGAGCTCTCAGATATATCTTCTTCAGTCACTTGGATCAAGGTCAATATTTATTTTTGGAAAAGTATAACCAGCAATAAAAGTAACACTTTTGGTTCCAAATAACTGAAACCCAACTGAAGTTTAATTTGTTCATGTTACAAGGAATCCTGGGGTCTAATTGATTTAAGAAGAGACTAGATCATAAAAAATAATAATAAATTTTAAAAAAGAGACTAGATGCAGATATTCAGTGAGATCTCTCCTCTTTAGGCTGTATCTCTTTCTGTGAACCCTTTTCTCTCTGACTGAATCTCTGTTCCTGTGTATTTTGTCAGTTTGTCTGCATCCCTGCATCTCTCACTCCGTCACCGTGTCCCTGCGTCTCTCACTCCGTCACCGCATCCCTGTGTCTCTGTTTCTTTCTAGCTGCACTTTTGTCACTATTTACCTGCATCTTCTGACTGCTCTGTATTTATTTTTGAATCTCTATTTTCTGCACCTGTCTTATTACCTCACAATTATCTCTGTTTCTGTGTATATGTGTGTCTGCCTGTCTCTGTTGTGTGTTTCTAGAGTGTCTACCAAAGTCTGAACACTTTTAGGAAAGATTCTGATTGGTCGCACCTGAGTAATGTGCACGCCTCTCAAAAACATCAGGTACATGGGATGCAGCCAGCGAGCCTTATGTTCACCTCCTCTTAGTAGGAACATGGCTGGACCTTTCAGGTCTTGGTGATGCTGAAGTGACTCCCCAGTGCGTGGTGTCTACACCTGCTGTGTGGAGCACCCCAGCCTCCAGACCCCATCACAGTAGAGTGGCATAAAGGGCGGTTTGTTTCCTGTGGACCCCAGGAGATAAATGGCAGAGTTTTCTCTGCTTCTAGAGTGCATTGTTGGCCGTGCTGACTCACATCCATTCTACTTCTTGTCTCCAGCACAGTAATCTGTGCAGATTTCCCAAGGATAGAGCTCTCCTTGTCGGAGGGCATAGTGACCTGTTGAATCCTGATGACATTTTCTTCCCAAGTGTTAAAGAGGTCACTGCATGCTGAGGCTCCCTTGACATGAGCCCAGCACTGAGGCTGGTCTCCACCTCTGTCTACAGGTTTGTTAGGCAGACAGGTGGCTGGGAGCTTGGCCTTTAGGTCATGGAAGACCATGCCATTGAGGAGCAGGCATCCTCACCTCCCTGCTCCCTCACATACTCACTCAGCCTGAGGAACCAAAGACAAGTCCTTCCCTCCCCTGGATGAGGTCAGAATGGAGATCTAGTCTTGGGGCCACTGACTTCCATACGTCAGGCTGTAAGCAGCTCCCTAGACATGGGCACTGTGAATGTGTGGACAAATGCTGACACTCAGAGGAATTCTGTTCCCCAAAATCACAGTCAGAAATTCCCAGAAGGAGATGCTGAGTGGTCAGAGGTTTTGTTATCTTTCTCAGGATGGACATGGTCACTTCCCAGAGGAGTCAAGAGGAGTGACACTTAGAGAAATGGGGAGGATTTGTACTGGGTGTGCAGGGAGCTCTTACTCTCTACATGTAGCTCTTTGGTTTTGACCCTGCAAAGGAGATACAGGGCTGGATACAGAACCAGACCTAGAGTTTAGGGAGACATTGAGATCTGAGTTTTCCAGTTGAAACAGAAACCCTTGTAAGAGTAATTCTGGGACATTCTTTAACGTTCCATGTTGTCAAACTGGCCCCTTGTTTAAAGATTCTTTTTTAATGAGAAAGTAAGAGTCTTTGTCCCTTGCAATGACAGTTTCACAGAAACAACTATATTTTAAATACATTTTATTGGGGTGACATTGGTTAATAGGATTATATAGGACTCAAGTGTACATTTCTATGATACATGATCTGTATATTGCATTGTGTGCCCACCATCCAAAGTCAAATCATCTTCTGCAGATTTCCCAAGGATAGAGCTCTCCTTGTTGGAGGGCATAGTGACCTGTTGAATCCTGATGACATTTTCTTCCCAAGTGTTAAAGAGGTCACTGCATGCATCCTCACCTCCCTGCTCCCTCACATACTCACTCAGCCTGAGGAACCAAAGACAAGTCCTTCCCTCCCCTGGATGAGGTCAGAATGGAGATCTAGTCTTGGGGCCACTGACTTCCATACGTCAGGCTGTAAGCAGCTCCATATATTTAGACCTCATTACACCCCTTCACCCCCTTGCCTCTGGTAACCACCATACTGTTGTCTGTGTCTATGAGTTTCAGTTTTACATCCCACATATGAGAGAAATCATATGGTATTTAGCTTTTTCTTTTCTTTTTTTAAAAATAATTTTATTTTTTTAATGGGGTGACATCAGTAAATCAGGATACATATATTCAAAGATAACAAGTCCAGGTTATCTTGTTGTTCAATTATGTTGCATACCCATCACCCAAAGTCAGATCGTCCTCTGTCACCTTCTATCTAGTTTTCTTTGTGCCCCTCCCCCTCCCCCTTTCCCTCTCTCTCTCCCCCCTCCCCCCGTAACCACCACACTCTTATCAATGTCTCTTAGTCTCACTTTTATGTCCCACCTACGTATGGAATAATGCAGTTTCTGTTTTTTTTCTGATTTACTTATTTCACTTCGTATAATGTTATCAAGATCCCACCATTTTGCTGTAAATGATCCGATGTCATCATTTCTTATGGCTGAGTAGTATTCCAGTGTATATGTGCCACATATTCTTTATCCAGTCATCTATTGACAGGCTTTTTGGTTGTTTCCATGTCCTGGCCACTGTGAACAATGCTGCAATAAACAAAATTAACATACAGAAGTCAATAGCCTTTCTATATGCCAACAATGAAACATTTGAGAATGAGCTCAAAAGAATAATCCCCTTCACGATTGCAACAACAAAAAAAAATACTTAGGAATAAACATAACAAAGAATGTAAAGGACTTATATAATGCAAACTATAAACCATTGTTAAGGGAAATCAAAAAAGATATAATGAGATGAAAAAATATTCCTTGTTCTTGGTTAGGAAGAATAAATATAATCAAGATGGCCACATTACCCAAAGCAATATACAAATTTAATGCAATTCCCATCAAAATTCCAATGACATTTTTTAAAGAAATGGAGCAAAAAACCATCAGATTTATATGGAACTATAAAAAAACCCAAATAGCCAAAGCAATCCTAAAGAAAAAGAATGAAGCTGGGGGCATTACAATACCTGACTTCAAACTATATTATAGGGCCATGACAATCAAAACAGTATGGTATTGGCAGAAAAATAGACACTCAGACCAATGGAACAGAATAGAAAACCCAGAAATAAAACCACATATATATGGTCAAATAATTTTTGATAAAGGGGCCAACAACACACAATGGAGAAAAGAAAGCCCCTTCAATAAATGGTGCTGGGAAAACTGGAAAGCCACATGCAAAAGAATGAAACTTGACTACAGTTTGTTCCCCTGTACTAAAATTAACTCAAAATGGATCAAAGATCTAAACATAAGACCTGAAACAATAAAGTACATAGAAGAAGACATAGGTACTAAACTCATGGTATTTAGCTTTTTCTGACTGACATTTCACTTAGCATAATATTCATAAGGTCCGTCAATGTTGTCACAAATGGCAGTACAGTATTTCATCTTTTCTTATCTCTGAGTAGTATTCCATTGTATATAATATGTACCATACCTTCTTTACCAAATTTTATGTCAAAAGACACTTTGGTTTTCTCCGTGTCTTGGCCACAGTGAATAATGCTGCAATGAATGTAGGGTAGGAGTGGATATACCTTTGTGAATAAATGTTTTCAAAATTTTGGATTAAGTAGTTAGGCAAGGAATTTCTGGGTCATATGATAACTTTATTTTTAATCTTTTGAGAAACTACTATACTGTTTTTTTTATAGTGGCTCTACCGGTGTATATTCTCACTAGCAGTGAATGAAGGTTCCTTTTTTTCACAACCCCTCCAACACTTATTACCAGTGCTGTTGATTATAACCATTTTAATAACTGTGAAGTATTATTACTTTGAAGTGTTTATCTTTTAATTTCTTAATAGCTATTGAAATTGAATATCTTTCTATGTATCTATTGGCTATTTGTCTTCTTGAGAGAGGTGAGTGGGTGTCTGTCCACTTTTTTAAATTAAATTATTTGTGTTGGGTTATATAAATTCTTTAAATATTTTGGATATTAACCTCTTATTAGAGCTGTTGTTTGTAAATACTGTCTCACATTTTTATCTTTGTAGAGGGTTTTTTTTCTGTGCAGAAGCTTTTTAGTCTTAGATAATTTCATTCATTTATTTTTGTCTTTACTTTTCTTGCTTTTGGGGGTCAAATTCATAAAATATTCTCTACAGTCAAGGTCCATAAGTATAGTACCTATATTTTCTTGTATATAATTTATTGTTTCAGTTATTATATTTATGTCTTTGATCCATTTTAAATTAATTTTTGTGCAGGGGGACAAACTATAGTCAAATTTCATTCTTTTTTTTTTTTTTGTATGTGGCTTTTCAATTTTTCTAGCACCATTTATTAAAGAAATTTTCTTTTATCCACTGTATTTTTTTATTCCTTTGTCAAAAAGATTTGCCCACATATATGTAGTTTTATTTCTGGGCTCTCAATTCTGTTTCACTGGTATGTGTATCTGTTTTCTGCCATTGCTGTTTTGATTATTGTAGCTCTGTAATATATTTTGAAAACAAGTGGTGTGATACCTCTGGCTTCATTCTTTTTTCCTCAGGACAATTTGGCTATTAGGGGTGTTCTGTGGTTCCATACAAATCTGATAAATTTTTGGTCTATTACTTTAAAAAATGTCATTGGGATTGTATTAAATTTGTATATTGCTTTAAGTAATATGGCCATTTTAACTATGTTGGTTCTTCTAATCCATGAACATGGAATATCTTTCCATTTAGTTGTCTTTTTCAATTTTCTCTAGTAATGCTTTGTAGTTTTCAGTATATAGGTCTTTCACATTCTTTGTTTAGTTTATTGTTGGGTATTTTATTCTTTTATTTGCAATTGCAAGAAAAATTATTTTTTTAATTTCTTTATCTGAAGTTTTATTATTAGTATATAGCAAAGCAGTAAATTTTTTACATTGTTTTTGTATCCTGCAAATTTTCTGTATTCAGTTATTGGTTCTAATAAAATTTAGGGGGAGTATTTAAGAATTTCTACACACAAAATCATGTCATATGCAAAAAGTGACACTTTTACAGCTTAATTCCCAATATAGATGCCTTTAATTTATTTCTCTTGCCTGATTGTTCTGATTAAAACTTACAAAACTATGTTGAATAAGAGTGATGAGAGGGCATTGTTATCTTGTTTCTAATTGTGAAGAAAAGCTTTCAGTTTTTTACCATTAAGTATAATTTTGGCTGAGGGTTTGTCATATAAGGCCTTTATTATGTTGCCGCAGTTTTCTTCTATACACCCCCCCCCCCTTTTTAATGTTTTAAGTATAAAAGATGTTGTGTCTTATCAAATGTGATTTTCTGCATCTATTGATAGAATCATATAATTTTTATCCATTGCTTTGTTAATAGTGTATTACATTAATCAACTTGCATATGTTGAACAGATCTTGTGCCACTGGAAAAAAAACCCCACTGAATTGTGTTTTATTATTATAATTTTTTATTTAGAAATTAAATTTAATGAAGTTACATTGGTCCATGGGGTTAGAGAGGTTTCAGGTGTACATCTCCACAGCACATGAACTATTCATTTCATTGTGTGCCCATCACTCAAAGTCGAACCACTTTCTGTCACCGTATATTTGGCCCCTTTACTCCCCTCCCAATCTCCCTTTGCTAACCACTTCACTTTTGTCTATGTCCATGAGTCTCAGTTTTATATCCCACATATGAGTGAAATCTTATATTGTTTTAAGTTTTTCTGATTTACTTATTTCCTTTAGCATAATATTCTTAAGGTCGAACCATGTTGTTGTAAATGAAAATATATCAACATGTCTTTATTTTCTTAAAAATTTTTATTTAGGATCTTGGACAGTTGGCTCAGTGGTGGAGCGCTGGCCTGGCTTTTGCAAGTCCCAGTTTCAATTTCTGGTCAAGGCAAACAGGAGAAGTGCCCAACTGCTTCTCCACCACATCCTCCCCATCTCTATCTCTCTCTTCTCCTGAATCATGGCTGGAATGGTTCTAGCAATGTTTATACTGGATGCTGAGGATGGCGCCATGGTCACACCTCAGGTGCTAAAAATAGCATGGTTGCCTAGCAATGGAGCAGAGGCCCAGATTGGTAGAGCATCGCCTCATAGGGAGTTTGCTGGGTGGATCCTGGTTGCAGTGGTGCAAGAGTCTGTCTCTGCCTCTCCACCTCTCACTTAATAATGATAAAAAATTTTATTTAATAAATTATATTTAACAAGACAACATTGATCAATAGGAGTACATAGTTTTCAAATGAACTTTTCTATAGCATTTGAATTGTTCATTATGTTGTGTACCCAACTCAAAATCAAATTATTTTCTGTCACTGTATATATGTCCCTCTTTACTCCCTTCTCCCCATGCTTACCCTACAACCTCTTCCTCTTCCCCATGAGTCTCAATTTTATATTCTACCTGCATGTGAAATCATATACAGTTCTTAGATTTTTCTGATTTACTGTACCTACCATACTTATTTCACTCAATATAATGTTTTCAAGGTTCATCCATGTTGTCCTAAATGACAATATGTCATCATTTCTTATGTCTGAGTAGTATTCCATTGTATATATAATTATGTACCACATCTTCTTTATCCAGTCCTCTATTGAGGTACATTGGTTGTTTCCATGTCTTGGTCACTGTGGATAATGCTGTGATGAACATGAGGGTGCATGTATCTTTACATACCAATGTTTGGGAGTTTTGGGGGTAGATAACCAATAGAGGAATGGCTAAGTCATATGGTAGTTCTCTTTTTAGTTTTCTGAAGAACCACTATACTTAATTACATAATGGTTGTACTAATTTACATTCCTACCAGCAGTGAGTGAGGGTTTCTTTTTCTTCACAGCCTCTCCAGCACTTGTTATTACCTGTCTTGTTGACAACAGCCAATCTAACAGGTGTGAGATGGTATCTCATTGTAGTTTTGATTTGCATTTTTTGAATAGCTAGTAAAGATGAGCATCTTTTCATATATCTGTCAGCCATTTGTATGTCTTCTTGGGAGAAGTGTCTGTTTAGGTCCTCTTCCCATTTTTTAATTGGATTATTTGCTTGTTTGTTTGTTGCTGAGTTTGTGAGTGTTCTATATATTTTGGATATTAACTCCTTATTGGAGCTGTTGTTTGCAAATATCATCTCCCATTTACTTAGCTGCCTATTTGTTTTGTTGTCAGTTTCTTCTGCTGTACAGAAGCTTTTTAGTTTGAAATAGTCTCACTCATTTATTTTTGCCTTTACTTCCTTAGCCTTTGGGGTCAAATTCATAAATTGTTCTCTAAAACCAAGGTCCATGAATTTAGTACCTATGTTTTCTTCTATGTAATTTATTTTTTTCAGATCTTTCATTTAGATTTTTGATTCATTTTGAATTAATTTTTGTGCAGGGGGGGGACAAACTGTAGTCAAATTTCATTCTTTTTTGATGTGGCTTTCCAATTTTCCCAGCACCATTAATTGAAGAGGCTTTCTTTTCTCCATTGTGTGTTTTTGGCTCCTTTGTTGAAGAGTATTTGTCCATATAGAAGTGATTTTATTTCTATATATATTTTTTCATCTCTGTTTTCATTTCTTTTTTGACTAAGTCATTCTTTAGAAGTATGTTGTTTAATTTCCAAATTTTTGTGGGTTTCTTAACATTTTTTACAGTTAAGTTCTAATTTCAAAGCCTTATGATCAGAAAATATGCTTGGTATAATTTTAATCTTATTAAATTTGTTGATGTTAGTTTTGTGGCCCAAGTTATGGTCTGTCCTTGAGAATATTTCATGAACACTCGAGAAGAATGGATAATTTGATGTTTTGTGATAATATGTCTTATAAATGTATATTATGTCCATTTGGTCCAAAGTGTCATTTAAGGAACATATTTCTTTCTTGATTTTCCATTTGGATGATCTATATAAAAGCTGTCAATGGTGTGTTGAAATCTCCAAGTATAATTGTGTTTTTGTTTGCTTCCTTTTTTAGATCAATTAGTAGATGTCATATATTTTGGTGCTCCCTGGTTTGGTGCATATATGCTAAGAAGTGTTATGAATTCTTACTACAATGTCCCCTTTATCATTATGAAATGTCCATCTTTGTTTCTGGTTACCTTTGTTGTTTTGAAGTCAGCATTGTCAGATATGAGTTTGGCTACATCTGCTTTTATTTGGACATTATTTTCTTGGAGAATCATTTTCCAACCTTTCACTTTGAACCTACTATTTTCCTTGTAGTTTAGACGTGTCTCTTGAAGGTAGCATATGGTTGGGTTTTGCTTTTTGATCCAATCTGCTACTCTGTGCTTCTTTATTGTGAGTTCAGTCCATTTAGATTTAGGGTAATTATTGACACTTGAGGATTTCTTTTTTTCTTTCTTTCTTTCTTTCTTTCTTTCTTTCTTTCTTTC
The DNA here is from genome assembly GCF_036850765.1 of Saccopteryx bilineata. NCBI lineage: Eukaryota > Metazoa > Chordata > Mammalia > Chiroptera > Emballonuridae > Saccopteryx > Saccopteryx bilineata. The sequence goes on along the minus strand of NC_089490.1, from coordinate 2,691,039 downwards.
TTTCTTTCTTCATTATAAAGAGGAGAGGGAGAGACAAAGAGAGGGACAGAGAGAGAGAGAGGAGAGACAGAAGGGGGGAGGAGCTGGAAGCATCAACTCCCACACGTGCCTCGACCAGGCAAGCCCAGGGTTTCGAACCGGCGACCTCAGCATTTCCAGGTTGATGCTTTATCCACTGCGCCACCACAGGTCAGGCTGAGGATTTCTTATAGTCATTTTATTTTATTTTATTTTATTTTTTTTTAATTTATTCATTTTAGAGAGGAGAGAGAGAGAGAGAGAAAGGAGAGAGAGAGGGGGGAGGAGCTGGAAGCATCAACTCCCACACGTGCCTTGACCAGGCAAGCCCAGGGTTTCGAACCAGCGACCTCAGCATTTCCAGTTCGATGCTTTATCCACTGCGCCACCACAGGTCAGGCCCTTATAGTCATTTTATGTTTTGATTTCTGGTAGCTCTGTGTCTTCTTTGGTTCTTCTCTTTTTTATTCCTGCCAGTTTTTTGTTTTTATTTTGGTGGTATTCCATACTTTTATCCCCTGTTTCTTCTTTTTATAAGTTGTGTGTTTCAATAATGGTTTGTTGTTGTTTTTTGTGGGTGGTTACTATTAGGTTATTAAGAAATAAATGTTCATATGTACAGGGGTCCTTTGTCTTATGAGTGCTTCTGCACTCCATCCTCCTTTGCTACTGCAGATCTTTATCCTCCCATTTTATGTTATTGTTGCCACAGATTATCTGTTTTTATTGTGACCTTGTTGAAGCTTTACTTGTAGTTTTGATTTGTTTTGTTCTTTGTATCTGGTTGAATAACCTCCTTGAGTATTTCCTGCAGTGTGGGTTTTCTGGTGATAACTTCCCTCAGTTTCTGTATGTCTGTAACAGTTTTTATTTCTTCTTTATATTTGAAGGGTAACTTTGATGGATATGGTAATCTTGGCTGGTAATTCCTCTCTTTCAGTACTTTGAATATTTGAGTCCAATCTCTTCTGCTTATAGAGTTTCTGCTGAAAGGTCTGATGATAACTTAATGGGCTTTTCTTTATATGTTATGTTCTTCGTTTCCCTAGCTGCCTTGGGGATTCTTTCTTGGTCATTGATTTTTGACATTTTTATTAAAATGTGCCTTGAAGAAGGTCTGTTTAGTTTCAGGTAACTAGGCATTCTATTTGCTTCTTGAATTGAAGTATCTAATTCTTTCTATAGGTTTGGGAAATTCTCATTATTATTTATTTGAGTAGGCTCTTCAATAACACATTTTTTTATCCATTTACCTAAACAATGAATTAGGTTGTATTCATATTGTCTTGGTTGTTGTGAATAATGTTGTAATGAATAAGAGTGCAGATATTTTTAAAGATCATGATTTCATTTCCTTTGGATGTATACCCAGATGTGGGACTGGGACCTTTCATTGTGTTTTTTGTTTGCAGGGTTTTGTGTTTTTCTTTTTACAGTGGCTGTACCAGTTTATATTTCTACTATCATTGAACAGGGGTTTGCTTTTCCCTTCAACCTCAGCAGCACTTTTCATCTTTTATCTTTTTGATAATAGCCATTCTAACAGATGTGAACTGATATTTTATTTTGATTTTGATTTGAATTTTTCTGATTATTAGTATATTAAATGCTTTTTCATGTGTCTATTGCCAGTTGTATGTCTTCTTTGTAAAAGCTCCTTTGCACATTTTAAAATTGAATTTTTGTTTCATTGCTATTGAGTTGTATGAACTTCTTATATATATTTTTTGGGGATATTAATTCTTTGTAATATTGTGGTTTGCAAATATTTTCCCTCATTCTGTAGGTTGCATTTTCATTTGATGATGAGTTGTGCTGTGCAGAAGCTTTTGAGTTTGATGTATTGCCACTTGTTTTCTTTTGATTGTGTTACTTGTGCTTTATGTACCACATCTGAAAAATCATCTCTAAGTGACATGTCAGGAAGCTTTTCCCTATGTTTTATTTTAGGAGTTTTAACACCTCAGGTCTTACATTTAAGTCTTTATTTCATTTTCAGTTAATTTTTATAAACACAGTGGTACCTTGACACAGGAGCACTTTAAATCATGAGCAATTTGAGACATGAGCAGTCACTCATGGGATTTTTTGCTTTAAGTCACAAGAGAATATTTGACTCACAAGCTTCCACCACCCTCCACTAGATAGTATTAAGTGTGTAGAGAGTAAGTTATGTTAAGCAATAGTGCACCAAATAAAAACCTCCTCCCTCAGCATCTTCACCTGAACTTGAAGGTAAATAACATTTCAGAAACTGGTTTATTTCTCTACATTCCCTCTTATAATGTATATATACATATTTGTTATTTATAAAGTACATTCTTTCTTATAATGTATATATACATATTTGTTAATTATAAAGTACATTTTCTTATTTAAAAGCATATAAATCAAAATTTTTGTGTGTTTTTTGGGGGCTGGAATGGATTAATTGCATTCCCATTAATTTAAAAGGGGAAGTTCAATCCGACACACAAGCACATTGAGTCACGAACTTGGCCATGAAAAATTAAACTCATGTGATCAAGGTACCAATGTAGTTTAAGATAAGAGTATCTCTATAAGGTGACTATCTAATTTTCCTGCCAGCATATATTTATTTTATTTTTATTTTTTAAATTAATTTTAATGGGGTGACATTGATAATTCAGCATACATATGTTCAGAGAAAACATCTCCAGGTTGTTTTGACATTGGATTATGTTGCATTCCCATCACCCAAAGTCCAATTGTCTTCCGTCACCTTCTAAATGGTTTTCTTTGTGCCCCTCACCTCTCCCAACCCCCACCCTCTCCTCCCCCTCACCCTGTAACCCCCACACTCTTGTCCATGTCTCTGAGTCTCATTTTTATGTCCCACCTATGTATGAAATCATACAGTTCTTAGTTTTTTCTGATTTACTTATTTCACTCAGTATAATGTTATCAAGGTCCATCCATGTTGTTGTAAATGATCCGATGTCATCATTTCCTATGGCTGAGTAGTATTACATATATGGCATATTATAGTATATACCATATATATATTACATATTTAGTATATATGTACCAAAGCTTTTTAATCCACTTGTCCACTGATGGACACTTGGGCTGTTTCCAGATCTTCACTATTGTGAACAATGCTGCCATAAACATGGGGGATTCTTCTCTTGAAACAGTGCTGTGGTGTTCTTGTGGTATATTCCAAAAAGTGGGATAGCTGGGTCAAAAAGCAGTTTGACTTTTAATTTTTTGAGGAGTCTCCATACTGTTTTCCACAGTGGCTGCATCAGTCTGCATTCCCACCAGCAGTGTAGAAGGGTTCCCTTTTCTCCATATCCTCGCCAGCACTTATTCTGTGTTGTTTTATTGATGAGCGCTATTCTGACTGGTGTGAGGTAATATCTCATTGTGGTTTTAATTTGCATTTCTCTAATGATTAGTGATGTTGAGCATTTTTTCATATGCCTATTAGCCATCTGTATGTCCTCTTTGGAGAAGTATCTATTCATTTCTTTCACCCATTTTTTTTTATTGGATTGTTTGCCTTCCTGGTATTGAGTTTTACAAGTCCTTTATAAATTTTGGTTATTAACCCCTTATCAGAGGTATTGTCAAATATGTTCTCCCATTGTGTAGTTTGTCTTTTTATTCTGTTCTTATTGTCTTTAGCTGCACAAAAGTTTTTAATTTAATATAATCCCATTTGTTTATCCTGTATTTTATTTCACTTGCCCGTGGAGGTAAATCAGCAAATATATTGCTGCAAGAGATGTCGGAGAATTTATTGCCTATATTTTCTTCTAAGATGCTTATGGTTTTACAGCGTACATTTAAGTATTTTATCCATTTTGAGTTTATTTTTGTGCATGGTGTAAGTTGGTGGTCTAGTTTCATTTTTTTGTGGGTAGCTGTCAAATTTTCCCAACACCATTTGTTGAAGAGTCTGTCTTTACTCCATTGTATGCTCTTACCTCCTTTGTCAAATATCAGTTGTCCATAAAGTTGTGGGTTTATTTCTGGGTTCTCTGTTCTGTTCCATTGGTCTATATGCCTGTTCTTATGCCAGTACCAGGCTGTTTTGAGTACAATGGCCTTGTAATATAACTTGATATCAGGAAGTTGATACCTACCACTTTATTCTTTCTTTTCAAGATTGCTGAGGTTATTCGTGTTCTCTTTTAGTTCCATATAAATTTTTGGAATATGTGATCTATATCTTTGAAGTAAGTCATTGGTTTTTTAATAGGTATTGCATTGAATTTAAAAATTGCTTTGGGTAATATAGACATTTTAATGATGTTTATTCTTCCTAACCATGAGCATGGTATATGCTTCCACTTGTTTGTATCTTCCTTGATTTCTTTTATCAGTGTTTTATAATTTTCCAAGTATAAGTCTTTAAAATTTGTGGTTAAATTTATTCCTAGGTACTTTATTTTTTTGGTTGCAATGGTGAAGGAGATTGTTTCCTTAATTTCTCTTTCTGACAGTTCATTGTTAGTGTATAAAAATGCCTCTGATTTCTAAGTATTAATTTTATATCCTGCCACTTTGCTGAATTCATTTACCAGGTCCAGTAGTTTTTTGACTGAGACTTTAGGATTTTCTATATACAATATCATATCATCTGCAAATAATGATAACTTTACTTCTTCTTTTCCAACTTGAATGCCTTTTTCTTCTTCTTGTCTTATTGCTGTGGCTAGGACTTCAATATTGAATAAGAGTGGTGAAAGGGGGCACCCCTGCCTTGTTCCTGATCTTAAGGGGATTGCTTTTAATTTTTGCCCATTGAGTATGATGTTGGCTCTGTGTTCATCATAGATGACCTTTATCATGTTAAGGTATGTTCCCTGTATTCCTATTTTGCTAAGAGTTTTGATCATGCATGTGTGCTGGATTTTATCAAATGCTTTTTCTGCATCTATTGAAATTATCATGTGGTTTTTCTCCTTCCTTTTGTTTAAGTGATGAATCACATTGATTGATTTGCGAATATTATACCAGCCTTGCCTCCCTAGAATAAATCCCACTTGATCATGGGGTTTGATTTATTTCATATATTGCTGTATCCGGTTTGCTAATATTTTGTTGAGGATTTTAGCATCTAAATTCATCAGGGATATTGGCCTATAATTTTCTTTCTTTGTGTTGTCTTTACCTGGTTTTAGAATCAGAATTAGGCTTGCCTCATAAAAGGAGCCTGGAAGTCTTTCTTTCTCTTGAATTTTTTGAAATAGCTTGATAAGGATAGGAGTTCTTCTTTGAATATTTGGTAGAATTCACTTGTCAAGCCATCAGGCCCAGGACTTTTCTTTTTTGGGAGTTTTTTGATAACTATTTTGATCTCGTTGGTTGTAATTGGTCTGTTTAGGTTTTTTGATTCTCCAGATTAATTTTTGGAAGATTATATGTTTCAAGGAATTTGTCCATTTCATCTAGGTTGTCTATTTTTTTGGCATACAGTTCTTCATAGTATTTTCTTACAATATTTTGTATTTCTGTTGTGTCAATTATTTCTCCACTCTCATTTCTAATTTTATTTATTTGAGTCCTCTCTCTTTTTTTCTTTGTGAATCTGATTAAAGGTTCATCGATCTTGTTTACCTTTTCAAAGAACTAACTCCTGGTTTTATTGATTCTCTGTTTTGTTTCTTTAGCCTCTATGTCATTTATTTCTGCTCTGATCTTTATTATTTCCTTCCTTCTACTACATTTGGGCTTTACTTGCTGTTCTTTTTCTAGTTGTTTTAGATGCAGGGTCAAGTTGTTTATTTGAGCTTTTTCTAACTTCTTAAAGTACGCCTATAGTGCTATGAACTTCCTTCTCAGGACTGTGCTTGCTCAATCTCACAAATTTTGAGTGATGTATGCTCATTATCATTCGTTTCTAGGATTTTTTAATTTATTCTTTGATCTCATTAATCCATTAGTTATTAATAACATGCTATTTAGTTTCCAGGTGTTTGAGTATTTTTCAGTTTTTGCCCTTCCCCTGCTGGCTGGATTGCAGGCAGCCCAGAGCTGGGCTTGACCACTTTCATGCATTTCCTTCTCCCCAGCCAGGCAAGACCAAGCTCACACCTGGGCCTCAGTTGTGGCCAGCTGGCTTCCGCCCTTGCTGACAGACCTGCCAGCATTTATTGAAGAGACTGTTTTTTCTACACTGAGTATGTTGGTTCCCTTGTCAGGTATTAGTTGGCCATATATTCATGGATTTATTTCTGTGCTCTTAATTGTGTTCTATTAGCTTATGTGGCTGTTTTTATGCTAGTATCATTCTGTTTTGATCAGTATAGCATTGTGTATAGCTTTAAATCAGAAAGTTTAATGCCTTTAACTTTTTTTTCAGGATTTTTAGAGAGCTATTTAGAGTACTTTGTGTTTTCACACAAATTTAGGATTGTTTTTTCTATTTTTGTGAAAAATGGCATTGAAATTTGGTAAGAATTGCATTGAATTTATACATGGCTTTGGTATAGTATGGACATTTTCATAATATTAATCATTCTGATCTGTGATATTAAATATATTTTCATTTATTTGTATCTTCTTCCATTTCTTTCATCCAGGTCTTATAGATTTTAGTATACAGATCTTTTACCTCCTTGGTTAAATTTATTTGTAAGTATTTTATTCTTTTAGATGTTATTATGAGTGGATGGTTTTCTTTTTAGACAGGTTTTTGTTAATATATAGAAATGCAACTAATCATTTTTTGTGTGTTTTGCAACTTTACTGAATTCCTTCATTAGACCCAACAATTTTTTCTGGAATCTTTAGGATTCTCTACATATAATATCATATATTTTCCTTTCTGCAACAACCAGTGACTTTGCTTTTCTCAGTGCTTCATGGGGAAGAAGTCTGTGTACGGTAGCATTTGTATATTTGTGCAACACTCTTCATAATGATATTCAATTTAACCCTTCTATTACAGTAAAATTCATACACACACACACACTCTCTCTCTCTCTCTCTCTCTCTCTCTCTCTCTCCAAAATGCTAAGCTCTTACCTCATGAATCATTAAAATATAAGACTCTAGTGAGCACATTTATATTCTCAGGTGATCTGTATATTTTTTATTAATATTTTTACTTTATACATTTGGGGTTGTAATTGCTGATTTTTTCCCCAATTTAATGCACTTTATTTTAGAGTAATTTTAGGTTCACAGCAAAATTGGGTAGAAGGTACACACATTTCCTGTGTATACCCTCCCCTCACATGCATAGCCTCCTCCATTGCCATCATTTTCTACCTGAGTGGTACATTTGCTATAAGTGATGATCTTACACTGATAAATAGGGTTCACTGTTGTTGTTGTATATTAAATGGGTTTGGGAAAATATATAACAACATGTTTCTACCAGTACAGTATCATACAGAGAGTTGTTTTACTGCCCTAAATTTCTCTGTGCTCTGTTACATGATCACAATCATCCCTGGTTCAGATTCCCTGCAAGTACTAATTCCTTGTCTGCATTATTAATTATTCTATCTCAGGTAGCTTTTTCTCCTTAATCTTTCCCCCTTCCTCCCAAAAGTAGACATGCATAAAAATCTGTCACATAAAATACATCTTGCCTAAAAGTTTATGGGCCATAAGGAAAGACATATCTTTTATCGGAGAATAAACACCTAAAGTTATAAATTACAATGTTTTGCTTGAGTTGTCTTAGCAACTTTTTCACCAATAACATGTCACTGTCCACTATGCTCTATCAATTCCCTGGGCTTAACTCAATCTCAGCCTCCCTCAATCCAGAGAGGAAAATATCTTCCAATTAATGTAAGAAAGAAATTCATCTATAGCTCCATGTTTGAATCTCCTAAATCATTAAAGAGCTCAAAAAACATTTTAAGCTCACTGAGGCAGATGGCATGGGCAGGGACAGTCTCATACATTTTGCAGCTCTTCCTTGATTTCATCCTAGATGCAGTGAATGGACTCAGGAGTCACAGAGTGGAAAGACTCTAGCTGAAAATGACCTCAAAGGACACAATGACTCCAGATCAGGTCCCATACACTCTCAAGAGTGAAGTGTTGGACATACTCAGGAGAGCCACAGAGTCATTGACTCTGCAAGTGTTTCCACTGGGAGAGGTGAACCGAGAGGAGGACCCAGCAACCACAGTTGCTGCTACATTGTCTCAACCATGCTGTCCCCCTGTGATTTCTCTCTTATAAGTTAATGTTTCCTTAGTGAGGAATGAAGAGGGTCAAGGGGCTGAGGATAGCGGGCTGTTCTGCTGCTCGACAAGGCACACAGAGACACACAGGGATTCACTGAGCCTGACCTAGACTTATCTGCCTGGACACCCTGCAGTCACATTCACTCCACTGTCCCTGACCTGCCATGGTGACTCAGGAAAGTCTGTGGTTGTCTAGCAAGACTTCATGTAGGAGGAGAGGCAGCTACACCTGTATTCTATGGACCCGAAAGAAATAGGTCTGTGGTTTCCACTCCTGTCTAACCCTAAGTAAGGACAGAGCATTTGGTCCTTCCCAAATATCCGCATTTTTGTCTTATTCTAATGCTCTCCTAATTAACTTTCATTTCTTCTCTTGCCCAGAAAATTCTTACCTACTCAAGGGAAAAAAGAAGAGTAATGTTTTTATTATCATCATTCATTTTTTACAAATTTAAAATTTTGAGAAAAAATTTTGATGTTTGGTACTTTTGAAGTTCAAATTTCCTTTCTCCTAACTTATTTCTCTGTCTTAACTTTTATAAGCTACATAACAATAAGTATGGACTTCCTTCTTGGTTTTTGTGGTTTTGCTGTAACAAATCTACATGAAGGGCAGAGGGCATATGTTACCTCCATTGATGCCTGACTTGGGGGTGAGAGACAGTAACCAAGGGTGGGAACCACATGAAGAGGGAAATCTTAACCTCATCTAAGAGATCTAAATATTTTCAGGCTCTATTTGGTTGCTTCTGTGTTACTGGCATAAAATATGGTCTGGAGGATGAAATCAAAGGGACCCAAAGTGTAAGCATTTGATATTCTTAGCCGCAGTCCTAGTCAGCCCTAAGATGAGAGGAACATATTTATTAAAAGACATCGTAAAAGGGATTTATTGCTTCCATAGAGACATCAGATCAGGGTCACAAAGAATTAGGTAGCTGAATGGACTCTCCCAGGAGTTCCCATAGTAAGTAATGACTGAGAAAAGAAAAAATATCAGGAGGTGAGGGGGAGAATTCCAAGGTGTCTGTGAGCTCTGAGCAGATAGAGCAACTGAAGTCCCAGAGAGGAGAGAGAGGAGGGGCATTGAAGAAGGAATATGATGAACTTGGCCAGAGAATAGCGCTGGGTCACCCAGCACGTCCTCTCTTCTGCTCTCAGAGGGTGGCCGTGCACCTGCAACACCAGCACAGACGTGAGATTCCTGGGTCTTAGGGCCTCCTGTGCCAGATCTTCATGCTTTTCCCCAGTTCTACAACTTTTCAACCACAACTGTGTCCACGACCTCTCCCCACTTTCCTTCCTCCTGTGCTGTGTCTCCAGGTCCCAGCTCTAACACGTCTGAGTCCTCACCTTTCCTTCCGGAGTGTGACTCACAGGGGCCCTTGCTGTCTGGAGGCACCGCCGGAGCGCAGGCCCTGGATAATGAAGACGGTGCCCACCACGATGCCCACGAGGCCCACGGCCAGCCCCAGGGCGCAGACCACCGTCTCTTTCAGCTCCGACATCGGGGCTGGAACATCAGGCTCTGTGAACGGGAGGGAGTGGAAGTCAGAACACAGAGCGCTCCTGTGCACGGACAGGGGGTGCGGAGGGAGGGGCCGTTCTGCAAAGCCGTGGGGGGCGGGGTTAGGGGGCGTGTGCAGTCTGTCATAGAAACCCTTGACGTGTTAGTTCTAGGGCCGGGAGAGTTAGGGGTCATTGGCAGGATGTGTGACGTGACAGAGAACAGGAGGCAGCAGGGGGCGCGGCACTCACACTCACCCCAGTGCTGGAGGAGCGGCCCGTCCAGGCCCCAGTGCTCCACCCTGCAGTCATAAACCTCGTCCGCAGAAGGGAGGAAGGTCAGGTAGCTGATCTTGAGGAAAGTTTGATCACTTTTGGTGAGAAAGCTGGTTTCAAAAACACCGTCTGTGACTGGCTGCCCATTGCTCAGCCATGTGATGTTGACCACAGGGGGGAAGATGTTGTCCACGGCACAGAGGAGGGTGTTGGGCTGACCCAGCATCACGGGAGACTTGGGGAACACAGTGACCTCAGGAACCTCTGTGGTGAGGACACAGCACTGGATTAGAATTTGGAGTAGCTCTGCCCTGAGGTTCCCACTGAGTCCTGGAGGAGCCCTCCCACCAACATCCTCATCAGACAGTGAGGGAGCTCCCGTTCCCCTTCTGCTGTGAGCCGGGTACCCGCCCCCATGTCACCCCATGCCCTGAGGGCCTGATGGTTGAGGTAGGAGGTCTGTGTGACCCTCTTTGAAGGATATAAAGGCTGTGCTGTGGGTATAAGGAGTCTGGTATCACATGCAAAGCTATGATTTTTGAGATGGGAGAGGAAGAAAGTTTAATTATTACCATGAGGCGATCTGGGGACTCCTTTCGAAGGAGAGATATTTACAGAGTAGTGAAGGGATCTGTCTGAGGAAAGGAGATAGTGAGGCCGGTATGAAGGGAGGCTCTCTAAAGAGACAGGATGGTGGGCACATACCAGTGATAGCAGCAGTAAAGTTGGAGCGTTTAGTCAAGGCATCCAAGTTGTGTTTTAATGTAGCCACACTTCTCAGTCCACCCTGAGGGTCAAAACCTCCAAATTCACTAAGCCCAGGCAGCCTCCAGACAGTCTCCTTCTTCTGCAGGTCCACGTAGAACTCCTCGTCTCCATCAAATTCAAACACGTACTGGCCAGAGGGACCGTAGGACTGGGAGAAGCCTGCCCCATAGGCAGCGACGTGGTCAGCTGGTGAGTGACGGTGGGGAGCAGAGAGGTGAGAAGAGAGGGAGAAAAAAGAATCTTATCACACAAAACAATAGACAAAACGGACTTTCAGACATTGTGGCTCCGCCTTTGGCACAGTCTTTGGACACACTTCCAGCTCCTGCGTCCTCCATCAGCGACTGTCTCCACACCACCCTGAACTCACCAATCTCGTCTGGTCTCAGAAACTAAGCAGGATCGGGCCAGGTTAGTGCCTGGATGGGAGAGTCCAGGCTGCACTTGGACGTCTGTTCCACAGAACAGACTCTCACAGTCCTGTTCCCTGCTTTCTCTGCTGGCCTAGCTCAGAGCCTTGTGATTAATATTGTATTGGGAGGAAACAAGGAATGAATGATTGATCGTGGTATTGATTTGCTTCAGCTCCTTCTGCTTCATACATGTTCTCTCTCACTGAATTTCTTCCTCAGTTTTCATAACACACTCATGATGGGTCCTCTCCTCTCAGGACTAGCTCAGAACAGAACATTTTCTATACAAGGATTCCTTCCTTCCTTTTGTTTAATCAAGGAAAAACACACAGATCTTTTTTATTTTAAAAGTGTTTCCTTTAACTATTTTAGAGTATTAAAAGTGTATGGTAAAGACCGTGACAATATTATAACATATATAAAAAGTAAGTGATTCTTCCAAGGTCTCTGTGTTTGTAACAGAGGTGATCTTAAGAAAAGAGCACCTGATTTTTTCTGAAATAAAAGATAAAAACTATCGGATTTTGGATTTTTATTTCCTCCCTCCCCCCACCTTTTGTTTCTGGAAGGATATTACTAAACTTTCATTTTTCTGACTCAGCATTTACATCTGTTGAGGACTCACAGTCCACTCTGGCCCTTTTCTCGAGTGGACAGTGTACTTATCCGAGAGTCCCACAGCAGAATGGCAGCCTGCACAGCTTGACTCTGTCCAAAGGAGCATGACTGGACAATGTGTCAACACACATCTGAGCCTTTTATCATGTTCTCTCTTCCTCATCGACCATCATCAAGGTGTTAGACATTGAAGAGGCAAGGAGTAAAACACGGATCATGCGTGGTCTCTGCTCTCAAGGAGCTTGTTGAATAAGGAAGTCCCAGGTGAGTAAAGGAGCCAATACAGTGCTGTGGGGAGCCCTTTGAAGGGTGAAACCAACATCCTCCACAAATACCTCATCTGACAGTCAAACCAAATGACATTATTCTTACGTGTTCCCTGGTCTTTACAAGGGTCTCTTTTTCTCCCTGAAATGATCTTTTAGGATTTCCTGGATACTTGCAGTTCATTCTTGAAGTTTCTCCTTAGTGTCTAACTTCTTAGCTAAGTCCTCTCACTAAACACATTTTTGGCCACATTATGATCTCCAACCCCTCCGTCCAATGTCCTTCTCTACACATTTATCTCTTCCTCTTCCCTACCCAGTGTCACCCCTGGGTTGGTCACTTAGAAGGTCCTCCAGCAAAGCCTCCTTGTCCTGTAATGCATCTGCCTGACTCCCTTTTCAGACAAAAACACAGGAGCTCATCCTCTCACCTGGTGTTCATCCTGGGCTGCACACAGTGCCGGAGAACATCACAGTCCTGGGCCAGCTGCTCCTAATGCTCTTCCCCAGTTTCAGCCTCACTGGTCCCTGTCCTGCTCAGCAATGGTCCTGCCTTCCTGCCACATGTCGTCCCCATCACTAATCTGAGCGTCCTCTGTGGGCATAGTGTGTCTTTCCATCTTCGAACCCCCAGCACTTAGCTCACTGTGTGCTCAGGAGTGTGTACTCCATGCCACCTGCTCTTCTCCAGGAGGACAGACATTTGGGAAGACTGGCAGACACAGAGGTAGCAGAATCCTAGGAAGGTGAGACTCAGCAGAGACCAGGGCTGCAATAGGACTTGTGAGCCCTCAGCACTTGTTGCTAAGGTGGGGCCTTTTCCTCATAAAATATATAATATACGGTCGTATTTTATGACTACATTGGTATAAAGACAGATATAATCTAAAATAAATTAAAATAGTTTCTTCTTCAGATTTTAAAATAATGTAAAACACTTTCATGGGTTCCTACAGGCACAGCAGGCCCTTGGCCCTGTGCCCACTGGGGGTCATGGATAGGTCCCACCTGACCAGGGCACGCTGGGTGACCCTGAGAACAGGAGATGTGGACGTGCTCTGGAGAAGCAGGTGGAACTTCACTACAGACAGCGTTAGGTGGGAGCCGCCATGCAAGTAGAGTAGTTGAAGTTTAGAGTGACCTCCTTCCCACTTCCCCTGTGAACTACCTGGCTTTTCTATTTTGTTTTCACAAACCCAACTTGCATGCCAATAAAACAACAGAGAACAGAGGATGAAGGAATGTCTGAAGAGAGGGTGGAAGGAGGTGACAGCAAAGGTAGGGGCCCAGGGACAAGGACTGACTCCGTGCTGGCCCACCCTCTTTCTCCAGAGCTTCCTCAGACAGGGTGAAGGGCAGGCCATTTGAGCTGACAGCTGGAGACTAATATAACTTAGTTTACCAAGTTTCCATCATAAACTTCTCAGTTTTAAAATAAAAATATTCTTTACTTTGTTAAGGAAAAATGATAAATCTATACCTGGAATAGTAATAATTTAAAAACAAGAATATCCTTGACATTTATACGTACGTCTTCATTACTTGGGAAGCATTTCTACATACTTGTTTTACCTGATATTCATGTGAGATGACACAGAAGAGGTAACAGATCAAGTGAGGACGTGTGTGGTAACATGACTTGTCTAAGGGCGTCCACTGGGCTCCGTACCACTCCCACCCTTGTCAGTTCTCAGTGTGGGAATGTATGTAAATCTGAGCCAAAGAAAAGAATCCTTCTTTATGTCTATGTGGTCTACATAATTCATGAAACTATTTGCCCCAAGATAAAATACAGGAAAATATAATTATATTATAAAACAACTCCAAAAGTTGTTCAGAAAAATTGGGGAGCACTAGTTCATGAATTTCTAGTAACAAAACACCCGCTCATGAAAACACCCCTGTCTTTGAGGCCATCTAAGCATAGAGCCCTGCAGGCTGTGTTCACTGGATCCAGCACTAGAAACAGAACACTGTCCTCAGAGAAGGTGCAACAGCACAGCTAGCAAAGACAGCGGACTGGGACTCTGGTTTTCTAAGCGGGGAAGGACCATGCTTCTTGGATCTGCTTCCTGTTGAGAATGGCTTTGAGGAATCTCTACTAGTTCTATGCGAATCTCTATGTTTTTCACCCTCCAATTCTCTGTTTCCCAAGGCCAGTCCCCACACCACTCAGAGGTGCACTCACCCTCAATGTCTTCACCTCCACAGGGACTCATCATGGTGGTCAGGATGAGGGTCCTCCAAATCAGAGCTCTGTTTAGGGTCATCATCTCCTCAAGGTGGTCTCAGCAGTGGCTGTTCTGGGTTGTAGAACAGTGGTGAGGACAGAGCTGAGAAAGAATTCTAAAAACACCCAAAGGGAACTCTTCAGATCAGGTTTTGGCCAATCAGAAAAATCCACTGTGATGACACCTCAGTTGCCAGCTGAAGAGTTTGTACAGAGAGGCCGGCAGGGAGTGGGAACCCCCCTGGTTCCTCTGTAGCTTCCACTCAGTGTGGACCTGAGGGAGGTTTCTATTTAAGGGGTAAGGTATCAAATCAGCATCTTCTTTTAGTCTCTGTACCTGCTGGTGGTAAAGGGGTGAGGATTTCTGAGCAGCCAAGTAGGTGATTGCGGCCATCACTAATATAGTGTCCTTCAGGATTTTCCTGGTTACAACCTCCAAGAATTCTCCCCTGAGTTGATCCCCCTCCCTGACAGCCCAGCCCCTTCCCTATTCCCTGGACCCATATGTAAGGTAGCTGTTTATTTATTTATTTATTTATTTGCTTCCATAGTGCCCATGGAATTATCTAAATTTTGAGTTGATGCACTTACTTATGGGATCTCTGCTGGTGGGAGCCCAGGAACACTTTGGCCTTTTCTACCTATAGAAACTCTGTAGAGTAAATGATTTCTCTCTTGCTCTCAAAAGCTCCCATACTTGCACCTGGGACAGTAAATTACACTCTAGTGCTGCGACAGTAACTGCATGATTTTCACTGACTCTTTTCTGCCTTGATTACGCTCCATGTTTTGGTGCTGCTTATGTACCTTTAAAGGAAATTTGGGGACATTGATTATATTTAAAAAAAGTTCTGCTGGCTCACTCTGTGACTTCTTTTTCTTATTTTTAAATTTAAGAATGTCAAGTAAAATATTGATGGTGGAATGAAGGATATTGCTGTGACCTAGAATACCGATTTCTTTCCCTTAACTTGCTGGATCTTTTCACATCATTTATCCTGCCGCGTGAAAATTCCATATTCTTGTGAGGGACCAGGTTTAGCTAAAGCCTCAGGCAGTCATTAGAGGGAGACCTGTTTTGTTTCAGGAGAATGGATTTTCTGTATGTGTTTGGGAAAACACAAGGTAATGGGGGCTCCATTTGGAGTCAGCACCGTGTCCCTGTGAGAGGGCCTCAGTTCTCCAGCACTGTCTTGCCTCACGGTGACAGTGACTGTAAAGAAGGGGGAGGCGGAAAACCCTGGTATATGGGAGCTGCCTGGTGCTCCTAACCAGGCCTGGTGCTGCCAGGAGCTGACCTGGGACTCACAGCTGGGCCCTGGTGTTCTCCTGATGAACATAGCAATCTAACAGAACAGCAGCCTTGGACAGCCAGTCTGTGACCGTGATGGGTCAACACAGAAAACAAAGGCACTTCACAATCACGGCTGAACAGAAATAAAACACGAAAATTGTCTGAACCCCAGAAATAACGAAGCACACTTCTCTCCCAGATAACGTGAATGACTGCTGCTTCTTTACCAGTTAGAGTTTTAGCTTTAGTATGGTCTTTCTCCTTTCAAGGTAAGAATTAAGACACCTAATTATAGAACTACCCCACCCCACCACCCACTCCTGACAAAGTCCATTTAAGAATGAAGCCTCTATTTCTTTTTGTTAAAAATAATTAACTAAATTTAGTTTTTAAATTTTTTGTGTTGACATGGTTTCAAGTGTACAACTTATTGTAACACCATCTACACACCGCACTCATGTTATCTCGGGGGAATTTTGGGCATCACACAAGCTGAAACAAATGACACAAATGTTTGGCACATTTTCTCTTTATGTTATATGTCTGTTTACTGAAGTAACATATGCAAGGGAATTAAAATGTAGAATTTCATCAAAGGTATAATGAGTTTAATGGAATGAATAAATAAATATTACAAGCATAGTTCCGTCAAACTTCTTTCACCTGTGGACAGAATGAACGTTACTATCTGTTGCGCAGATGAACGTTAAAAAAGAGTAAGAAATGTAAATTTGTGATTTTCACATGGGGCAGCTACCCAGGCACCCACCTTAGAGAGAACCTTGATTATGAGTGTCATTTTAACAAACTGGTTCGCCGAACTCAGAAATAAATTAGGTATCAGTTCTGCCGAACTGATGTGAACCTACTGAATCCCACCACTGCTAAGAACTCACAACAGCAATTCTACTCCGTTCCATTAGTTAAAGCAAGTCACAGGACCAGCTCAGATTTAGAGGTGGGTTGACAGGTCACATTTCTTGACAGAATGAGCTGCAAAGTATTTGTGGCTATTTTTGCAACTCAGCACAATGTTCTCTGGTTATAGAGTGTATGTAACTGAGTTTGGTGTGTGAGTTAGGAGTGGCTCAGTATTTGAAATGAATCTTACCCGACTGTCTGTCAGCATTCTACTCCACCCCCATTGAAAGCACAGCTCAGCTCTCTCCAGGGAGAGGGGACCTGAGGCCTGCTGAGTCCCGTGTGCACAGGGGCTGTGGTGTGCTCTCACACACACGTCTTCATGGCTTTACAGTTGAAAGTACGGAAGCCTGGAGGTTATAACTGATCTTCTTATGCCGTTCTGATACCTGGTCACATGGCCTCTCACCGTAGTGAAGTTAATGAAGCAGGTGGGTGTTGCAAAGACAATGATTCTGATTTTCATTAAATATAATATTACTCCTACCAGTTTTTGGTTGCTACCAGCAGCTCCTGCGTATGAACTAGTGATTTCAAATGACAGTTTTAATAAACTGCTCCCTAGTGTGTTTTTCTGTGAAAACTATGCAGAATCACCTCCATATACAGGACTATGTTCACCTCAGCCCCGGGGGAATCCTTAGCTAAACTGAACAGGTTTTTGATGAGGACTTTATGCTGAGAGTATGGATCATAGTCAACAGATGCTTGTGAGCTGGACTGAAGCTTACTTCATCTGAATCAAGATACAGAACTGGCTCCCTGGAGACAGATGATGTTCTTTGTGTTTTGGGGTGATTGGGTCTCTTCCTAGAATCCCCACTATACTATTTGTCACCTGCAAATAGTGACAGTTTCACTTCTTCCTTTCTGATTTAGATGTCTTTCCTTTCTTTCTCTTGCCTGACTGCTCTGGCTAGGACCTCCAATACTGTGACCTGAATGAGCCAGGGTTCGAGGTGCCCACTGTCACAGAGCCAATCACAGAGATGAGATCCAAGTGGAATATGAAGGTCTTTAATCAAAGTGCTAGCACCCTGAGAAGGCAGGGGACTCACCACCTCCAGAGCCTGCCTGACAGTCTCGGCTGACTGGCCGGTGTCTGTATCTTGGGAAGTTAGTAATTCATTATAGAGCAGGCAGTTAGTCAGGTAGCCATGTGCAGGAGGTGGGAGTCCGGTTTCCAGAAGTGCCTCCCTGGGATGCTCTTCTGACATCTAGTGTCCTTAACAGTGCTCCAGAACAGCCAGGTCTGGTGCCTCTGGGAGCCCACCTGTGCTTCTGGGAACCAGCTGCCAGAGAGACTCACTGCACCTGCGAGAGGAACTCACTGCATTCTTTAGAAAACAAAGTGAAAATTAAGTTTTGTGAACTAAGCTTCTAGTTATCTACAGTGCCTAACTCCTTACAGGAGATTTTGTGACTGAGCCCTTATAAGAAATCATTGTAATTTAACCCCTTCCAATATTATGTTGAATAACAGTGACAAGAGTGGTCATCCCTGTCTTGTTCCTGATCTTAGGAGAAAATCTTTCATCTTTTCATAGTTGAGTATGTTGGCTATAGATTCATATATGGTTGTTCCTGTGTTGAGGATGGTCCCTCTATACCCACTTGTTAAGAGGTTTTTGTTTTCTTTTCATTATCATAAATGGGTGTTGAATTTTCTCAGAGGCTTTTGTTGTATCTATTGAGATGATCATATGATCTTTATATTTTGTTTTATTAATGTCGTTTTCCACATTGACTGATTTGATGATGTTAAGCTATCCTTATTTTCCTGGTATATGGTTATTTTTATTTGTTGTTAAATTGGGTTTGCTAATATTTTGTTGAGGATTTTTTCACTTCTGTTTGTCAGGGATACTGGAATATAATTCTTATTTCACCCCAAATCAAATCATTTTCTATCACCATATATTTGTTCTTCTTTACTCCCATCCCCCTACCCCATCCTCTAAATCGGTGTTTCCCAACGTGCGGCCCACGCCCCACAGGGGGGCAATTCGATAGTTAAGGGGGGCAATTTGAAAATGGACTCGACACGACTTTAACTCTTTCACCCTGGGCCATTTAAATGCAATGCTAGATATCGGTGCAAAATTTAACAAAAAATGCAATTCTTAAATAATTGCAGTAAATAGTTATTAAGTATAATTTCGTTTGACGAAACCAAAATATCAACTGGGTGATTGGTGTCCTCAAGTGAACTTCATCCTGGGTTCACCGCGGAGTGTGCTGTCTGCCGCGGGGAACCCCGGATGTTTTAAAAACTCGCTAAACAACGCAGTTATTCTCACCTAATTGGCCCATTGCAACTTCTGTAGTGTTTCACATTATTCAGTTGGTGTTAATTTGAAATAAGTGTCAGTCAAAACTGTTGTAAAAGCTCGTTGATTTAATAAATATACATATATATATTGTATAGATATAATTGGTAAGTATTTGATTTTATTTTTATCAATATTACACTCTTTATTAAGTACTTCTTGCATCAGGGCTAGAAAGCAGTAATATTTTATAAATATTATTGGGGCTATAATAGTGCATGCACGACAATTTTAATTTTAGAAGCATAACTTTCCAGAAAATTTTGTCAAGTGGAAAAAATATAGATACCTATTGATTTGTGGTGGTAGTGTAGTAAAGGTGTTATATACATTTAAATAAATATGAATTTTTAGTATATGTTTACTCTATGTCACATTGAATATATTTTAACACATATTTTAATATTAGTTTTTAATTGATCTTATTTTTATTTCTTATAGCCCATAGCAAAATGAGTGGTGCAAGCAAGAAAAAAACTCGTCAATATTCGGAGGAATATTTGAAATTTGGGTTCATACCCGCTGTTCACGATGAGCAGATTCCTTTTTGTCTTTTATGCCAGCAATGCTTGACCAAAGAATCAATGGAA
The DNA here is from genome assembly GCF_036850765.1 of Saccopteryx bilineata. Taxonomy (NCBI): domain Eukaryota; kingdom Metazoa; phylum Chordata; class Mammalia; order Chiroptera; family Emballonuridae; genus Saccopteryx; species Saccopteryx bilineata. Next base: position 2,671,629 of record NC_089490.1, on the reverse strand, counting down.
CGAGGTCGGTTTGAGGCGCACTTGAAGGTGAAACAAAGTGCTCATATTAATTCAGATTTGAGTTACTTTAAAACTTTAAAGAAAAATTTTGAAAAAAGAACAACATTAAAGTCTCTATTTACTGCTCATACTTCAACTAATAATCGTGTTCTTGAGGCTAGTTATCAAATTTCTTTATTCATCGCTAAAACTGGAGAAAATCACACTATAGGAGAGAATTTAATAAAACCATCATCAATATCAGCATTTCTTAAAACAATTCTTGAAAAAGATAACAAAGATGTAAAAGCTATGCCACTCAGTGGCAATACTGTTAGCAGAAGAATAGACGAAATGAGTGAAGATATTGAAAAACAACTTATTGAAAAGCTGAAAACAAGAAAATTCTCCTTGCAAATGGATGAATCAACTTTGAGAGACAGTGAGGCAGTATTGATAACTTATGTAAGATATATTGATAAAGGACATTTTGCTGAAGAAATGTTGTTCTGTAAAAGATTAGAAAGCACCATTACCTCCAAAGATATATATAATAAGCTAAAAAACTATTTAGATGTCAATGATATACCAATGAAAAATATAACATCTTGTGCTGCAGATGGTGCTCCCAATATGATGGGCAAGAAAAATGGCTGCTTAAAATTGATGAAAGATGCGAATCCAGAAATGATTCTTGTGCATTGTGTTATTCATAGGGAAAACTTGGTAGCTAAAAACATCTCGCCTGTTCTGAATGAAGTATTACATACAGTCATAAAGTGTGTTAATGCGATTAAAGCTAGTGCCAAATGTGAGCGTCTTTTCAAGCTATTTTGTGAAGAACAAAATGAAGACCATGGGAGACTTTTACTTCATACTGAAGTAAGATGGCTATCTAAAGGAAACTGTTTGAAAAGATTTATGGAACTGTTTGATACTCTTAGTGATTTTTTAAGCGACAAACCTGAAATGAAGTATCTGTTAAGAATAGATGGTAAAGCATTTCTGAGTTATTTAGCCGATATCTTTGAAAAACTAAATATATTAAATAAGCAACTTCAAGGAACAAATAAAACTCTTGTCGATGCAAAAGCAAAGATATTTGGTTTCATTACCAATATTGAGTAATGTCAGAAACATATTAACAACAAAAACTTTAAACAGTTTCATTGGCTCCAAAAATGTGAAGTAACTGATACCGCTTTACTTGTTACTGTCAATCATTTGAATATTCTATCGGCTGATTTAAAAGAAAGATTTTCTGATTTAAAACAAATTGATTTCCCAACATGGATGATGCAGCCAATGTTAGTGGATTTGTCTGATATATCAAATATGCAGTTTCAAGAAGAACTTGCAGAATTGCAAAATGATGAGTCAGTTAAAGGTTATTTAATATCAAAGGAGTGATGTCATGGCTTTGTGAGGAAACAAATACCCAAATTCAACCAAATGTGCAAGAAAACTATTGCTACCATTTCCACCTTCATTTTTAGCTGAATGTGGATTTAGTGCTGTAAATGATTTACTGGTAAAAAAAAGAAATCGGCTGGATATAACACAACGTGGAGACTTGAGACTAAAGCTAACCAAATTGGAACCTAATATAAAATCTCTGTGCAGCAAGCATCAAGCGCAAGGATCACACTAAATAAAAATAATAAATTAATATAGAAAAATCTGTATTAAAATTATTTGGAATTTAAATTTCTGTTTTTCATTATATGTTTTGAAATTTTACTTACTGTGTTTTGTTAACAATTTCATAGTGATTTCTTCCTAGAACCTATCATTTATGTTTATTAAGTGAACAAATCAATTTTTTAATGTTAAAAATTATGTATGTTACATAGAGGGGGACATAAAAATTTTAGAAAGGTTAAGGTGGGGCATGGCACAAAAAAGGTTGGGAAACACTGCTCTAAATCCTTTCCCCTGGTAACCATGTCACTTTTATCTATGCCCACGAGTCTTAGTTTTATGTCCCACCTATGTGTGAAATCATAGTGTTCTTAGTTTATTCTGATTTACTTATTGCACTCAGTATAATGTTCTCAAGATCCATTCATGTTGTTGTAAATGTCACTATGTCATCATTTCTTATGGCTGAATAATATTTCATTATATATATGTATCACATCTACTGTGAACCGCAAGTGGACAGGGTCCTTGTCCCTAAGCGGTTTAGATGTGTCGGGGTCAGAGGTGTGGGGGACTGGCAGTAAGCTGTCAGTCTGCCCAACCCCCCACCTCACTTGTTTGGTTAAGTTGCTAAAGGCTAAGTTCTTCCCCACACCTCCATGTGAGTTGTGGTGCTGGATTGTTTATACTAGTCCCATCTCCCATGTCCCTTGGAGAGACTGGAGGCAATTTTCTTCCTATTTTTTGTTTTGTTAAATTAGGATGTTATGTATGATGGGGGTTTTCTGCACTTGGGTGAATTCTTGGGTTGCCTTGGAAATGTGACCAGAGATATCACTGATTTGCTAATGACTTTGCTCTTCCCTATAAATATAGCAGTTTAGGGGTGGAGACATGCTTTTTGCAAGCTATTTTTGCATTGCAAAGAGACCTCTCGATCCCATCCTTTTTCTCTCTAAGTTTATTTTCTTCATTCCATGCCATTCCCACTCAGGACCTGGAATTACTAGCCCTGCTGGTTCGTGGCACACATCTTCTTTATCCAATTCCCTATGGAAGGACATTTTGGTTAATTCCATGTCTTGGCCACTATGAATAATGCTTCAGTGAACATGGGGTTGTGTGTTGTCTTTACGTACCAATGTTTTTGAGTCTTGGGGGTATATACCCATTAGAGGGATTGCTGGGTCATACGGTAGTTCTATTTTTAGATTTTTGAGGAACAACCATACTTTCTTCCATAATGATTGTATTACTTTACATTCCCACCAACAGTGGATGAGGGTTTATTTTTCTCCACAGCCTCTCCAACACTTGTTATTACCTGTCTTGTTGACAACAGTCAATCTAACAGGTGTGAGGTGGTATCTCATTGTAGTTTTGATTTGCATTTCTCGAATAGCTAGTGAAGATGAGTGTCTTCATATCTCTTGGCCAATTGTATGTCTCCGTGGGAGAAGTGTCTATTCAGATCCTCTCCCCATATTTTAATTGTATTGTTTTCTTATTTGTTGTTGACTTTTGTGAGTTCTTTATATATTTTGGATATTAACCTGTAATCAGAGCTGTTGTTGTCAAGTATCATCTCCCATTTAGTTGGCTGTCTATTTGTTTTTTTGTCAGTTTTTTGCTGTGAAGAAGCTTTTTAGTTAGATATAGTGCCATTCATTTATTTTTGCCTTTATTTCTTTTGCCTTTGGGGTCAAATTCATAAAATGTTCTCCATTGTCAATGTCCATAAGTTCAGTACCTATGTTTTCTTTTATATAATTTACTGTTTCTGATCTTATATTTAGAACTTTGATCCATTTTGAATTAATTTTTGTGCAGGGGGACAAAGTATAGTCTATTCTCTTTTTATTGCATGTGGCTTTTCAATTTTCCCAGCACCATTTACTGAAGAGCCTTTCTTTTCTCCATTGTGTGTTTTTGGCTCCTTTGTCAAAGATACATACAATGACACACACACCACCATGTTCATCACAGCATTATTCACAGTGGTCAAGACATGGAAATAACCAAAGTGTCCCTTGATAGAGGACTAGATAAAGAAGATGTAGTACATATGTACAATGGAATACCACTCAGCCATAAGAAATGATGACATAGTGACTTTTACAACAACATGGATGGGTCTTGAGAACATTATTCTGAGTGAAATAAGTAAATCGTAAAAAGCTAAGAACTGTATGATTTCACACATAGTTGGGATATAAAACTGAGATTTATGGGCATAGATAAAAGTGAAGTGGTTACCAAGAGGAGGAAAACTGGCAGTGAGAGTGGAGTAAAGGGTGTAAAGAGAGGAAAATATACAGTGATAAAAAATGTTTTGACGTTGAGTGATGGTTATACAACATCATCAACAGTTCAAATGCTACAGAAATGTTTACCTGAAATCTATATACTCTTATTGATCAATGTCACCTTGTTAAATTTAATTTTCTAAATAAAATATTAAAATTGTAAAAAATGCATTAAAAAAGAAATGATTAAGCTGGGTGAGAAAGGCATGTCGATAATCAAGACCAGCCAAAAGCCAGAGTTTTTGTGCCAATGGTTAGCAAAATTGTGGGTGCAAAAATGTTATTGAGGGATATTAAAAGTGCTACTCCAGTGAACACAGAAATTATAAGGAAACAAACAATTTCTGCTGATATGGGGAGAGTTTTAGTGGTTCATATAGAAAATCAAACCACAACACTCTCTTAAGTCAAAGCCTAATCCAGAGCAAAGTCCTAACTCTTTCCCATTCTAAGAAAGCTGAAAGAGGTGAGAAGGCGGCAGATGAAAAGTTTGAAGATAGCAGAGGTTGGTTTTGCAGTTTAAGAGAGGAAGCTTTCTCCATAACAGAAATGTGCAAGGTAAAGCAGTAAATGCTGATGTAGAAGCTGCAGCCAGTAGTTCAGAATATCCAGCTAAGGGAATTAACGAATGTGGCTACACCAAACAATAAGTTTTTCAGTGTAGATGAAACAACTTTTATTATAAGATGCCATCCAAGACTTTCATAGACAGAGAGACATCAATGCCTGGCTTCAGAACTTCAAAGGACAGGCTGACTCTCTTGTTAGGGGCTAATGCAGCTGGTGATTTTAGTTGAAGCATATGATCCTTTACCACTAAGAATACCTTTGGGAACTTAAGAATTATGCTAAATCGTCTATCTCTGTGCTCTATACATGGCACAGCAAAGCCTGGATGACAGCACAAATCTTTACTAAATATTTTAAGCTCACTATATACTTCAGAAAAAGAATATTCCTAATATTCCTTTCAAAATATTACTGCTCATTGATGATGCATCTGCTCACCCAACAGCTCTGATAGAGATGTACACTGAGATTAATGTTGTTTTTGTTACTACAAACACAACATCCATGGCAGGTCGAGTCTTTTCCCCTACGAATGTGACTGTACAGTGACACGCTATAACCATGTTTATGGCTTAGTGTGGTGGTTCTCCTACCTGGATGGACAGAAGGATAATCTGGGGGAGATTTTAAAGTGTGCTCAAGCCATACTGTCTTGTTGTTATGAGTCAGGGCACAGAGAGAGAGATCAGCAGATGAAATCATCGTGGACTAGCAAAGGACCACCGCTCGCTCAGGCAAATGGCACCGAGTTCGCGCTGTGTCCTATTTTTATTAACAAGATTTCAAAAAGCTTGTTTACTTAAAAATTGGCATTGCATCAAGCATAACCTTTACTTAAAGATACAAGGAATATATCTGCATGATAGTTTAATAACAATATATTATCAAAAGGCATTAATTGCTATTGCTTCTATGGTTCCCACAATATTCCTCTCTTTATTTCAAGGGATAACCTTGAAAGGAACAGAAATCTTATGAGAATTTTTTAGTGAGAATAAAGTTCAGCAACTGCCTTCAGTCACATAGACCTGTTTCAGCGCCAACAATTCTCTTGGCAAAACATTCTTTTCTTGTTGGCTGTGTTCCCATCCAAGGCCATGCAATGGGTTATTCCACTACATTTCCCCTTTTTTGTTTATGCTGAATGTTATGAAGCAGCACAGAAAACACAGCCTTCTGTCATTCATCCCTTATTTCTCTTGTTTTGATTCATTGAGAGACTATATAAAAGAAAACAGAGAATTAATACTATTATAAAAAGTCCCACAGTGGATCCCCGAAATCCTTTAATAAATTCAATAGGATTTAATTGCAATAAATTATCTATTAATCTCTTCAATATAGGTTGACCTGTCAGAATTTCTAATTTTCTTTGAGAAGATTCATGAATATATCTTTGTAATTTAATGATTTCTTTAGTCATATTATCATGATTTAACAAATGCTTTTTAACATTTTCCTAAGGGAAATAAGTATGATTTTAAGGATAAGAGGTAACACAAAAAGTAGTTACATTCTAATCATATCTTAGTTTAATTTGTTTTTGCAGGCTAACAATTTGATCTTTTAACATAATCATAGTCTGTTCTAAATCATTAACTTTAGCATTAATGTTACTATTTATATGTTATTGAGCAGTTCACAGTTCAGAATCTTCATGCCATTTTTGTTCAAAGTCCACAGTCTGAATACTTTGATGTAATGTAACTCCAGATACAGCAGTCGTGGTGGTTACAGCTATTAGTCTTATGATGATGGTGACAATCAGTCCAACTAGTCTCTTGGTTTGCTTCAAGGATTTAATAAGATATTGTAACAGTATCATGGAAGGGGAACCCTGCCACATCTGATGCATCTGTACTGGAATCCAGCCTCCTGTTCAGTTTTTTAAAATGTAAAGACTTTGACTATTTTTATTAAAAAGAACAGAAGAATTAATACATATATCAAAAGCACACTTATTGCAAGTTATTGAACAATTTTCAGCTATTTGGTTTCACCTATAATAAACATGTAAGTCAATCTAACACAAGCAGATATGAAATGTGTTTCACTTTTCTTAAAGATTAACATAATATGATTAGAAGGATAATTTCTCCAGATTTCTTTTTTCTACACTGACATATGTTTAAGTGCCGTGGCTACGTTCCACAAATGATATTGTATAGGACCAAATTTTATATGTGGAGCTTGAAGTGACATCCCTCCTCTATGCTATATGATAGTATATTTACCTTGACCATCAGCTGTAATTGAACCATTGTTCTTATGCCACCTTAAATCAGCAGTCGGGTGGAGTTATGAGGGCTTTAATCTATGGTGTTTTATGTACAGATGTATTACATTTAAATCTATATCCTTGTAACAAACGTGTTTTTTTTCATCTCCTTTACTGTTATTTTTGACAATAGAGAGCCAAGCTTGAGCTTCTATGTTTAAACAATGTGGCTCATGTCCTATACACACAGGTAATCTCTCAACTCCTGTTGTACAATTTTCTAATTTCATGCCTTCTTTCGAAGGTGCTAAGGGACCTCTATCATTAAAAGGTCCTGGAAGCCAATTAGAGTCATAAACAAAAATAAAAAAGGCACTATTTTTCTAATGAATATCTCTACTTAATGGAGGATTAGGGACATATGCCTAATAACTAAAATTTTCAGTTCTACTTACCGGAATTGTTACCAAAGCAATCATTGGTAAAAATAGGTTAGTAGCATTTTCTTCTTTTCTAGTAGCTTGTAGCATTTTTTTTTTACCATTAAAGGTCAGTTTCTTAAGTTGACCCTAACTTGGTATTTTAGCCTTTTCTATACCAAGCAGCAGCACCTTTAAGATTCTTCTTTTGAAATTCATTTCCTCCATCTCAGCAATGGGCAGATATGGAAAGAATTTATTGTTCTTATTCATGTTGTTAGTTTAATTCTGTGAGCAGGACTCCAAAAGACTTCACCAGATTCTGCAATGACACAAGCAAACCCTCTTCCCCAATGTTGCACTACACTAGGTACCTATTGATTCAACTCACTTTTATAATATACAGGTTGATTAATCTTAGAACTGTTATTTTTTGTCCAATGTCTGTCTGCAGCAATCAAATTATCTTCTCCTGTATTTAAGAAATTTAAAGTAAATAAAGCTTTGTGTAACATAATTCTAGGGGATAATCTTTCTTCTCTTTCCTTTTTGTTTCAGTAACATATTTTTCAGAGTGCAATTACTGTGTTCAATAATTGCTTGTCCTTGTAGATTATATGGAATTCTAGTAGTATGTTTAATATTCTAAAATGCTAAGAATTGTTGAAATTTAGTAGATGTGTAAGCAGGACTATTGTCAGTTTTAATTGCTTTAGGAATGCCTATAACATTAAAAGCTTCAATAAGATGTTGAATGACACAATCAGTCTTTTCTCTAGGCAAAGGTGTGGCCTATTGAAAGGAAGAATAAATATTAATAGAACTGTACATAAGATAATTTTATAAAAGAAGAAATATGAGCAATATCTATTTGCTACAGGTCATTACTGTGTTGTCCTCTAAGATTTATTCCTCTTGTTAATGGAGGAGTATTTATAATACTATACTGAGGACAGTTTCTAACAATATTCTGAGCTTCTTGCCTGGTCATTTTAAATTTTTGCATGAAGTCTTTTCTATTTGTATGAGTCTTTGCATGAAACTTAGTAGCTATTTCTATTGATCCAATAAGTAATTGATTAAGTTTATTATTTGTAGTAGACATAGGTCCTGGTAAAGATGTATGAGAACAAATGTGAGTTATATAGACAGGCAAATTTCATTTTTACAATAAAAGTTGTAACTCTTAAAACAATTTGTGCAATCTAGAACTAACATTTGAAATAGAAACAGTTTCTATAAGTTTAACACTATGTTCTACATATTGTGAATCAGTAACAATGTTAATAGGACTGAATGTTTGAATTTTGTCTTCAGCTATAATTAAATTATACTGATTTAAGGTTTCAGAAGCATTTTGAAGGATGACTGAAAGTTCAGCATTACTTTTATAAGCTATTAATATATTGTTTATATAATGGATTATTAAAGATTGAGGATATTTATGATGAATTCTTTCTAAAGGTTGATTGACATCATGTTGATACAGTGTCGGGCTATTCAACATTGCTTATGGAAGTAATATAAACTTAGTAAGAATAGTTAGTTCTGCTTTTTGTTATAGACACAACAGCTAGCATTTCTAGACATAGAGTCAAAGATGTTTTTGAAGTTTTAGTCTTAATTAAGACATTTTTTGCTTCCTGGTTAAGTTTATTTAATTGTCAAATCTCCCTTTCTTTTATTTTGACTCATGCCGAGGCTTCAATCTTCTGGAAGGTATTTACTGGTCTCCCATATCTGTGGAGATAAGAGCAAATCCTCACTTCTACATTTTGCCTACATTGCTGTTGTAAATTAGCGAATTGTCCATCTAAAAAGTTCATTTTGTGTAATATTAATAAGAGGGTTAGTATTAGCATTTTAATTAGCTTGAATATAAGCCTGATTCTCTTACTAAGTCATAAATTGTAACTCTTTCACTTTTGAAAGAACAGTTTGAGCTAACATTTCTAAATTTTTTGAAATAAAACATTCAGAGTCCATGAAGGAGGATAGCAGTTCCTGCATATAAAGATAGTTTTATATTGGGAGCAAGTCGTTTTTAACTCTTTAAGAGCTTTGACAGAAATTTGGTCATAGTGAGTATAAAAACTTCTTGTCAGAAAGTTAGACTGTACTTTAAAAAGTTGCTCTTTTAATTATTTATAAGATAAATGTTTTTCTTTATTAGAGGCTAAATGACCCTTGTTATTTTCCTATTGTAAAAAGAATCTTAGAGCTTTGTTAGAGACTTTCCCTAAGCCATGCAGCTTAGTGACTACTGCCTAAGTGGGCTAAAAAGAAAACTAATGTTGCTTAGTAATAAGAGATGCATCAGCTTCTATATCTAAGTCTTTTGTATTGTTAAGTCTATTATAGGGCATCAGAGGAACTAAATTCCCACTTTCCTCGGTGCCTCCTTTTTCAATGTGTGGCCTTACAAGCAGCCAACTGTCTGAAGCAGCTTAAGATAAATTCTTAAAATGACTTAATTTTACTTAATTCCTTAGTTTTACAAATTTGAGCATATTTTACACACAAACAAGACAATTTTCAACACAGAAACACAAGTATGACATATAACTTTAATTAATACTAATACTTGAATTCTTATTTGATTTCAAACTTTGAATATACCTTATAATGTATTAACCAAATTGGCAAGTCTTAAAGATCCATATTCTATTTAATTTAAATTTAAATGAGTGCTCCTTATAATTTCTAATTTTAAAGCAAAAAATATATGGATGAAACTATTTTTTCAATATAAAAACTGGCATTTTTAATCTTTGTATGTAAACACTAACTTCAGGCCTTAAAAATCACATTTTAGACAACATCAAACAAAAACTAAACAGAAATTAGAATCAGACAAACCAGGCCAGTCAAACCGAAGAGAAACCCGGGATTTCAGAGCACAGTCAGACTAGAAAGATGCCTGCCTGATTTTAATCAGGGCATTTTCTGACAGAGGGACTGACAATGGATGAGACTAAACAAAACTTCCCCAAGAAAATTCTCTTGGCAGCTGCTGGGATATTTTCTATAGTCAGATCCAACACATGTCCCCTGCCTCAGTTTCCAGGCAAAGAATAAGAAAGAAACAAAATGATAGCTCAGAGGATCATAGCTAAAACACACACAAAAAAATCAATATTTATTTATTTTATTATAACAAAGACTAGAGAATTCTCAGGACTTCATGATTCTTCTATATGTCCTAATTCTAATTGAATTTGTACCAACTGATGTAAAGCTGCAAGCTTTTCTTCCTGTGCTCTACTCCAGTGATTTGCATCCAGGCTTTAAGACAAGCGATCTAATCTGAGCTATAACAGCAGCAGTATAACCAGTTTGTTTTTCCACAGCTGCATAAGCGCCAATGCTGATGAGCATTTCAAAAGTAGCTCCCAGGGGATTATTTCTGGTGTTCATGTGAGATATTAGAAGAGCCTCCTCTCTCCACCAAGATTTGAATTGTAAATATTGTCCTGGTTCCAAAACCGTACTAGCAAGTAAATCCCAATCCAAAGGAATGATTAAATGATCATTACAATAGGAAGAGATAAGACCTTGAACATATGGGGACCGAGGTCCATATGTAGCAACAGATTGTTTAACTAGTTTTAAGACAGTAAATTCAGTTTGGTCAAATTGGACATTATGCCCTTCCCCAGGATGTTGAGCACTTGAAGGGATACACTGTCAAATAATTGAAAAAATAGATGCAGAAAAACTACTAGAATCAGATTCTAAATCATCATGATGCACAAGCTCCTGTTGCATTTCAGAGATTTCAGGGAATTGAAAAATCCTTCCCCTGCCAGTACCAATTAATTCTTGACCTTGAATTGGAGGAGCCGTAGGTCTAAAAAGCTCAACTTTCTGGAAGCCACTTAAAAGATGAATGCAACTAGCATTTTTGGTGAATAGCATTTAAAAGACGTAACAAAATTTTGTCTTTTATCTGAATCCCTGATCCTCTTGAGAGGGATTTTAAAACTTGTACATAGTCATCTAATAATAAATGAGAATTCCCCATTACTTTGCTAGTTTTCCCTAAAGTTTTGTGTACACAGCACATCCAACTTACCCTTTCAAAGTTGCGCCTGTTCCCAATCTCTTCTTAAGGCCCCACGGTAGGTAGGCGCCAAATGTTGTTGTGAGTCGGGGCGCAGAAAGAGAGATCAGCAGACGAAATCATCAAGGCCTAGCAAAAAACCACCACTCACTCAGGCAAATGGCCACGAGTTTGCGCTGTGTGCTATTTTTATTCACAAGTCTTCAAAAAACTTGTTTACTGAGAAATTGGTATAACGTCAAGCATAACTTTTACTTAAAGATACATGGAGTTCACCTGTATATTAGCTTAATAACAATATAATATCAAAAGGCATTAACTGCTATTGCTTTTATGGTTCCCACAACATTCCTTTCTTTATCTCAAGGAATAACCTTGAAAGGAACAGAAATCTTATGAGAATGTTTTACTGAGAAAAAAGCCCAGCAACTGCCTTCAGTCATAGACCTGTTTCAGTGACCCGCCTTCAAGTCACAAAACAATTCTCTTGGCAAAACATTCTTTTCTTGTTGGCTGTGTTCCCATCCAAGGCCAGGCAATGGGTTATTCCACTACACTTGGGCCAGCTGGTTGTGAGGTTCTACCTCATCCACTGTGCATGGGCTGCTATGCAGGTGTTACCATAGAAAGTGGAATTCACCTCAGCTGGGCTTGGTGCCTGATGTGTTCTCCCTTTGGATACGCTGCTAGAAAGATTAGCTGGTCCTGCTCTGATGTTGTCTCTAGCTAGCCACTGCATATGTTGGTATTGGGCCTCTTAGGAGGGAACCTGTTGCAGAACAGTGTAAGACACTGCCTGTGACTGGCTCTTAGCTATCTTTTTGGAGCTATAAGCAAACCAGAGATTGTGGTGTGGTAAGGTACCAAAGAACTGAAAAAGTTAATATTAATGTTTTAGGAGAAAAAGTCAGGTTTCCTGTCCTCCCCTTCCTGTAGAGAATAAAAAGAAAGAAATTTAAAGTTTCCTAGCCTGCAGAAACATACTGTGTAGGAGGCTCCCTTTTACTAGGAAGCTTAAAGGGCATTTTTTAAATTTGGGCTAAGCATACAGAGAGATTTTGTAAAAATGATTGTATATTTGTGTTTGATTTGCACCAACTCAGGAGAGACAACAGCATTGTATTGTAAAGAGATTTTGTGCTGGGGGACTTAAGTTGTCTCCCTTCCCCCACACCTGTAAGGAAGCAGGTAAATAGCTACCCAGGTGCAGGGAGAGAGAGATTAGACAAACCTTTTTCTCTCCCTCTTTTTCTATTTGGTGGGCCATTTCACAGGCATTTATCCTGGCATCATGTAGACTCCTCATCCCCCTCCTGAAAAACATGTGATTAACTTATATACCTCTAGACCAGGGGTAGTCAACCTTTTTATAACTACTGCCCACTTTTGTATCTCTGTTAGTAGTAAAATGTTCTAACCGCCCACCAGTTCCACAGTAATGGTGATTTATAACATAGGGAAGTAACTTTACTTTATACAATTTATAAATCAGAGTTACAGCAAGTTAAAGCATATAATAATAATTACTCACCAAGTACTTTATGTCGGATTTTTGCTAAGTTTGGCAGAATAAATCTTTGTAAAGCAACTTACTATAGTTAAATATATCTTTTTATTTATACTTTGGTTGCTCCGCTACTGCCCACCATGAAAACTGGAATGCCCACTAGTGGGCGGTAGGTACCAGGTTGACTACCACTGCTCTAGACAAGGGAATGGCAAATGAACACTAGAAAATTTGGGAAAATTTTTTAATATGTAGAACAACATTTTTTGCTATTGTGTTACCTTATAAGTTCTGATATATAGGAATATTTTTATAAATCTTATAGACAAATGTTATAAGCTTGCTAATGAATTGTGTCATTTCTCTCCCCTCCTTTTCCCGCCAACATGTGTGTGATCAAAGGTATATAACCTGCCTCAGGACTGTGCACGACATGCATGATTTGGGTCAGCTATGCCCTGTGTTAGTCATATGCAGCTGGCATATTAGTAAATCTTCTTTAATAAAACTCCTTAAAAATTCATTTGCACTTGGTGTCTCTATGTAAATCTGGCAAAACAGTACTTTACAACAGTGGCTGCTTCAGCTGGACTTAGGTGCACATAGAAATACCAACGCTCACACCTAGGCTGGTTTTCACCAGCCTGGGGACAAGTCAGATAAAGGCCAAAGGTTCCCTGAGAACCACTTCTTCCTGTCTCTGTCTGCGGTTGCTTGTTGGGGTTGACCCCTGAAAAACCATTTGGTAGAGTCTAGACACTGGGGAAATTCAGGGATTAGAAAAGTTGGTGGATGTGGCTTTCATCTTAGGGCCCCAGATTTCAGTCTTTCCTGATTTTATTTTCATAGACCTCATTAGGGTGTGGCCACTAGGAATCCAGTGGGTGTGACCTCTAAAACCCAGAGATGTGTTCTTCCCACAGCCTGGACAGTTTCTACTGATCCTCCTGTGAGGCAGAAGCACCAGCCATATTGTCAAGAGAGTGTGGGGAAAAGCTCTGGCCTCAGACTCAGAACACTAAGTCAATTCGCAGCCCCTGATTCCTGACCAAGTCTGCCTCCTTCTTAGCAGGGCTCAATCTCTAGAGGGTGAGGCCAAAGAAATTCCTCAGGGCGGGAGAGTTGCTTTTTCCCAGGCTGATGTCACAGGAAGGGGACTGCTCCACCCAAGAAAGATGGTAATTGCAGTATTGGAGAATGACTCAGCACAGGGTTTCTGGTGGCTGTTCTTTACCGTGTCTTTCCTGGAGCTACCAATTTCTCACTCTCCTCATGTAACTTTAGTCCTCTCAGTCCTCTCTACATAGGAGCCCAGGGTTAATGGCTGTGGACAAAATTTTCTGCATTGGCCCTTTAAGTGAGTGCCCGCATCTCTGTGAACTTCCATCTCTTTCTCACAGACAGAAATTTTGCCTCTTTTCACCACCAAAAGCTATATACAGGCACCTCTGCTAGTCTCTGGTGCTCTAGGCTGGGGTGCTAGGCCTGGGGCTTAGGACCCACACCTCTCAGGGAAGACCTCCTGCAGCTCAGAACACCTCTGGACCCTGCATTGCAGCTTGCTCCTGGGAGAGGGAAGCCCTTTTCACATTTCCACCCTCCCTACCAGCCTCGATGTGGCTTCTGTGACTCCCAGGTTATGGATTTCTCCTTCTTGCATCCTTAGTTGTTTTTTTCAGGATGATTATTCTTAAATTTAATTATAACTCCTATTTGGTTCTTGGAGGTGGTAGTTGGAAAATCTGCCTACTTTGTAACCATCTTGGAGTCCCCCTGTTATTGATTTTTGACACTTTTATTACAATATGCCTTGGAGAAAGTCTGGCTTTAGGTAACTAGGCATTCTGTTTGCTTCTTGAATTCAAGGCTCTAATGGTTTCCATAGGCTTGGGAAGTTCTTATCAATTATTTCTATAGGTTCTCCATTCCCTTTTCCTTCTCTTGTTCAGAAATTCCCATTATTCTTATATTGCTTTTTCTGATGGAGTCAGACAACTTTTGTAGAGCTCTATCATATTTTTTAAAATTTATTAGACTCTGTCCTCTTCTCTCTGTAGCCTCTCTAGGTGCCTCTCTTCAATATCACTGATTCTCTCCTCTATCTGGCCCGTTCTATTTGCTATACTTGCTACCTCAGTTTTAGATTCATGTGTTGAGTTTTTGATCTCTATTTTTAAAGTTCAATCTTATTGGCAAAGTGCTTATTTAGTTTGTTAATTTTTTTTTAGCTTATTAAATTGCCATAAAAAAATTCTATTTAACCACTTTTGGCCTTTTAATAGAATAATTTAATACTTTAATTATAGAGTGTTTTTGATAGGTAAGAACTTATTAATGCCATCTTATTAATTGTTTTTTTGTAGTCTCTTATCTCTTTATTCTTTACTTTCTGCCTGCCTTTCTTTGTGAATTATTAATTTTTGTGATGTTATGCTTGGATTATCTTCTCTATTTTTGTATTTCTATTCTAAGTTTTTGCTTTGTGCTTACTCTGAGGCTTACATAAAACATCTTATAACCATAACAGTCTTATTTTACACTGATAACAACTTCAATTCTGTACCAAATTTCTACCCTTATTATGTTTAATGCACCATCAAATTACAGTATCACAGTATAATTAATTTGACTATGTGCTTAGCTTTACCACTGCACTGTATATTTTCATGTTGCCCTCTTTTTTCTCTGTTCTCCTGGGACTCCAATAATTTACAGTATTTCTTTTAATGGTATCTCATAAGTCACTTAGACTTTCTTCATTATTTTTTATTCTTTTCTCTGCTGTGACTGGATAATTTTAAAATTTCATCATATAATCCACTGAATTTTTTCTTCTGTTTGACCACTCTGCTTTTGATGCTCTCTGTTCCATTTTTTAAAAAATTTTTATTTATTGTATTTTTTGGTTTTCAGAATTTCAGTTTATGCCTTTTTATGATTTCTGTCTTTACATTAGGCTTATTTTGTTCCTGTACTTTCTCCCCTGCTTTTGTTGAATTCTCTTTCTGCATGTTCTCACAGCTCACTGAACTTCTTTAAAACAACTAGTTTGAGGCCCTGGCCAGTTGGCTCAGTGGTAGAGCGTCGGCCTGGCGTTCGATTCCCGGCCAGGGCACACAGGAGAAGCGCCCATCTGCTACTCCACCCCTCCCCCTCTCCTTCCTCTCTGTCTCTCTCTTCCCCTCCCGAAGCCAAGGCTCCATTGGAGCAAAGATGGCCCGGGCGCTGGGGATGGCTCCTTGGCCTCTGCCCCAGGAACTAGAGTGGCTCTGGTCGTGACAGAGCGACGCCCGGATGGGCAGAGCATCGCCCCCTGGTGGGCGTGCCGGGTGGATCCCGGTTGGGCGCATGCGGGAGTCTGTCTGATTGCCTCCCCGTTTTCAGCTTCAGAAAAATGAAAACAAACAAACAAACAAACAAACAAAACAACCAGTTTGAATTCTTTATTGGGTAAATCACAGATCTTTGTGTCCTGGCTTTGGGTACTGGAAGATTATTTTGACCCTTTGGTAGTGTTATGTTTCTTTGATTTTTCATGTTTTGTGGGGTTTTCTTTTTGAAGTTTTATATTGTTCTGTTTCCATTTGAAATACCAGTCACCTTCTCTGTCTTTATTAAGTGACTCTAGTAGAGAAATACCTTTCATCAACTTTCCTAGAAATTCTGAGGCTCTCAGATTTCTTGCTCTTTTTGTGATAGAATTTTTTTTTTTTTGTATTTTTCTGAAGCTGGAAACGGGGAGAGACAGTCAGACAGACTCCCGCATGCGCCCGACCGGGATCCACCCGGCACGCCCACCAGGGGCGATGCTCTGCCCCTCCGGGGCGTCACTCTGTCGCGACCAGAGCTACTCTAGCGCCTGAGGCAGAGGCCAAGGAGCCATCCCCAGCGCCCGGGCCTTTGCTCCAGTGGAGCCTCGCTGCGGGAGGGGAAGAGAGAGAGAGGAAGGAGAGGGAGAGGGGTGGAGAAGCATATGGGCGCTTTTCCTGTGTGCCCTGGCCAGGAATCGAACCTGGGACTTCTGCACGCCAGGCCGACGCTCTACAATTGAGCCAACCGGCCAGGGCTTGTGATAGAATTTTTAAGATTCTGTTCATTTTCTTAACCCTGTAGCACATCAGGCTGGGTGCTGAGAGCCTCCCTTTTGTTTCTTAAGGGCAAATCAAAAGCTCAAGTTTTTTTTTCCCCCTGACCCATGGGTCCACAATTCAGGTTGGCTTTCCATTCTTCTAACTAGTTATCTGACAAAGTTTGCTCTCCCTGCCATAAGGAGCTCACACAGAAAGCTGGCCACAGGGTGAGGAGTGTGTGGATCAAGTCCATGGAGTGTTGAGATGCCTGTGGGCCAGTTAGGGGATCTCCTGGTGAGGTTCTCCAATGGCTGTGGATGGGCTTCTTGATGAAGTCCATGACACAGTTAATAGGATTTGTGTTCCTTCAATGTCATCCAAAAGTCCAACTTCTCCTGGCTTCTACCCACTCCTGGTCATACAGCTCACCATTCAGCACTCTGGATGGGGTGAAAGAGAAATGGGCCTCTTCAGCAGCATCCTGCAAGGCAGGGGATCTGGATACTGACTCATACACTTCACTTCCCCCATGGGAAAGATCACAGGCTCAGGTAGTCTATTTTGGCACTGAGATGTTCAGCCTTGGTGGAGGGGTGATGCAGGCAATCAAATTGTTGCACTTACCTTTTCCAGTGGTGTGCTAGAACTTCTTTGCTGAAAACCTGGACTTCCACAAAGACTCTCATCTATGGGTAATCATCAAGACTGTTCTCCAAAGGCTCCCAGGCCACAGCTGAGAAGCTGGAGTTCACAGGCTACTATGGGGTTCACAGGGAGAACTGAAGTCTGGATGCCTATTACATAATGTATGGATGGAAACGTCTCCTCCTGAGACCCTTGGGATGTGGTGCTGGATCCCATAGCTCCCCCAAAGATACCTTTGTTTGTGGGTGGATGCAGTTTGCTGTTAATAAGAAGATAGG
The DNA here is from genome assembly GCF_036850765.1 of Saccopteryx bilineata. NCBI lineage: Eukaryota > Metazoa > Chordata > Mammalia > Chiroptera > Emballonuridae > Saccopteryx > Saccopteryx bilineata. The sequence goes on along the minus strand of NC_089490.1, from coordinate 2,653,933 downwards.
GGATATGGAAAAGAGACCTCTTATTTGGCTATGTTCCTGATGTCACTCCTCAAGTGCTTTTTATTTCCCGATTAACAATCTCACTTAAGAATATGATTAAGTCATATTCTTAATCAAATTTCAATAATTTGATGCCATACTATGTATGGTAGGTAAATTTTATATCTTTTCATGCCTAACAGTATTTTATTTTTTCTTTATGCCTGATTGTGATTTTAAAAAGGCATATATTTATTAATAAAAAATAAGTTTTCTTTAGAACTTAAGGCCTTTCTCATTATCTTAATGACAGAAGTATCTGGCAGCCTCACTTTTCTTCTGTCAGTGTTTTGTTTTCTCTTAGTGGATATTTTATGATCCTCCTTTAACCTTTGTGATTGTGAAATTTTAAAAATGATGTATTTAAAAATAGATCTTATTTATTAATTTTGTTAAATAGCTGAAAGTTCTATTCTACATCTTGAAAATTTCCCCTTATAATTTGTTTTGGCAATTTCTTTCCTTCATTTCTGTTTCTCTCTCTAACACTATTATTTACTATTGGCCTTCCTAGTCTATTCTCTGTGTCTTTTCTCTGTCTTTTTAAACCATATATTACATTTCTTTCTCTTTTTTCCATTTTCTTGATTTAGTGTTCTAATTTTTAAAATAAAAATGTCACCTTTTTAGCCTCTTATTATTACTTTTATAGAGGCAATATCTTTTGGCCTGACCTGTGGTAGCGCAGTGGATAAAGCATTGACCTGGAAATGCTGAGGTCGCTGGTTCAAAAACCCTGGGCTTGCCTGGTCAAGGCACATATGGGAGTTGATGCTTCCAGCTCCTCCCCCTGTCTCTGTCTCTCTCTGTCTCTCTCTGTCCCTCTCTGTCTCGTCTCTAAAATGAATAAATAAAATTAAAAAATTTAAATAAATAAATAAATAAAATATTTAAAAAAAAACAAACAAACAAACTTAGAGGCAATATCTTTTCACTAAGGATTCTAAATAAATTTGTTTGCTCTTACATGAACTTTTTCTATTGAATGTATAATTTTCATTTTATTTTATTCTAGTCTTTTCTGTCAACTGGCAACATTTTCTGAAATATTTTCTCTGCCCTTCTCAATCTTATTTGTCAGATACTATCATATGTAGCATCTGATTACATCTTAACAGACATTTACTCAGGCCTCCTTTAAACTCCATCATATATATTATATTTGGTTCTTGTGCAGTACTCTCTCTCATTACACTATTCCTTTCCTTTATAAATTCTTCAGAGTTTGTAATTCTATATCTGTCCAATTATTTTATATATGTGTATTTGCCTCCTGAAAGTCTAAGCTTTGTGAAGAAAATGGATGTTTTTATTTTCACAATATGTTAATACACTCAGAACATTTAGTATGGTATGTATTATAATACTGGTACTCAATGACCATTTTTACATTATTAATTGAATTAGTGAATATATTGACAAAAGTTGGGGCTTGTTCTAGCCAATAACAAAAAGAATGTCGCTTTTCTTTTCTTTGCTATTTTTCTTTGTAGAACCCCACATTCTTCAGAGTTCTATGGTATACAGCAGAATTTGGATACTTAGGGTTTCCCAAGTGTGATATAAATTAGGAAAACCTTCAAAGCTGACATATTTTTCAAAAAAAAATGCTTCTCTGCCTATATTTTGACTTTCCTGGAATACTCTAAAACTTTTTGGGGGGTTATGAAAAATTAAACTATTCAAAGTAGTAGAGAGAAAAGTGCCATGTATCAACAGTCCAGCTTTAACAGTGATCAATTTATGAGCAATTTTGTATACACACTACTTAATCTTACATGCTCATTGGGTTATTTTGAAAATAATCTCAGACATCATATCATTTTGCTCCTAAATGTTTTATTGTAAAAATCTACAATGTAATGACTTTCGTCATTAACCACATCTAAAATTAGATAAGTAATTCTTTAACACAATAAGTGTTCAGTTTTTCTACCTCACAAAAAAATTTGTAGCAGTTTTTTCATGTGACTATGAGTTCAAACAAAGCCTAGCATTTGGTTGCTATGTTTCTTCAGATTTTAAATGTATGGTTTCTCCATTCTCTATTTTTCCCAGCAAGCTATTTGCTGAAGAAACGGTTGTTTGCCTTGTAGAACTCCCCTTATTCTGAATTTGTTGGTTTCAACCCTGTGATGTCATTTACTACGAGATTTGTGCCCTGAGCTCCATAAAATAACACTAACACCAATTATTAACACTTTTTGACTGCTCACTAAAAGAAAAGCTGTGTGTGAAGTGCTTGATTTGTGAGCTTGATCTTTTGAAGAATTAAATCTGTGAAAATTTAATTCTTCAAAATTCTTAGTTTGTATATGGTTAATTCACAGTTGGCATATTTTATTATAAAAATTTTAAATTATGTGACTTTAAATGGCATGATAGTAATATTAATAAAGTCATATTTTATTCACATAACCTGGAATAATTCAAATAACAAATAATTCTCAAGAATCACATAATTTACAATCACAAGGACTTATTTTCAACATAGTAATGTTTTATGATGATCCTACTTTTAATTTCTTGCTGGAAAAATAAATAATTGTTCTTTTTTACAGGGAATTTTGCTACTTTAAGATGGTTGGATCTTGATAACATACAGAGTGAAATAAGTAAATCAGAAAAAACTAAGAACTGCATGATTCCATACATAGGTGGGACATAAAAACGGGACTAAGAGACATGGACAAGAGTGTGGTAGTTATGGGGGGGTGAGGGAGGAGAGTGAGTGAGAGGAGAAAAGGGAGGGGGAGGAGCACAAAGAAAGCCAGACAGAAGGTGACAGAGGACAATCTGACTATGGGTGATGGGTATGCAACATAATTGAATGACAGGATAACCTGGAGATTTTTTTTTGAACATATATACCCTGATTTATTGATGTCACCCCATTAAAATTAATAAAAATTTATAAAAGAAAGAATTAAAGGTAAAAAAATTATATGAACACTTTATAAATGAATCCTATTAATAAAATGCAACCAATATGTTTGCTTTTATCAGTACTTCATGGGGAAGGAGTCTGAGAAGGGAAGTACTTGTATATTTCTTGGGCACTGGTCATAATGACATTCAATATAACCCTTACACCATACTAACACACACACACACACACACACACACACATGCTTCCTCCAAAATGCTCAGTTCTGACCTCATGAATCATTGAAATTTAAAACTTTTTTCAGCACATTTGTGCATTTTCAGGTGATCTACATATTTTTCCTTACTAATAGTTTTACCTTATACATTTAGGATTATAATTACTAATCTTTTGTTTTCTTTTTTAATGTACTTTAATTTTACGTTTACAGCCAAACTGAGCAGAAGGTACAAAGATTTTCCTGTGTACACCCTGCTCTCACATGCATAGCCTCTTCTATTTTTAACATTTCCTACCAGAGCGGTCCATTGTTACAATCGATGAACCCACACTGACACATCATTATCACCCAGAAATTATGGTTTGTATGGGGTTCCCTCTTGGTGTTGTATATTAGGTGGTTTGGGCAAATGTTTAATGACCAGTGTCTGCAATTAAGGTTTCATACAGACTTTGATTTCTGCTCTAATAATCCTCTGTGCTCTCTTACTTACATTATCATGATCATCTCTCATTTGGGTTCCCTGCATGTACTAATTACTTGTCTGCACTTTTAACTATTCCCTTACTTCTATTTCTGGTAGCTTTTTCTCTTTGAATCTTTTCCACCTTCTTCAGAAAGTAGACATACATAAAGATCTGTTGCATATAACATAATGACTAAAAGTTCATGGGCCACAAAGAAGGGACATATCTTTTATCAGAGAGTAAAAACCTAAAGTCATATATTACAACTTTTTGTTCTAGGAGTTGTCTTAACAATACCTTTGCCACTAATCTATCACTGACCACCATAACCTCTCTATTCTCTCAGCCTAACCCAATCTCAGCTTCTCTTATTTTAGAGAGGAAAAAAATCCTCCAATTGATGTATGAAAAGAAATTCATCCATAGCTCTATGTTTGAATCTTCTAAATTATTAAAGGACTCAAACAACAAAAGTGCTTTTTATACAATAATGAGGTAGGTTAGTAAGAAGCTAGGTTAGTAAGATGCATATAATTAGCAATGTTTTATTTTTTAAAGATTATTTGCCTTGGCCAGTTGGCTCAGTGATAGAGCATCTGCTCAGCATGTGGATGTTTCAGGTTCAATTCTTGGTCAGGACACACAGGAAAAGCACCCATCTGCTTCTCTACCCTCCCCCTTTTGCTTCTTTCTCTCTTTCTCTCTCTCTCGTTCTTGCTGACTCTCTCTCTTCCACTGCTGAAGCCATGGCTCAATTGGCAAGAGTTAGGCCTGGGCACTGAGAATGGCTCCATGGCCTCTGCCTCAGGTGCTAAAATAGTTCACTTGCCGAGCAATGGAGCAAGGGTCCCAGATGGGAAGAGCATTGCCCCCTAGTGGACTTGCCAGGTATATCTCGGTCAGGGGTGCATGTGGGAGTCTGCCTCTGCCTCCTCTCCTCTCACTGAACTAATAAAATTTTCTTTTCAATTACATTTGACATTCAATATTATTTTATATTAGTTTCAAGTGTACAGCATAGTGCTTAGACAACTATACTAAAAACGTGGATTGCTTCATGAATATGCATAGCATCATTGTGCAGGGGCTTTGCTAATATTTTTGTATAGTTCCAATTTTAGTATATGTGATGATGAAATGCACATTAGTATTTTTTATGTATTTGCATACTATCTGTAAGTCACTGCCTGAATGTAAAGAATATTCAAATTCTGTCAATACCTCTGTGAAGTATTATCATTCCCACATTGTGAATAAGGGAAATATGTCTCAGAATGTTAGCTATTTAACCTAGCATTACAGAGTTTAAAATACTAGCTATATGGTACTGTGTCCTAGATCTGAATTTAGGTTTCTTTGTGCCAAACTCTGCTGTATCAATTATTATGTTAGTATTTGTCTCTCTCCCCATCGCCAGTTACATTTTAATCTCACTGAGCCAGATGACATGGACAGGGACAGTCTTGTACATTTTGTAGCTATGCCAGGATGTCACCCTAAGTGCAATGAGTGGACTCAATAACTTGCTGAAAACAATCTTAAAGGGCACAGTGACTCCAGGTCAGTTCACTCACACTCTGAAGGTAAAGTGTTGGACACACTCAGGAGAGCCAGAGATTCCCCTCTGTTGACCCATTTGCTCTGCAAGGGTTTCCACTGGGTGATGGTGAACCGAGAGGAGGACCCAGCACGCACAGCTGCTGCTTCAATGTCTGAACCATGTTGTTCCTACTGCGAATTTTTTCTCATAAGATCATGCTTTCCTCAGCTGGGAGTAGAGAGGGCAGGGGCCTGGGGAAAGTGGGCTGTTCTGCTGATCGACAAGGCACCTAGGGACACAGGGGTTCACTGACCCTGACCTGGACTCATCTGCCTGGACACCCTACAGCCACATTCACTCCACTGTCCCTGACCTGCCATGGGGGGGGGGTGGAGTAGGAAAATCTCCATGGTTCTCTAGCAGGACTTTGTCTAGGAGGTGAGGCAGCTACACCTGTATTCTATGGACCCGAAATAGGTCTGTGGTTTCCACTCCTGTCTAACCCTAAGTAAGGACAGAGTATTTGGGTCTTCTCAGGTACCCACATTTTTGTCTTATCCTAATGCTCTCCTATTTAATTAATTAAAATTAATTCTAGTTCTAATTAAATTTTGTTGCTCCTCCTGCCTACAGAACTTTTATCTCCTCAGGGGTAAATAGAAGGGAGACAGTTTTTATTATCATCCTTCATTTATATATATATAAATTTAAGCTCGTGGGGAAAATTTTTGACATTTTGTACCAAAATATTGATTCTTTATCCTTTTGAAATTTGAATTTCCTATTCCCTGAACTTACTTCTCTGTCAAAACTTTTCAAAGCTACATGACAATAAGTATGGACTTCCTTCTTGCTTTTTGCATTTCTGCTGTATCTCATCTTCATGAAGGGCAGACGGGATATGTTACTCCATTGAAGCCTGACTTGGGGGTGAGTGACAGTAGCCAAGGGTGGGAACCAGATGAAGAGAGAAATCTTAACCTCAGCTAGGATATCTAAATATTATCAGGCTCTATTTGGTTGCTTCTGTGTTACTGGCACAAAATCTGATCTGGAAAATAAAATAAAAAGGGCCTGAAGATTAATAGCTTGATATTCTTTATCCATGGTCCTAGTCAGCCCTGAGATAAAATAGAGGAAAACATTCAATAAAAGACCTCATAAAGGAGATTTATTGCTTCCAGGGAGACATCAGATCAGGGTCACAAGGAATTAGGCAGCTGCATGGACTATCCCAGGGATCCCCATAGTAACTAATGATTGAGAAGAGAAAAAAAATATCAGGAGGTAAGGAGGAGAATTCCAAGGTGTCTGTGAGCTCTGAGAAGATACAGCAATGAAGTCCCAGAGAGGAGAGAGAGGAGGCACTGAAGAAAGGATATAATGAACTTGACCAGAGAATAGTGCAGGGTCATCCAGCCCGTCCGCTCTTCTGCTCTCAGAGGTTGGCCATGCACCTGCAACACCAGCACAGACGTGAGATTCCTGGGTCTTAGGGCCTCCTGTGCTAGATCTTCCTGCTTTTCCCCAGTTATACAACTTTTCAACCACAACTGTGTCCACGACCTCTCCCCACTTTCCTTCCTCCTGTGCTGTGTCCTCAGGTCCCAGCTCTAACACGTCTGAGTCCTCACCTTTCCTTCCGGAGTGTGACTCACAGGGGCCCTTGCTGTCTGGAGGCACCACCGGAGCGCAGGCCCTGGATAATGAAGACGGTGCCCACCACGATGCCCACGAGGCCCACGGCCAGCCCCAGGGCGCAGACCACCGTCTCCGTCAGCTCTGACATCGGGGCTGGAACATCAGGCTCTGTGAACGGGAGGGTGTGGAGGTCGGAACACAGAGCGCTCCTGTGCACGGACAGGGGGTGCAGTGGGAGGGGCCGTTCTGCAAAGCCGTGGGGCACGGGCTTAGGGGGCGTGTGCAGTCTGTCATAAAAACCCTTGAGTGTTAGTCCTAGGGCCAGGGGAGTTAGGGGTCATCGGCAGGATGTGTGACATGACAGAGAACAGGAGGCAGCAGGGGGCGTGGCACTCACACTCACCCCAGTGCCGGAGGAGCGGCCCGTCCAGGCCCCAGTGCTCCACCCTGCAGTCATAAACCTCGTCCGCAGAAGGGAGGAAGGTCAGGTAGCTGATCTTGAGGAAGGAATGGTCTCTTTTGGTGACGAAGCTGGTTTCAGAAACACCGTCTGTGACTGACTGCCCATTGCTCAGCCATGTGATGTTGACCACAGCGGGGAAGATGTTGTCCACGGCACAGAGGAGGGTGTTGGGCTGGCCCAGTGACACGGCAGACTTGGGGAACACAGTGACCTCAGGAACCTCTGTGGTGAGGACACAGCACTGGATTAGATTTGGGACTATCTCTGCCCTGAGGTTTCCATTCCATCCTGGAGGAGCCCTCCCACCAACATCCCCATCAGACAGTGAGGGGGCTCCCATTCCCCTTTTGCTGTGAGTTGGTGTATCCGCCACCATATCACCTCGTGCTCTTCTCCCTGAGGGCCTGATGGTTGAAGTAGGAGGTTTGTGGGACCCTCTTTGAAGAATATAAATGCTGTGCTGTGGGTATAAGGATCCTTGAATTACATGGCAATCTACAATTTTTACAATGGGAGAGAATGAAAGTTCAGCAATTACCATGAGAGCTGGGGACTCCTTGGAAGGAGAGAGATTTACAGAGTAGTGAAAGAAGAAGGGAGTGAGATCTGGTGTGAAGGGAGGCTCAGTAAAGAGACAGGACGGTAGGCATGTACCACTGATAGTAGCGGTAGAGTTGGAGACTTTAGTCAAGGCATCCCAGTTGTGTTTATATGTGGCCACTTCTCCCAGTCTAGTCTGGGGGTCAAAACCTCCAAATTCACTAAGCCCAGGCCGCCTCCAGACAGTCTCCTTCTTCTCCAGGTTCACGTAGAACAACTCCTCTCCATCAAATTCAAACACCTACTGGCAAGAGGGACCGTAGGACTGGGAGAAGCCTGCCCCATAGGCAGCGACATGGTCAGCTGGTGAGTGACGGTGGGGAGCAGAGAGGTGAGAAGAGAGGGAGAAAAAAGAATCTTATCACACAAAGCATAGATAAAGCGGACTTTCAGACATTGTGGGCTCCTCCTTTGGCACAGTCTTTGGACACACTTCCAGCTCCTGCGTCCTCCATCAGCGACTGTCTCCACACTACCCTGAACTCACCAATCTCGTCTGGTCTCAGAAACTAAGCAGGATCGGGCCAGGTTAGTTCCTGGATGGGAGAGTCCAGGCTGCACTCAGACGTCCACTCCACAGAACAGACTCTCACAGGCTTGTTCCCTGCTTTCTCTGCTGGCCTAGCTCAGAGCCTTGTGATTAATATTGTAATGGGAGGAAACAAGGAATGAATGATTGATCGTGGTATTGATGCGCTTCACCTCCTTCTGCTTCATACGTGTTCTCTCTCACTGAATTTCTTCCTCAGTTTTCATAACACACTCATGATGGGTCCTCTCCCCTCAGGACTGGCTCAGAACAGAACATTTTCTATACAAGGATTCCTTCCTCCTTTTGTTTAACCAAGAAAAACACACAGATCTTTTTTTTTTTATTTTTATTTTTTTATAATTTTATTTTTTTAATGGGGTGACATCAATAAATCAGGATACATATATTCAAAGATAACAAGTCCAGGTTATCTTGTCGTTCAATTATGTTGCATACCCACCACCCAAAGTCAGATTGTCCTCTGTCACCTTCTATCTTGTTTTCTTTGTGCCCCTCCCACCCCCTATCCCTCTCCCATTCCCCCCTCCCCCCTGTAACCACCACACTCTTATCAATGTCTCTTAGTTTCACTATTATGTCCCACCTACGTATGGAATAATACAGTTCCTGGTTTTTTCTGATTTACTTATTTCGCTTCGTATCATGTTATCAAGATCCCACCATTTTGCTGTAAATGATCTGATGTCATCATTTTATATGGCTGAGTAGTATTCCATAGTGTATATGTGCCACATCTTCTTTATCCAGTCATCTATTGATGGGCTTTTTGGTTGTTTCCATGTCCTGGCCACTGTGAACAATGCTGCAATAAACATGGGGCTGCATGTGTCTTTCCGTATCAATGTTTCTGAGTTTTGGGGATATATACCCAGTAGAGGGATTGCTGGGTCATAAGGTAGTTCTATTTGCAGTTTTTTGAGGAACCACCATACTTTCTTCCATAATGGTTGTACTACTTTACATTCCCACCAACAGTGGATGAGGGTTCCTTTTTCTCCACAGCCTCTCCAACATTTGCTATTACCTGACTTGCTAATAACAGCTAATCGAACAGGTGTGAGGTGGTATCTCATTGCCGTTTTGATTTGCATTTCTCTAATAGCTAAAGAAGATGAGCATCTTTTCATATATCTGTTGGCCATTTGTATTTCTTCCTGGGAGAAGTGTCTATTCATATCCTCTTCCCATTTTTTTATGGGATTGTTTGTTTGTTTGTTGTTGAGTTTTATGAGTTCTTTGTATATTTTGGATATTAGGCCCTTATCTGAGCTGTTGTTTGAAAATATCATTTCCCATTTAGTTGGCTTTCTGTTTATTTTGTTATCAGTTTCCCTTGCTGAGCAAAAACTTCTTAGTCTGATGTAGTCCCATTCATTAATTTTTGCCTTCACTTCTCTTGCCATTGGAGTCAAATTCATAAAATGCTCTTTAAAACCCAGGTCCATGAGTTGAGTACCTATGTCTTCTTCTATGTACTTAATTGTTTCAGGTCTTATGTTTAGATCTTTGATCCATTTTGAGTTAATTTTTGTACAGGGGGAGAGACTGTAGTCCAGTTTCATTCTTTTGCATGTGGCTTTCCAGTTTTCCCAGCACCATTTATTGAAGGGGCTTTCTTTTCTCCATTGTGTGTTGTTGGCCCCTTTATCAAAAATTATTTGACTATATATATGTGGTTTTATTTCTGGACTTTCTATTCTGTTCCATTGGTCTGAGTGTCTATTTTTCTGCCAATACCATGCTGTTTTGATTGTCGTGGCCCTATAATAGAGTTTGAAGTCAGGTATTGTTATGCCCCCAGCTTCATTCTTTTTCTTTAGGATTGCTTTGGCTATTCGGGGTTTTTTATAGTTCCATATAAATCTGATGATTTTTTGCTCTATTTCTTTAAAAAATGTCATTGGAATTTTGATGGGAATTGCATTAAATTTGTATATTGCTTTGGGTAATATAGCCATCTTGATTATATTTATTCTTCCTAGCCAAGAACAAGGTATATTCTTCCATCTCATTATATCTTTTTCGATTTCCCTTAACAATCGTTTATAGTTTTCATTATATAAGTCCTTTACATTCTTTGTTATGTTTATTCCTAAGTATTTTATTTTTTTTGTTGCAATCGTGAAGGGGATTATTCTTTTGAGTTCCTTCTCAGTTGTTTCATTGTTGGCATATAGAAAGGCTATTGACTTCTGTATGTTAATTTTGTATCCTGTGACCTTACTGTATTGGCTTATTGTTTCTAGTAGTCTTTTTGTGGATTCTTTGGGGTTTTCGATGTATAGGATCATATCATCTGCAAAAAGTGATACCTTTACTTCTTCTTTTCCGATATGGATGCCTTTTATTTCTTTGTCTTGTCTGATTGCTCTGGCTAGAACCTCTAGTACCACATTAAATAAGAGTGGAGAGAGTGGACAACCCTGTCTTGTTCCTGATTTAAGGGGGAAAGCCTTCAGTTTAGTGCCATTTAATATGATGTTAGCTGATGGTTTATCATATATGGCCTTTATCATGTTGAGATATTTTCCTTCTATACCCATTTTGTTGAGAGTCTTAAACATAAAATTGTGTTGTATTTTATCGAAAGCCTTTTCTGCATCTATTGATAAGATCATGTGGTTTTTGTTCTTTGTTTTGTTGATATGGTGTATTACATTAACCGTTTTACGTATGTTGAACCATCCTTGAGATTCTGGGATGAATCCCACTTGATCATGATGTATTATTTTTTTAATATGTTGCTGTATTCGATTTGCTAGTATTTTGTTTAGTATTTTAGCATCTGTATTCATTAGAGATATTGGTCTGTAGTTTTCTTTTTTTGTGCCATCCTTGCCTGGTTTTGGTATGAGGGTTATGTTGGCCTCATAAAATGTGTTCGGAAGTATTGCTTCTTCTTCAATTTTTTGGAAGACTTTGAGTAGAATAGGAACCAAGTCTTCTTTGAATGTTTGATAAAATTCGCTGGTATAGCCGTCAGGGCCTGGACTTTTATTTTTGGGGAGGTTTTTAATGGTTTTTTCTATTTCTTCTCTACTGATAGGTCTGTTTAGGCTTTCTGCTTCTTCTTGACTCAGTCTAGGAAGGTTGTATTGTTCTAGGAATTTATCCATTTCTTCTAGGTTGTTGAATTTAGTGGCATAAAGTTTTTCATAGTATTCTACAATAATTCTTTGTATATCTACGGTGTCCGTGGTGATTTCTCCTCTTTCATTTTGGATTTTGTTTATATGAGTTCTTTCTCTTTTTTCCTTGGTAAGTCTTGCCAAGGGTTTGTCAATTTTGTTGATCTTTTCAAAGAACCAGCTTCTTGTTCTATTAATTTTTTCTATAGTTTTTCTGTTCTCTAATTCATTTATTTCTGCTCTGATTTTTATTATCTCCTTTCTTCGGCTGGTTTTGGGTTGTCTTTGTTCTTCTTTTTCTAGTTCCTTAAGGTGGGAAGTTAAGTGGTTCACTTCGGCTCTCTCTTGTTTGTTCATATATGCCTGAAGCGATATGAACTTCCCTCTTATCACTGCTTTTGCTGCATCCCATAGATTCTGATATGTCGTATTGTCATTTTCATTTGTCTGTATATATCTTTTGATCTCTGCACTTATTTCTTCTTTGACCCATTCATTTTTTAAAAGTATGTTGTTTAGTTTCCACATTTTTGTGGGATTTTTTTCCTCTTTTTTGCAGTTGAATTCTAGTTTCAAGGCTTTATGATCAGAAAATATGCTTGGTACAACTTCAATTTTTCTGAATTTGCTGATATTGTTTTTGTGGCCCAACATATGGTCAATTCTTGAGAATGATCCATGTACACTGGAGAAAAATGTATACTCAGTCACTTTGGGATGAAATGTCCTGTAGATGTCTATCATATCCAGGTGCTCTAGTGTTTTGTTTAAGGCCACTATGTCTTTGTTGATTCTCTGTTTGGATGACCGATCTAGAGCCGTCAGCGGTGTATTGAGGTCTCCAAGTATGATTGTATTTTTGTCAGTTTTTGTTTTAAGATCAATAAGTAGCTGTCTTATATATTTTGGTGCTCCTTGGTTTGGTGCATATATATTAAGAATTGTTATGTCTTCTTGATTCAGTGTCCCCTTAGCCAGTATGAAATGGCCATTTTTGTCTCTAAGTACTTTTCCTGTCTTGTAGTCAGCATTATCCGATATGAGTATTGCTACACCTGCTTTTTTTTGGATGTTATTTGCTTGGAGTATTGTTTTCCAGCCTTTCACTTTGAATTTGTTTTTATCCTTGTTACTTAGATGAGTTTCCTGTAGGCAGCATACAGTTGGATTTTCTTTTTTAATCCATTCTGCTACTCTGTGCCTTTTTATTGGTGAGTTTAATCCATTTACATTTAGTGTAATTATTGATACTTGTGAGTTCCCTATTGCCATTTTATATCTTGCTTTCTGTTAGTTTTGTGTCTTGTTGGATCCTTCTCTTTTGTTTTTCTATCTTTTGTTTTTATTTGTTTGTATTCCATACATCTTTCCTCTGTTGCTATCTTTTTTATCTCATGTGCTTCTGTGGTGGTTTTTTCAATGGTGGTTACCTTTGAGTAATGAAAAGGGTCCCTACCCTGTTCATTGTAGCAAACTATTTTGTGAGTACTTTTGCACTCCATCGTCCTTTGCTACTGTTAATCTCCGTCTTCTCCCCCTCTTTCTTTTTGTTGTTGTCACAGTTTAAATTTGGTTTTATTGTGTTCTTCTTGGAGCTTTTACTTGTGGCTCTGTTTTTTTTTGTTATTTGTATCTGATTGGAGAACCCCCTTTAGTAATTCCTGGAGTGGGGGTTTTCTGATGATAAATTCCCTCATCTTTTCTGTATCTGTGAATGTTTTTATTTCTCCTTCGTATTTGAAGGATATCTTTGATGGGTATAGTATTCGTGGCTGAAAGTTCCTCTCTTTCAGGACTTTAAATATTGGGGTCCACTCTCTTCTAGCTTGTAGAGTTTCTGCTGAGAAATCTGATGATAATCTAATGGGCCTTCCTTTATATGTTGTATTCTTCTTTTCCCTGGCTGCCTTGAGAATTTTTTCTTTGCTGTTGGTTTGTGTCAATTTCATTATGATATGCCTTGGAGTAGGTTTGTTGGGGTTAAGAAAACTTGGAGTTCTGTTTGCTTCTTGAACTTGAGGCTTTAGTTCTTTCCACAGGCTTGGGAAGTTCTCATCAATTATTTGTTTAAGTATGTTCTCCATTCCATTTTCTCTCTCTTCTCCCTCTGATATACCTATTATTCTTATGTTATTCTTTTTGATGGAGTCAGATAATTCTTGTAGGGCTATCTCATTTTTTTTAATTTTTGAGTCTCTTTCTTCTTCTCTCTGTTGTGCCTCAAGTTGCTTGTCTTCTATTTCACTAATCCTCTCTTGTATCTGACCTGTTCTATTAGCTAAGCTTGTTACTTCGTTTTTCAGCTCGTGAATTGAGTTTTTCATCTCTGTTTGATTTGTTTTTATAGTTTCAATTTCCTTGGACATATATTCTTTGTGTTCATGGAGTTGTTTTCTGAGCTCCCTATATTGCCTTTCTGAGTTTTCTTGTATATCTCGGAGGATTTTTAGGATTTCTATCTTGAATTCTCTGTCATTTAGCTCCAAGGTTTCCAATATATTAAATTTTTTCTCCATAGATTTTTCCCCATCTAGCTGTGTTACCTCTCTTTCTTTTGTATCCATGATATTCGATTTTCTCTTCCTTAATGGCATCTGAGGGTGGTTTTGTTGATAGTATTAATGAGATTTAATAAAGAATAAAAAGTTAAAAAAAATAAAAAAATAATAAATCGAAAAGAGTTGTTTTTTTTAAAAAAATTAATAATGAAATAAAGAAAAATAAAATAAAATAAAAAGTTTTTAAAAAAGGAAATTATTCCCCCCCTCTTTTTTTCCTCTCCTCTCCTCTCCCCTCTTTCTTGAGAAAATCTTGTGGTGGACTGTGAGTTATAACAAACAATGCCTGTGATGGAGGGCCTGAATTGGGGAAAAGTAATAAAGGGGCAAAAAAGAGAGAAAAAAAAAAAAAAAAAGGAAAAAAAAAAAAGAAAAAAGAAAAAAAAAAAAGAGCGTATGGACCCACAAAAAGCAAATAAGGAAAAAATTTGGGTCAAGAATAAAATGATTTGCTTTTAGGTGTTGGTTTTCTAAGAGTTATGATGAGAGGAATAAGAGGAAAATGGAAAAATGGGGGGACAAATTAAAAACTTACTATTGTATTTAGTGGAACAAGAACTAGATAATATGGAGAGCCAGGGATGGGAGCACTGCTAGTGAGTTAAAAAGGTGAAGTAAAAACCCCCCAAAATGCCACAAACATAGGTTTGAGTCCCAGATAAGATAATTTGTTTGTTATTGAGGTTTGAATGAGAGGAGATGTAAAGGAGAAAGGAAGAAACTAATATAGAGGGAGAAAAGAAAGAGAGAGAGAGAAAAAAAGAGGGAACCACTAAAAGAAGAAAAAAGAAAGGAGAGAGAGAGAGAGAGTTAAGGGTTTTGGAGTGCAACCCTCATAGAGAGAAAGGAAGAGAAGAGAAATGATAATGGGAGATGTAACACTTATGGGTAGTGTAGTTCAAGGAGAGGAGAGAGTAAGACCGGTAGAGAGTTAATCGGCCAAATTGGAGGAGGAAAAAAAAGTCTCAAGAATGAAGATAAGAGAAACAAACGAACAAATATAATAAAATGGGATAGGTTATAAAGTCTGCAGATTATTCTTGATTTTGAGAGGTTATCTTCTTGCTTTTTCTTTTCTCTCCCTCTTCCTGGTCGGTGACTCTGTACCCCGGGTTCTGCCCCTTTGGCACGCTCAGGTAGAGGTTTGCAGTTGATAAGTCTCTATGGCTATGTCATGTATTGTGCTTTATTCTCGTTGGGAGTCGAGGCTCATTAGCATTTATAGGCTCCGACAGTGAGAGAGTCCGTGTTCCTGGAGCCTTTCTCCTAGTCTTTCCTTCCTCAATTAGTAGCCTGATAGTCCAGGTATGGGGTTGCTGCTGCCTCTGCCTGGATAGTAAGAGGCTCAAATTGCTGGCAACTCCCCACTCTATTTCCACTCAGCACAGGGCTCTGGGTAAGGCTCAGTCAGTCAGAGCTGCTAGCATAATCAGGCGGGCTTTCCGCCCACTCGAAGACCTCTGGCTCTGCCACTCTATCCGGTAACACAAGCGGGCGCCCACTTCCGGGGCGCTTGGAGGAAACTCTCACTCACTGTCTGCAACCAGGATATCCGGTCAGCAGTCTCACACTCTGAGTGAAACCCCCAACCGCAGGGAAAAGTTGCAGCGTTGGAATTGAGTCTCGCTCCGTCCCCGTGTGCGGCTTTTGCAAGGCGCTGGGGCGGCCCGAGATTCCGCTTTGGCCCACACAAAGGCCCCTGACTCTGCCCCTCTGTGCGATAACACGGGCGCGCACTGCCGAGGCACTCGGAGGAATCGCTCACTCCTTATCTGCGCGCGCAAACCAGGATATGAGGCCGGCCCCGTTTCCCTCTGAGTGAAACAGCCTCCAGCACTGAAAATCTCCACCATTGGAAGTAGTTCTCACTCCCTCCCGTGCGTGGCTTTCCCAGGGCGCTGGGGCTGCCCAGAGACTCTGCCCTCAGCCCACAGAAAGGCCTCTGACCCTGCCTCTCCGTGGGGCAACACGGGCACCCACTTCCGCGGCTTAGGAAGAAATCTCTCTTCCACTAACTGCGCACCGACCAGGAGACCGGGTAAAATGGCCGCTCCGCTTGTCTTTCTTTGTTTGGGTTTGGCGCGAGTGTTAGCTTGTATTGCCCGGGTTGCCACAGGATCAGATTTTCCTCGGCTTGGATCTCTGAGCCACAGCCTGGTTCGGCCGTTTTTGCTGCGGCGGCCTGGATCTATTCACCCCCTTTGCCCGCCTCAGTTTCTATATTCACAGTTACCAGAGAAAGCCGCCCTGTTTAGGTTAGTGAGGAAGGCGGAGCATTTCTTACTCCCTATTTCCTTCGGGGTTTGGTTATATATTTAGCCAATTTTTCACTCAATCATACCTTTGGGTGTATTGCGAAGAATCTGGAAGCTCCAAGTATAGGTTTTTCTGTTTCTGGTTGAAGATCTTGTTGAGTTTTGGGGGAGATTTATTGGTATCGCTTCCTACTCCGCCATTACTCTGACGTCATCTCCTACAGATCTTTTTTTTTTACTTTAAAAGTATTTAAGTGTTTTAGGGTGTTAAAAAAGGGTATGGAAAAGACAGTGACAATATTATAACATATGTAAAAAGTAAGTGATTCTTCCAAGGTCTCTGAGTTTGTAACAGTGGTGGTCCTAAGAAAAGAACACCTGATTTCTTCTGAAATAAAAGATAAAAACTTTATTAGATTTTAAATTTCTGTCCCCCTCCCCCATTGTTCTGTAAGGATGTTATTAAACCTATCACTTTTCTGACTCAGCATTCACATTTGTTGAGGACTCACAGTCCACTCTGGCCCTTTCCTCCAGTGGACAGGGTACTTATCCGAGGTTCCCACAGCAGAATGGCAGCCTGCACAGCTTGACTCTGTGCAAAGGAGCCCGACTGGACAATGTGTCAAAACACATCTGAGCCTTTTATCATGTCCTCTCTTCCTCATCGACCATCAACAAGGTGTTAGTCATTGAAGAGGCAAGGAGTAAAACACGGATGGTCTCTGCCCTCAAGGAGCTTGTTGAATAGGGGAGTCCCAGGTGAGTAAAGGAGCCAATACAGTGCTGTGGGGAGCCCGGTAAAGAGCATATCCAGCACCGTCCACAAACACCTCATCTGCCAATCAAACCAAATGATATTATCCTCACATGTCCCATGGTCTTTACAAGGGTCTCTTTTTCTCCCTGAAATGATCTTTTAGGATTTCCTGGACACTTGCAGTTCATTCTTGAAGTTTCTCCTTAGTTACCAACATCTTAGCTGATTCTTCTCATTAAATACATTTTTGGACCCATTATGATCTCCAACCCCTCTGTCCAATGTCCTTCTCTACATGTTTATCTCTTCCTCCTCCCTATCCAGTGTGACGTCCTGGGTTGGTCACTGAGAAGGACCTTCGGCAAAGCCTCCTTGTCCTGTAATGCATCTTCCTGACTCCCTTTTCAGACATGAACATACAAAATCATGCTTTCTTCTGGAGCTCGTCCTGGGCTGCACACGGTGCCAGAGACCATCACAGTCCTGGACCAGCTGCACCTAATGCTCTTCCCTAGTTTCAGCCTCACTGGGTCCCTGACCTGCTCAGAAATGGTCCCGCCCTCCTGCCCCATGCTGTCCCCATCACTAATCTAAGCGCCCTCTGGGGGCAGATACAGATAATATTTCTTTCCATACTTGAACCCCCAGCACTTAGCATGCTGTGTGTTCAAAAATGTGTATCAAATATCAGTGGCTCTTCTCCAGGACGACAGACATTTGGGAAGACTGGCTGACACAGAGGTAGCAGAATTCTAGGAAGGTGAAACTCAGAAGAGACCAGGGCTACATTATGACTTGTGAGCCCTCAGCATTTGTTGCTAAGGTGAGGCCTTTTTTTCTGATAAAAATATTAAAAATGCATGTTTTATGACCATATTGATATAAAACCAAATATAATCCAGGATAAATTAAAATGGTTTCTTCTACCTTAAAAGTTTATTTTTTTTCTAGTTTTAAAAGAAAGTAAAACATTTTCATGGGTTGCTAGAGGCACAGCAGGCCCTGTGCCCAGTGAGGTTCATGGATAGGTCACACCTGACCAGGCACACTGGGTGACCTTGAGAACAGGAGATGTGGACATGCTCTGGAGAAGCAGGCGGAACATCACTACCAGATAAAGTTAGATGAGAGCTTCCATGGTGAATAAAGTTGTTGAACATGAACATTAGAGTAACCTCCTTTCCACTTCCCCTTTGAACTACTTGTCTTGTCTTTTTTATTTTTACAAACGCAGTCATGCCAACAAAACAACAGAGAACAGAGCCAGATGGGTCCTGGAAAGAACGGAGGATGAAGGAATGTATGAAGAGAGGGTGGAAGGAGGTGACAGCAAAGGTAGGGGCCCAGGGGACAAGGACTGACTTTGTGCTGGATCCTCTCCCTCTCCACAGCTTCCTCAGACAGGGTGGAGGGCAGGCCGTTTGGGCTGACTGCTGGAGACTAATCTAATTTTAATTCACCAAGGTTTCATCATAAATATTTTAGTTTTTTTTTCTCCATGTCATCACGGTGCAGAGCGTCTGAAATCCTTCATTGGAAGATCTCTGCGTTTACCACACAGGTGACTTGACGCTTACAAACAGCGGAAACAGAGCCCATAGTGACTACAACAGGCCCCTTGGCGGGGGACCCTTCTCTCATCCCTGTGGATCAGCCTAATTACCTCTGCCCCAACCTGGACCTCTGGGCCTTTGGCACAATGCTGATGGAGGAGCTGCAGGCAGTGAAGCCCCTTGACTCAAAGCAACACTTGGATGAGCTCTGGGGGGTGAGGGCATATGGGCAGGTCTCCCAGGCTCAGGGATGAAGGAAAGTGTACGAAGCCAGGAACTAGGACAATGGCATCTATTTTCATTTTCTGAAAAGGGTTCACAGAAGCCTGCAGGTAGGCAGGCAGTGGTTGGGGTGCATCACGCGCTGACGTCCTTCTCATCTGGCTTGATGGCTTCTGGCGAGAGGTCCCTGCGGCCCACCTCCTCCCCCTCCTTTGCCTCAGTGGACTTGGAGTTTGGGACCCAGAGGCCTGAGTCAATGCAGCGCTGCATGTGGTACTTTGCATCAGTGGGGTCCATCTTGCTAATGGTGTCTTGGAGCATCTGCACGTCCTTCACATCAAAACATTTCTGGAGTTCCTCAGGGAGAGACTTGTAGACCTCAACAGGGTCCAGGCCACCAGGGCCAAGCCGCTTCTTGCATTCCTCCTCCTCGTACTCCTTCATGGCCTTCTCTATACGCAGCTTGGCACGGCCCCGCACACGGTCCTTGAAGGCCTCCAGCTCATCGTTGAAGCCCTCCATGTACTGGCGGTCAGCTGTCTTGATCTTAGTGAAGAACTGCCGGAAGCAGGCACGGGGATCCACCTTCAGGCTCTTGGCCAGCTCCAGGATAAACTGCATGACGATGGTTTGAATGTGCCACCTGAGGGCACATTTCTCCTCAATCTCTAGGACAATGCACCAGATGACCAGGTAGTTGGCTGTCTCCTCACACACCAGGTGGGCATTGTCTGACAGGTACTTCTGACTGTCATCCCAGCGGTGGAGCATGCCGAAGTGTTTGATCTGTTTCTCATACTTCCCCACAAAGGTCTTGTGTTTCTGCTCCCTCACCTTCTCCAACTCCTCCTCTACCTGCTCAGGCTTGGTATTGACCATGCTCTTGCTGAAGCCATCCTTGCTGAGCGTGTCCACGTTCCAAGGCATGCTCTTCTCCTTCCTGCGCATCTCCTCCAGCTTCTGTTCCCAGCTTCGTTCCTCCTTGCGCAGCTGCTGAGCCTCAGCCTGCAGCCGCTCCAGCTCTGCCTTGCTGCCTTCTTCCTCAGCCACCTCCAGCTCCTTCAGCTTCCACTGGCACTCGGCCACCTTGCACTTGCACTCACGACAGCTCCTGTCTAGCTCCTCCTTCTCCTTCTGGAACTGCTCCATGCGCTCCACCCGGGCCTGGTGCCGCCAGCGGAAAAGACTGGCTGTGTCAATGTTGGGGTGCGTCTCATCTTCATCGTCAGACACCTCAATGTGGTTCCACACGCTGTAATCTACCATCTTGCTCTATGGCATGGTCCGCTCCCACAGCCTATTTTAGTTTTAAAATAAAGATATTCCTTACTTTGTTAAAGAAAAATTATAAAGCTATACCTGTAATAGTTATAATTTAAAAATAAGAATATCCTTGACATTAATAGGTGTTCATTACTTGGGGAGCCTATCTGCATACTTATTTTACCTGATGTTCTTGTGAGATGACACAGAAGAGGTAACAGATCAAGTGAGGATGTGGTAACATGACTTGTCTAAGGGCTCCTTACCACTCCTCACCAGTTATCAGAGTGAGAATGTATGTAAATCTGAGACAAAGAAAAGAATCTTTCTTTGTGTCTATGTGGTCTATGTAATTCATGAAACTATTTACCACAAGATGAACTACAGGAATAATATAATTACATATAAAAACAACTCCAAAAATTGTTCAGAAAAATTTGGGAGCGCTAGTTCATGAATTTCTAGTAACAAAACACCCACTCGTGAAAACACTCATGTCTTTGAGGTGATCTCATCATACAGCCCTGCAGGCTGTGTTCACTGGGTTCAACACTAGAAACAGAACAATGTCCCCAGGGACGTGTGAAACAGCACAGCTAGCAAAGACAGTGGACTGGGACTCTGGTTCTCTAAGCGGGGAAGGACCATGCTTTTTAGATCTGCTTATTGTGAGAATGGCTTTGAGGAATCTCTACTAGTTCTATGCGAATCTCTTCTTGTTTTACCCTCCAATTCTCTGTTTCCCAAGGCCAGTACCCACACCACTCAGTGGTGCACTCACCCACAATGTCTTCACCTCCACAGGGACTCATCATGGTGGTCAGGGCAAGGGTCCCCCAAATCAGAGCTCTGTTTAGGGTTATCGTCTCCTCAAGGTGGTTCCAGCAATGGCTGTTCTGAGTTGGAGAACTAAGATGAGGACAGAGCTGAGAAAGAATTCTAAAAACACCCAAAGCAGATGGTTTTGGCCAATCAGAAAAACCCCCTGTGATGACACCTCAGTTGCCAGCTGAAGAGTTTGTACAAAGAGGCCCAGCAGGGAGCGGAAACCCCCTGGTTCTGCTGCAGCCTCCACTCAACGTGGACCCGAGGAGGTTTCTATGAAAGTGGGGAAGGGATCAAATCACCATCTTCTCTTAGTGTTTGTACCTGCTGCTGGCGAGGGGGCGAGGATTTCTGAGCAGCCATGTGGATGGATGCAGCCATCACTAATATGGCGTCCTTCAGGATTTTCTGGTTACAACCTCCAAGAATTCTCCCGAGTTTATCCCCCTTCCTGACAGCCCAGCCCCTCCCTATTCCCTGGCCCCATAACTGGGTGAGCTGTCTCTCTTTTCTTGTCCATGGTGCATATGAGATCCTCTAAATTTTGAGTTGACTCTCATCAAGGGGACCTCTGCTGGTGGGAACCAACAAAGTAGTTTGGCCTTTTCAACTTACATAATAAATCTGTCGAGTATTTTTTTTCTCACACTCTCAAAATCTCCCACATTTGTAGCTAGGGGAAGAAAAGATGATGTGGTGCTTCTACAGCAACTGCATGATATCACACCTAAATTTTTTTGCTGCCTTTAGTACTCTTTATGATCCATGTTTTGGTACTGCCTATGTAATTTAAAGGAAATTTGGGGACATTTATTATACTAAAGAAAGCTCTGCTGGGTTACACAATGATTTCTTTAAAAAGTTTTATTTAGAAAATTAAATTTCACAGATTGACATTGAACAATAAGAGTACATAGGTTTTAGGTAAATGTTTCTATATATTTTGAACTGTTGATTATGTTGTAAACCCATCACTCAATGTCAAAACATTTTCCGTCACCTTATATTTTTGTCCCTCTTTGCTCCCTTCTCCCTACCCCCTTTGCCCAAAAGTCTCCTCCCCTGGAAATGACTTCACTTTTATCTATGTCCATGAGTCTCCATTTTATACCCCACCTATGTTTGAAATCATAGTCTTTAGCTTTTTCTGATTTACTTATTTCATTCAGGACAATGTTCTCAAGGTCCATCTATGTTGCCATAAATGGCAATATGTCATCACTTCTTATGACTGAGTAGTCTTCCATTGTATATATGTACCACATCTTCTTTATTCAATCTTCTTTTGAAGGACACTTTGGTTGTTTCCATGTCTTGGCCACTGTCAATATTGTTGCAATGAACATGGATGTTCATGATTCTTTATGCACAAATATTTTCAAGGTTTTCGGGTAGATACCTAATAGAGGGATTGCTGGGTTATGTGGTAGTTCCATTCTTTAGTTTTTTTTTTAATTTTTAAATAATTTTATTTTGTTAATGGGGTGACATCAATAAATCAGGGTACATATATTCAAAGATAACAAGTCCAGGTTATCTTGTCGTTCAATTATGTTGCATACCCATCACTCAAAGTCAGATTGTCCTCTGTCACCTTCTATCTTGTTTTCTTTGTGCCCTCCCCCTCCCCCCCCCACCGTAACCACCACACTCTTATCAATGTCTCTTAGTTTCACTTTTATGTCCCACCTATGTATGGAATAATGCAGTTCCTGGTTTTTTCTGATTTACTTATTTCGCTTCGTATCATGTTATCAAGATCCCACCATTTTGCTGTAAATGTTCCGATGTCATCATTTCTTATGGCTGAGTAGTATTCCATAGTGTATATGCGCCACATCTTCTTTATCCAGTCATATATTGATGGGCTTTTTGGTTGTTTCCATGTCCTGGCCACTGTGAACAATGCTGCAATAAACATGGGGCTGCATGTGTCTTTACGTATCAATGTTTCTGAGTTTTTGGGGTATATACCCAGTAGAGGGATTGCTGGGTCATAAGGTAGTTCTATTTTCAGTTTTTTGAGGAACCACCATACTTTCTTTCATAATGGTTGTACTACTTTACATTCCCACCAACAGTGTATGAGGGTTCCTTTTTCTCCACAGCCTCTCCAACATTTGCTATTACCTATCTTGCTAATAATAGCTAATCGAAAGGTGTGAGGTGGTATCTCATTGCAGTTTTGATTTGCATTTCTCTAATAGCTAAAGAAGATGAGCATCTTTTCATATATCTGTTGGCCATTTGTATTTCTTCCTGGGAGAAGTGTCTGTTCATATCCTCTTCCCATTTTTTTATTGGATTGTTTGTTTGTTTGTTGTTGAGTTTTATGAGTTCTTTGTATATTTTGGATATTAGATCCTTATCTGAGCTGTTATTTGAAAATATCATTTCCCATTTAGTTGGCTTTCTGTTTATTTTGATATCAGTTTCTCTTGCTGAGCAAAAACTTCTTAGTCTGATGTAGTCCCATTCATTAATTTTTGCCTTCACTTCTCTTGCCTGTGGAGTCAAATTCATAAAATGCTCTTTAAAACCCAGGTCCATGAGTTGAGTACCTATGTCTTCTTCTATGTACTTAATTGTTTCAGGTCTTATGTTTAGATCTTTGATCCATTTTGAGTTAATTTTAGTACAGGGGGACAAACTGTAGTCCAGTTTCATTCTTTTGCATGTGGCTTTCCAGTTTTCCCAGCACCATTTATTGAAGAGGCTTTCTTTTCTCCATTGTGTGTTGTTGGCCCCTTTATCAAAAATTATTTGACTATATATATGTGGTTTTATTTCTGGACTTTCTATTCTGTTCCATTGGTCTGAGTGTCTATTTTTCTGCCAATACCATGCTGTTTTGATTGTCGTGGCCCTATAATATAATTTGAAGTCAGGTATTGTAATGCCCCAGCTTCATTCTTTTTCTTTAGGATTGCTTTGGCTATTTGGGGTTTTTTATAGTTCCATATAAATCTGATGGTTTTTTGCTCTATTTCTTTAAAAAATGTCATTGGAAGTTTGATGGGAATTGCATTAAATTTGTATATTGCTTTGGGTAATATAGGCATCTTGATTATATTTATTCTTCCTAGCCAGGAACAAGGTATATTCTTCCATCTCATTATATCTTTTTCGATTTCCCTTAACAATGGTTTATAGTTTTCATTATATAAGTTTTTTACATTCTTTGTTATGCTTATTCCTAAGTATTTTATTTTTTTTGTTGCAATCGTGAAGGGGATTATTTTTTTGAGTTTGTTCTCAATTGTTTCATTGTTGGCATATAGAAAGGCTATTGACTTCTGTATGTTAATTTTGTATCCTGCGACCTTACTGTATTGGCTTATTGTTTCTAGTAGTCTTTTTGTGGATTCTTTGGGGGTTTCGATGTATAGGATCATATCATCTGCAAAAAGTGATACCTTTACTTCTTCTTTTCCAATATGGATGCCTTTTATTTCTTTGTCTTGTCTGATTGCTCTGGCTAGAACCTCTAGCACCACATTAAATAACAGTGGAGAGAGTGGACAACCCTGTCTTGTTCCTGATTTAAGGGGGAAAGCCTTCAGTTTAGTGCCATTTAATATGATGTTAGCTGATGGTTTATCATATATGGCCTTTATCATGTTGAGATATTTTCCTTCTATACCTATTTTGTTGAGAGTCTTAAACATAAAACTGTGTTGTATTTTATCAAAAGCCTTTTCTGCGTCTATTGATAAGATCATGTGGTTTTTGTTCTTTGTTTTGTTTGTAAATATGGTGTAATTTGTTAACCGTTTTACATATGTTGAACCATCCTTGAGATTCTGGGATGAATCCCACTTGATCATGATGTATTATTTTTTTAATATGTTGTTGTATTCGATTTGCTAGTATTTTGTTTAGTATTTTAGCATCTGTATTCATTAGAGATATTGGTCTGTAGTTTTCTTTTTTTGTGCCATCCTTGCCTGGTTTTGGTATGAGGGTTATGTTGGCCTCATAAAATGTGTTTGGAAGTATTGCTTCTTCAATTTTTTGGAAGACTTTGAGTAGAATAGGAACCAAGTCTTCTTTGAATGTTTGATAAAATTTGCTGGTATAGCCGTCAGGGCCTGGACTTTTATTTTTGGGGAGGTTTTTAATGGTTTTTTCTATTTCTTCTCTACTAATAGGTCTGTTTAGGCTTTCTGCTTCTTCTTGACTCAGTCTAGGAAGGTTGCATTGTTCTAGAAATTTATCCATTTCTTCTAGGTTGTTGAATTTAGTGGCATAAAGTTTTTCATAGTATTCTACAATAATTCTTTGTATATCTATGGTGTCCGTGGTGATTTCTCCTCTTTCATTTTGGATTTTGTTTATATGAGTTCTTTCTCTTTTTCCCTTGGTAAGTCTTGCCAAGGGTTTGTCAATTTTGTTGATCTTTTCAAAGAACCAGCTCCTTGTTCTATTAATTTTTTCTATAGTTTTTCTGTTGTCTAATTCATTTATTTCTGCTCTGATTTTTATTATCTCCTTTCTTCGGCTGGTTTTGAGTTGTCTTTGTTCTTCTTTTTCTAGTTCCTTAAGGTGTGAAGTTAAGTGCTTCACTTGGGCTATCTCTTGTTTGTTCATTTAGGCCTGAAGTGATATGAACTTCCCTCTTATCACTGCTTTTGCTGCATTCCATAGATTCTGATATGTTGTATTGTCATTTTCATTTGTCTGTATATATCTTTTGATCTCTGCACTTATTTCTTCTTTGACCCATTCATTTTTTAAAAGTATGTTGTTTAGTTTCCACATTTTTGTGGGATTTTTTTCCTCTTTTTTGCAGTTGAATTCTAGTTTCAAGGCTTTATGATCAGAAAATTTGCTTGGTACAACTTCGATTTTTCTGAATTTGCTGATGTTGTTTTTGTGGCCCAACATATGGTCAATTCTTGAGGATGATTCATGTACACTGGAGAAAAATGTTTACTCAGTCACTTTGGGATGAAATGTCCTGTAGATGTCTATTATATCCAGGTGCTCTAGTGTTTTGTTTAAGGCCACTATGTCTTTGTTGATTCTCTGTTTGGATGACCGATCTAGAGCTGTCAGCGGTGTATTGAGGTCTCCAAGCATGATTGTATTTTTGTCAGTTTTTGTTTTAAGATCAATAAGTAGCTGTCTTATATATTTTGGTGCTCCTTGGTTTGGTGCATATATATTAAGAATTGTTCCATTCTTTACTTTTTTGAGGAACCACCATACTAACTTTCGTAATAATTTTTCCAGTTTACATTCCCACCAGCAGTGAATGAGAGTTCCTTTTTCTCCACAGCCTCTCCAACACTTATTACCTGTCTTGTTGATAATAGCTAATCTAACAGGTGTAAGGTGGTATCTCATTATAGTTTTGATTTACATTTCTTTAATAACTAATGAAGTTAAGCATCTTTTCATATATTTGTTGGCCATTTGTATGTCTTTTTGGGAGAAGTGTCTGTTCAGGTCCTCTCCCCATGCTTTTTATTTGGATTGTTTGCTTGTTTGTTCCTGAGCTTTGTGAATTCTTTATGTGTTTTTGATATCTACCCGTTATTGGAGCTGTTGTTTGCAAATAACATCTCCTATTTAATTGGCTGCCTATTTGTTTTGTTGTCAGTTTCTTTCGATGTGGAGAAGCTTTTTAGTTTGATATAATTTCACTCATTTATTTTTGCCTTTACTTTCCTTGCTTTGGGGTTCAAATGCATAAATGTATCTCTAAGGCCAAGCTCCATGAGTTTAGTATACATATTTATGTTTTCTTCTGTGTAACTTATTGTTTCCGATCATTTGCTTACATTTTTGATCAAATTTTACTTAATTTTTGCTCAAAGGGACAAACTGTAGTCAAGTTTACCTTTTTTGCTTGTGGCTTTCCAATTTTACCAGCACCATGTATTGAGGAGGGTTTCTTTTGTTCATGGTGTGGGTTTGGATTCTTTGTTGAAGATGATTTGTCCACATATATGTGGTTTAATTTCTTGGACTCTCAATTCTATTCCATTGGTCTATATGTCTGTTTTTGCCTATACCATGCTGTTTTGATTTTCATGGCTCTATATTATAATTTGAAGTCAGGTAGTGTGATACTTCTGGCTTCATTACTTTTCCTCAGAATTGCTTTGGCTAGTCAGAGTTATCTTTATGGTTTTATGCAAACCTGGTTATTTTTTGTTCTATTTCTTTAAAAAATGACATTGGGATTTTGAACTCAAGTTTTTTTGTGGGTTTTTTTTTTTTGTATTTTTCTGAAGTTGGAAACGGGGAGGCAGTCAGAAAGACTCCCGCATGAGCCCGACTGGGATCCACCCAGCATGCCCACCAGGGGGCAATGCTCTGCCCATCTGGGGCATTGCTCTGTTGCAACCAGAGCCATTCTAGCACCTGAGGCAGAGGCCATAGAGCCATCCTTAGCACCTGGGCCAATTTTGCTCCAATTGAGCCTCGCCTGCGGGAGGGGAAGAGAGAGACAGAGAGGAAGGAGAGGGGGAGAGGTGGAGAAGCAGATGGGCGCTTCTCCTGTGTGCCCTGATCGGAAATTGAACCCGGGACTTCTGCATGCTAAGCCGATGCTCTACCACTGACCCAACCGGCCAGGGCTGTTTTTGTTTTTGAACTCAAGTTTTTTTTTTGTACTCAAGCTTTTTGTTTGTTTGTTTGTTTGTAGACATTGGGATTTTGAAGGGGATTGCATTGAATCTGTATATTGCTTTGTGTACTATGGCCATTTTAACATGTTGATTCTTTCAATCCATGAACGTGGATTATTTTTCCATTTAATTTTGTCTCTTTCAATTTCTCCAATAATGCTTTGTAGTTTTTAGCGTAAAGGTCTTTCACATCCCATGTTAAGTTTATTCTTAGGTATTTTATTTTTTGTTGTTTCAATTGTAAAAGGAATTTTATTTTTGAGTTCATTTTATGAAGTTTCATCATTGACATATTGGAAAGCAATATACTTTTGTATATTGAATTTGTGTCTTGCAACTTTAGTGTATTCGTTTATTGTTTCTAATAGTTTTTCAGTGGAGTGTTTGGGGTTTTCTAGATTAAAGATCATGTCATCTGCAAAGAGTGTTACCTTTACTTTCATTCTTGAATATGGATGCCTTTTATTTTTTTCTCCTACCTGATTGCACTGGGTAAAATTTCCAGAACTATGTTAAAAGAAGAATGAAGACAGTGGGCAACCTTGCTTTTTTCTAAGTTTAGAAAAAAAGCCTTCAGTTTTTCACCAATTAGTATGACATTAGGTGATGATTTGTCATATATGGCCTTTATTATGTTTAGATATTTCCCTTCTATACCGGTTTTATTAAGTTTTTTTTCAGCATAAAAGGATGTTGTATCTTATTGAATGCCTTATCTGCATCTATTGATAGGATCACATAATCTCTGTTTTGTGATGTGTTACATTATATTGATCAATTTATGTATGTTAAACCATTCTGGTGCTCCTGGAATGAATCTCACTTGATCATGATGTATTATTTTTTTAATGTGTTGTATTCAGTTTGTAAGTATTTTGTTGAGGAATTTTGAGTTGGTATTCATTAGATTTTGGTCTGTCATATTAGTGTGTGTGTGTGTGTGTGTGTGTGTGTGTGTGTATTCTCCTTGCCACGTTTTGGTATTAGGGTTGTGTTGGCTTCATAAAATGTGTTAGGGAGTATTGTTTCTTCTTCTATTTTTTGGAAGACTTTGAGAAGAATAGGTAGCAAACTTTTGAATGTTTGATAGAATTCACTAGTGTAGCCATCTGGACCTGGACTTTTATTTTGAAGAAAGTTTTCAATAGTTATTTCTATTTCCTCCCTGCTTATAGGTCTATGTAGGTTTTCCACTTCTTTGTGACTCAGTCTAGGAAGACTGTATAGTTGTAGGAACTTATCCATCTTTTCTAGATTGTTAAATTCAGTTTCTTATAATTTTTTTAGTAGTCTAGTATAATCCTTAGTATATCAATGTTATCTGTGGTAATTTGTCCTCTTTCATGTCAAATTTTGTTTACATGAGTTTTTTTCTTAGTGAGTGTAGCCAGGAGTTTGTTAATTTTATCGATCTTGCAAAGTGCCAGCTTTTTGTTATATTACTTTTTTCTATAGTGTTTTGTTCTCCATTTCATTTAGTTCTGCTCTAATTTTTACTATTTCCTCTGTTCTACTGATTTTGGGTTACTTTGTTCTTTTTTTACTCAGTTTTTTTTTTAGTTGTAATATTAGCTTGATTTCTTGGGATCTTTCTTGTTTCTTGATGTAAGCCTATAGTGATATAATCTTCCCTCTTATTACTGCTTTCTCTGCATTCCCAAAATTTTGATATTTTCTGTTATTCTTGTTTGCTAATATATGTTTTTTGATCTCTGCTTTTATTTCTTTTTTGACCTAGTCATTTTTTAGCAGTATATTTAATTTTTACATTTTTGTGGGTTTCTTTACTTCCTTTTTGCAGTTGAATTTTAATTTCCTAGCCTTATGTTCAGAAAACATGCATGGTATAATTTCAATCTTCCTGAATTTATTGAGGTTAGTTTTTTGGCCCAAATTATGGTCCATACTGGGGAATATTCCATGCACATTGGAAAAGAATGTATAATCTGATGTTGTGGAATGAAATGTCTTTTAAAGGTCAATTATATCCATTTGGTCTGGTGTATCATTTAAAGCCATTATTTTTTATTGATTTTTTAATTTGGATTATGTTCTTTTTAAAGCCATTTATGGTATGTTGAGCTTTCCAATTATGATTTTTTAGTTTGTTTCTATTTTTAGATCAGTTAGTAAATGTTTAGTGCATATATATTAAATAGTGTTACGTCTTCTTGATACAATGTTCCCTTTATCATTATGAAATGTTCATCTTTATCTCTTGTTATTTTTGTTGTCTTGAAGTCAACATTGTTAAATGTGAGTATGGCTAAACTTGATTTTCTTTGGGTGTTATTTGCTTCAATAATAATTCCCAACCTTTCAATTTGAGACTACTGTTGTCCTGTGTCTCTTTAAAGCAGCATACGGTTGAGTTTTATTTTTTGATCTAATCTGTTGCTCTCTTCCTCTTTATTGGTGAATTCAGTCCATTTATATTTAGGATAAGAATTGACATTTGAAGATTTCCTATAGCTATTTTATATTCATTTTTAGCTCTGTGTCTTGTTTGGTTCTTATGTGTTTCTCTCAATTGTTTTTGTTTGGTTATATCCCATACTTATTTCCACTATTTCTTCTTTTTGAGCTCATTGAATTGCTTGTTAGTGTTTTCTTGCATCTCATTGAGTATTTTCAGAAGTTTAATTTTGAATTCTCTAAAATTTAACTCCAAGGTTTCAATGAGATTGAGCTTGTTTTCTAGAAATGTTTCCTTTTCTTTCTTAAATATTTTTGTTTCTTGTGCAGCCATGGCATTTGATTTCTTCTTCCTTGATGGCATTTGAGAGTGGTATTGTTAAGAACTCAAAAAAATAAACCAACTATAAAATGAAAAGTAAACATGAACATAGAATGAAAAATAAAAAATTTAAATAATGACAATTATAAAAGAATCCTCCTAAAAACAAAGAGGAAAATAAAAAACAGAAAACATGACACCTACAAAAAATAAGAATAGCATATAAAAATTTAAATAAAATAATATTCAAAAGAAGAAAAAGAGAGGGAATAAATATTTAGGTCTACCGGAAAGTTCTGTTCATTTCTATCACAACAAGTTTGTACACATAAGCACATGTTTATTTGGTGCATGTGTGTCTCTCTATTTTTATCACTTAATGTAAACATACTGATGTAGCAAATTAAAACAAAGATGATTCACGTTAGTCTTATGTGTGAAGTGATAGTGTACCCATGGCTACTGATAAAGTTCATTTATGCCACTGTATTCAAGATGGGTGCCACATGAATTAAGTCAGAAGAATTTGTATGATCGATTCGTCATATGCACATCTGTGCTTGCTCGGAACAAAATCAAGCCCTTCTTGAGCCGGATGATAACTATGGATGAAAAGTGGATTACCTACGAAAACATTGTAAGGAAAAGGGCATATTGTGAACCCGGAAAACCTAGCCCTTCCACCTCTAAACCAAATTTGACTCTGAATAAAAGAATGTTGTATATATGGTGGGACATTCGAGGACCATACATTATGAGCTTTTAAAACCGAACGAAAAACTCAATTTGGAGAAATATTTTTAGCAAGTGGATAATTTAAAGACAGCAGTCCAAGAAAAAAGGCCGGCGATGTTCAATAGGAAGAACATCATACTGCATCATGATAATGCCAGGCCACATGCTGCTTTGGGGACTGGTAAAATATTGCAGAACTAGGCTGGGAAATTCTGTCGCATCCACCATATTCCCCAGACTTAGCACCCTCCGACTGTTGCTTGTTTTTGTCCTTACAAAATTTTTTGAAGGGCAAAAAATTCAAAAATGAAGAAGATATCAAATAAGCACTGGTTCAATTTTTCGCATCAAAAAATAAAACATTTTTCAAAAATAGGATATACAAATTGCCCTTGCGCTGGCAAGAAATCATTAATAATAATGGCAATTATATTATTTAATAAAGTTTATTAACGGTAAGAAAAATTTATATGTATATTTTGTTTTATTCCAAAAACGGACAGAACTTTTCGGTATATTTTAGTTTTGAGACATTATTGTTTTCTTCCACTAGGTGGCACTGTATAACAGGTTTTAGCTCAGTGAAATTCCAGGGGTCTCAAACTCGCGGCTGTGCGGCCCGCCCACCAATTTTGTGCGGCCCGCAGACTAATCACACTTCGTGGATTAGTCTGCGGGCCAGTCTGTGGGCTGCACAAAATTGATGGGCGGGCCGCGAGTTTGAGACCCCTGTCCTAAACTAATGTACTGAGATGTTGATTTCAAAGTAATGTAGGGGAGGGTGCACTTGCCTTGGTGAGTGGGGCTCCTTGTGAGGGGTTTTTTGCTTTACAGTCTTAGCTATGGTGTTCTCAGGCCTCCAGGAACACCTATCCATATCTTAAAAGACCAGGGACCAGACATGGAGTGCCTCTGTTCTTCAGGAGTAAGCATGGCTCTGAAGAGTTAGCTCTAGGGTCTGTCACTGCCATGCTCTGTTCCCCAGGAGGCAGGGGAGGCAGGATCTGGAACACACTTTGGTTTTCTCTGCCTCTGGGCTGAGTGTGATCTGCAGGTAAACCATGGGAACAGTGGCCATGACCCCTCATTCTGCTGCCACTTTGGATTGGTATCTACCCCTCTGCCCTTCAATCTCACCACTCTTCTTGGCAGAAAAAGACCAAGTCACTCCAGGCTTTTCCCCTTTTGGAAACAATGAAGACAAAACTTGAATGGTCTGAGCTTCCCTCCTCTCCATAATCCCAGTAGATGAAATCCCAGACAGTCCAGGCCTCTCTGCTCTCCAGAGCTGATGGTGAGTGTGTGTTATCTTCCACTCCCCTTCTCAACCGTTCCCACCTACAGTCCATTTGATGCACGGATCCTTCCAGCAAGCCTGTGAGCCCAGCTGGGGTTTCTTTATTGTGTTATAGCTCTTCAACTTGTTGTAATTTCAAGAGGACAGATCTGGGGTTTCTCTATGTTGACAGTAATCTGACGTCATTCCCCATTGTTTCTACTCATGTTACTTCTAATTAACATGTATAACTGTCTTTAGAAATTCTTTTGTGCTGACTTTCAACTACTTTACTCTGATACAATCCTGGTTGTGACGCATTGATGAGCTTTTACTGCAAAGGCCAAGACCTCTACCATCTTGGAGTAAGGATGCTTCACACCAGTAACAGAGTTGAGAGTAGAAAGTAAAAACAAGGTGCCCTTTGTAATCAGGTAATCAGTACTCAATCCTGCTTTTGATTTTCCCAGCTGCATCACCTTCAGCAAATCACTCAATACACGTGACCCTCAGTGTTCTTCCCTATAAAATGGGTAGACATGATTACATTATAATTTATATGATGACATGTAATTTAACCAAGTAAAAATTATTAGGTTTAAATAAAGTGCAGTGTCAGGCACATAACAAGCATTCCCAAATGATGACTGCTATATAATAACAAATATTACTAAAGATAGTGGTACTGGTAACATCATGCCTGTCCAGCACCAGCCCATAAATTTTTCCTCAGGCATGCAAGCTTCTGCCTGTGGCCACCTGTGTATGTGGGCACAGAAACTCTAAGGAGTCACTGGGGAATACAGTTTCTTAGATGAGCATTCAATGTTTTTATAAAACAGTCTATTCCAAAACTTAAATTCTATTTTAAGATTTTATTCATTTTAGAGAAGAGACAGAAAGAGAGAAGGGGGGAGGAGCAGGAAGCATCAACTCCCATATGTGCCTTGATCAGGCAAGCCCAGGGTTTTGTACCAGTAGCCTCAGCATTTTAGGTTAACATTTTATTCACTGTGCTTCCACAGATCAGGCTCCAACGCTTAATGACTTCAAACAATGATTTATTATTTTCTCATGACTCTGTAAGATAGTTGATTGTGCTAGGTCCATGGGGACAATCTTCATGTTCTGGGCTGGGCTCAGGTATTCTCAGGTGGGCTCCCTCACATGTCTGCAGTCTCAATTGGTTGAGCAGGGACTGCTGGAATTCTCTCCAAGTGGGTTTGTGACCCAGCAGGCTGACTGAGGCTCATTCAGAAGGTGCTGGAAGGCTCCCTGGTGCAGAAGAAAAATGGAGGGGCATCTTGAGCCTAAACTTAGAACTCACATCTGTGATTCCAGTACATTTCCTTAGTTAAAGCAGGTCACAGAACCAGCTCAGATCAAGAGGTGGGTTGACAGACGGGTCATATTTCTTGACAGAATGAGCTACAAAGTATTTGTGGCTATTTTTGCAACTTGCCACAATGGTCTCTGGTTGTATAGCTTATGTAAATGAGTTTGGTGTGTGAGTTAGGAGTGGCTACACATTTGAAATGAATCTTACTCATCTTTCTGTCAGCATTTTAACTCCACCCCCACTGAAAGCACAGCTCTGCTTTCTCCAAGCAGAAGGGGACCTGAGGTCTGCTGAGCACATGTGCATAGGGGCTGCAGTGTGCTCTCACACTCACGTCTTCATGGTTTTGCAGACGAAAGTGTGGAAGCCTGGAGATTAAAAGTGATCTTCTTATGCCCTTCTGACACCAGGTCTATATTAATGTCTATATTTTGCCAGTTTGAATGACATGCAAAACTTTCATTTACTGTATATCCCTTTACCTTACATGACTTATTTTTTATATAATTATCTTAAATGTTTTCTCTACATACATTGAGAACTACATCAGAGATCAGTATAGTTTTTGCTTGAACCATTAAACCTAAATTATAAAACTCAGGAAGGGGAAAAATACCCACTTTACCCATTTTTAACTCTTTTTCATTGTTTTTTTCCCCCTTTGAACACCATATGATTTCTCCTTTATGATTTTATATATTTTTGGATAACTTCAGGACTTCTTTTGTTATAGATTTAGTGGTGACACATTCTCTTAGTTTTCTTTCATCTGTGAATGTCTTGCTTCCTTTCATTCCTGAATAATAATTTCAGTTGGCATATATTTTGGGGTTGACAGTCTTCTTCTTCATCACTTGAAACATCCTGTCTCACACCATTTTAGCTTTCACAGTTTCTAAGAAGAAATCTACTGGCACTCAAATTGTTCTTCCCAGGTAGATAGAGTGTTTCTTCTTTATTTCCTTTATTCTTTTTTTCCCTGTTTTGCTGCCTTGATGAATTTTTCTGTCTTCATTTTTCAGCAGTTTGACTATGATATGTCTTGGCATGGATTTCTTTGTCACTAAGCTGCTTGGGGTTGGCTCAGCTTAGTGCATTTGTATGTTTATATCTTTGCTAAAGTTGGGGGGCATCTTCAGTAATGATTTTCTTACATTCTTTTATTGCCTCATACTCTTTTCCCCCTCTTTCCAGAATTCCAGTGACACAAATGATAAATTTTGGTTATAATCACATAGGTCCTTGAGGCTTAGTAATTCTTTTCCATTATCTCTTTCCTCTGTTGTTCAGGATGGTTATTTTATATTGTTCTTTTCTCTAATTTACTGATTCTTATCTCATTTACTTATAAGCCCATGAAAGACATTATTTATGTTACAATGTTTTGATCTTTAACATTTTCTTTTGGTTCCTTTTTAGAATTCCTTCAGTTTGGATTACCCATCTGTTCTTTCATTCTAGCTTCTTTACCCATTAGACTCCTTAAGAACTAAATCATAGTTGTTTAAACTCACCATTTATAATTCCAACATCACTGTCATATTTAATCTAGTCATGATGTCTTTTTTATTTAAAACTTTAATTTTATTTAGAAATTAATTTTAATGTGATGATATTGACCTATAAGAGTGCATAGGCATCAGGTAAACATTTCCATAGGAGATGAGATCAGACTAATAGCAGTGTAAGAGATATTACTGATCATTTCCCTTGAAATTTTAACAAATTGAACAGCTATAATGCAGTGAAGTAACCCCAACAGGGCTGGGAGGCTTCTCTGAAAGGTTTGCAAACTACATGGATTAAAGGTGGGAAGAGTTGAGAAGGAGGTAGAAGACAAGACACACTCATGGCTGGCTCCAGAGAGAGAGGCCTGGACTGTCTAGGTTTTTATCTGCTGGGAATCTGGAGAAGGGATGAAACTGGGGTGACTTTTTTTCTGCCAAGGTGCCAGAGACAAACTCTCTTTGTTTTTCTCTGCCAGGTCTCTGGAGAAGAGAGAAGTCTGGATTACTGGGTTTCCTTCTGCCAGGAGGAATGGTGAGATTGAAGGCTGAGGGGGAAATAAATCAAAGTTATATTAAAACAAGGAGTCACAACCAGTGTTCCAGTTGTCTGCCAGAAGCCCAGACTTGATGCAGAGACAGAGAAAACCAAAGTGTGGCTGCCCAGCTTGCCAGATCCTGCATCCCATACCCCATAGGCTATGAAGAGTAGCAGAGACAGACCCCACAACTAGCTCTCTAGACTCAGTCTCTCCTCTGAAGAACAGTGGTGCACCATATTTGGTCTTCTGGTCTGAACAGATGTGGGTAGAAGTGCCCAGAAGACTGAGATTGCTATTGCTAAGGCAGTAAAGCCCTCACAACATGCTTCATCCACCAACGTGACCACAGTCCTCCCTCCATCATTATGACAGCAAGGTCTCAGCAGAGGTCAGCCCAGGAATTTCACAGAGCTAAATCTGGAAATACAGCACCACCCACTGGAAGAAAACAAACAAACAAAAAAACTCTGAAAACTAAAATATATATTTTTAAATTTCATATTCTTTAATTTTTTATGTATTATATTTTTCAGAAGTGAGAAGCGGGCCAGAGGGAGGAGACAGTATGACAGACTCCTGTATGTGCCCAAGCAGAATCCACCCGGCATGCCCACCAGGGGGCGATGCTCTGCCCATTAGGGCCTTGCTCTGCTGTAGCCGGAGCCATTCTAGTGTCTGAAACGGAGGCCATGGAGCCCTTTTCAGTGCTCGGGCCAACTTTGCTCCCATAGAGCCTTGGCTGTGGGAGGAGAAGAGAGAGATAGAAAGAAAGGAGAGGGGGAAAGGATGGAGAAGCAGATGGGTGATTCTCCTGTGTGCCCTGGCTGGGAATCAAACCTGGGACTTCGACATGACAAGCCAATGCTCTACTGCTGAACCAACGAGACAGGGCCTCATATCCTTGGATTTTTATATTTATATTGTTTGTGTAAGTGTTATATTTGTTTTTGATTTCTTGGTCTTTGGTCATTGTTTTTTGTGTTTCGCCTTTTTAATTGTAATTAGTAAAAAATTTTGGTATTTTTTATATTTTTTTGTTAAAGTT
This sequence comes from Saccopteryx bilineata, assembly GCF_036850765.1. Classification (NCBI taxonomy): domain Eukaryota; kingdom Metazoa; phylum Chordata; class Mammalia; order Chiroptera; family Emballonuridae; genus Saccopteryx; species Saccopteryx bilineata. The sequence goes on along the minus strand of NC_089490.1, from coordinate 2,617,142 downwards.
CTTAACAATAACACTCTCAAATGGCATAAAGAAAAAAGAAATCAAACATTATGTTTACACAAGAAAGAGATACAGTACAGAAAGAAAATGAAAATCTCCAGAACATAATCTCTGAAAACCTTGGAGTTAAATAATAGAGAATTCAAAATTGAAGTTTTGAAAATACTTGATGAAATGCAATAAAATATTGATAGGCAATTCAATGAGCTAAAAAACAAACAAACATAAAGAGTAATTCAACAAAGAGATTGAAACTTTAAAAAATAACAAAACAGAACCTGACCTGTGGTGGCGCAGTGGATAAAGCGTCAACCTGGAAATGCTGAGGTTGCCGGTTCATAACCCTGGGCTTGCCTGGTCAAGGTACATATGGGAGTTGATGCTTCCTGCTCCTCCCCCCCTTCTCTATAATAAATAAATAAAATCTTTAAAAAAAATAACAAAACAGAGATGAAGAACTCAATACATAAATTGAAAATGAGCTAGCAAGTTTAGCTTTAGAACAGGCCAGACAGAGAAAAGAATCAGTGACATCAAAGACAGACAAATAGAGATGGTACAGAAAGAAGAGAGAGAATCATGAATAATAAAAATGTTACAGCTCTACAAGAATTGTCTGACTCCATCACAAGAGCAATATAAGAATAACAGGTACATCAAGAAAAGAAAGGGAGAAGAGAGTGGAGAGGCTAGTCAAACATATAATTGATAAGAAAGAACTTCCCTAACCAATGGAGAGAGTTAGATTCTTGACTCCAAAAAGCAAACAGAACAACTGGTTACCTCAACTCAAACAGGCCTTCTCCAATGCGCATCATAAAAAATCGTCAGAAACCAATTACAAAGAATGAGTTCTTAAGGCAAGTAGGAAAATAATGAACATAACATATAAAGGAAGACACATTAAATTATCATGAGTCTTCTCAGCAGAAATTCTATAAGCTGGAAAAGAGTGGACCCAAATATTGAAAGTACTGAAAAGAGGAATTACCCCACAAGAATACTATATCCATCAAAGCTATCTTTCAAATATGAATGAGAAATAAAAAAATTTGCAGAGACACAAAAGCTGAGATAACTTATCACCAGAAAACACCCCCTGCAGGAACTTCTCAGTGGGATTATTTGATCAGATACAAAGAAGAAAACAAATAAAAACTATTAGTAAAAGCTCCAAGAAGAATTACAATATAAAGAAAGATAATCTGAGGCAACAATAACATAAAAGGGGAGAGGATAAAGATGTGCATTAGCAAAGGAGGATGGAGTGCAGAAGCATTCATAAGACAAAGGGCTTTTGTACATACAACAATTTTTCTTTTAAGAACCTAATGGTAACCACCCAGGTGAAAGCCACAACTGAAACACATAGCTTATAAGAAGAAGAAACAGAAGAAAGAAGTATGGAATAACACTAAACAAACACAACTGACTGAAACACAGTAGAGAATAATCACAGGAGGCACACAGCTACCAGAAAACAAAACATAAAATGGCTATAGGAAATCCTCAAGTGTCAATAATGACCCTAAAGGTCAATGGACTAAACTCACCAATAAAGAGGCGCAGAGTATTAAGTTGGATAAAAAACAAAACCAAACTGTAAGCTGCTTTGAAGAGACACATTTAAGTTGCAAGGACAAAAGTAGACTCAAAGTGGAAGGTTTGGCCTGACCTGTGGTGGCGCAGTGGGATAAAACGTCAACCTGGAACACTGAGGTTGCTGGTTCAAAACCTTTGGCTTTCCTGGTCAAGGCACATATGGGAGTTGATGCTTCCTGCTCCACCCCTTCTCTCTCTCTCTCTCCTCTCTCTCTAAAAATCAATAAATAAAATATTAAAAAATATTAAAGTGGAAGGTTTGAAAATGATTCTCCAAGCAGATAATAGTGAAAGAACAGCAGGTTTAGCCATACTGATACCTGACAATGTTGACTTCAAGACACAAAAGTAACAAAAGACAAAGATGAAAATTTTATAATGATAAAGGGGGCACTATATCAAGAAGACACAACATTTCTTTATATATATATTTGTACCAAATGAGGGAGCACCAAAATATATCAGACATCTACTAAGTGATCTAAAAATAGAAACAAACAAAATCAAATTTATACTTAGAGATTTCAACATACCATTGAGGGCTTTAGATAAATCATTCCAACAGAAAATCAAAATAGAAATATTGATCTTAAATGACACACAAGACAAAATGGACATAATTGATATTTATGAGACATTTCATCCCAGAACATCAGATTATGCATTTGTTCCCAGTGTGCATGCAACATTTTAAAGGATAGACCATATATTGGGTCATAAAACTAATATCTACAAATTCAGGAAGATTGAAATAATACTAAACATATTGTCTGACTGTAAGGCTTTGAAGTTAGAGTTCAGCTGCAAAATGGAAGTAAAGAAAATCCAAAGAAATGTAGTAATTAAAGGACATAGTTCTAAAAAATGACTGGATCAAAGAAGAAATAAAAGCAGACATCAAAACATATATACTGAACAGGAAAAATGTCAACATGACATATCAAAATTTCTGGGATGCAGCAAAAGCAGTAATGAGAAGGAAGTTTATGTCATTACAGGCTTATATCAAGAAACAAAGGAGATTCCAAGTAAACAGAATAACATCACATCTTAAAGAACTAAAAAAAGAAAAGCAAGGCCAACCCAATGTCAGCACGAAAAAAAGAAATAGTAAAAATTAGAACAGAACTAAATAAAACAGAGAACAGAAAAAGTATAGAAAAAATTCATACACAAAGAGCTGAATTTTTTACAAGATTAATAAAATTGACAAAACCATAGCTAAACTCACTAAGGAACAAGGAAATGACTCATAAACAAAACATGAAATGAAAGAGGAGAAATTACCACAGCCATCACAGATATATCAATACATACATAGGATCAGAGTAGGATACTATGAAAGATATATGCTATCAAATTTAACACTCTAGAAGAAATGGATAAGTTCCTAGAGTTATACCATTTTCCTAAACTGAGTCAAAAGAGGTAAAAAACCTAAATAGACCCATAAGCAGGAAGAAAATATTGGGTTGGGGAATAAGTTCATAGTGTTTTTATATTTTCTTTTATTTTACAACGATTTGTTTGCTGTTTGGCAAAGGGTAAGTATTCATTCGATAAAACTCTTTCTGCTCTACAAAACTATGTTAATTGTATTTTTGAGTTATTTAATTTTTTATTAGTTTTGAGGCTTAGAAATGGAATACCCAGGAGGCAAAAATCAACATTTTCGACACCTGCTCTTCTTTGCTTTTCATCGAGATCAATAAAGCTGCCGAAGCAGCCTGGGACATTTGCGACATGTATGGAGAAGGTGTCATAGGCGAGTCTACAGCACGGAAATGGTTTGCAAAGTTCAAAAATGGCGACTTTGACGTCGATGACACGTGCCGCAGCGGAAGGCCTTCTGAATTCAATGAAGAACTGGGAAATGCTCAAAAAGAATGCCCTGGTCAACAAGGAGCTCTACATTGCCCAGCTACACCGCGTGAATGAGGCTATTCGACTGAAAAGACCTGATCGACATGGTCAAACCATACTCCTTCACGACAACGCCAGGCCCCATGTTGCACAAGTCGTCAAAGCCGCACTCCAAGAGCTCGAATGGGAGGTCCTTCAGCATCCACCATATTCTTCGGACCTTGCACCGACTGATTACCATCTTTTCCGCTCCCTGTCAAACCATATGAAGGGCGTTACCTTCGATAACAAAGAGGTCCTTAAAAACTGGCTCAACAACTTCTTTGACACGAGACCAGGCGATTTTTGGCGGAACGGCATCAACAAATTGGTCGAGAGGTGGGAAGAGGTTGTAAACAGCAACGGCAAATATATAATTGATTAACTTATTGATATAATTATTGTTTTTTGTTTAAATAAAAGTCTTCGGTAAAAATGCTACGAACTTATTCCCCAACCCAATAGAAACAACTATCAAAAACTTCCACCGAAATAAAAGTCCAGGACCAGAGAGCTACATTAGTTCATTCTGCCAAACATTCAAAGAAGATATGGAACGTATCCTTCTCATAATCTTCCAAAAAAATAGAAGAAGAAATATTCCTTAACACATTTTGAGGCCAACATAAGCCTCATACCGAAACCTGGCAATGACAACAGAAAAAAATAAAAATATAGATCAATATCTCTCATGAATACAGATGCAAAAATCCGAAACAAAGTACTAGCAAATCAAATACAATAATACTTTAAATAAATAATACATCACAATCAATGAATCAGTAGAATTCATTCCAGGAGCCCCAGGATGAGCTCAGGATCAAACGCATCTCCTTGCTTTTTTCTTCATAATGACGGTGTAAGAGGTAATTCCATTATGTGAATAGAGATGAGGAAGAACAAGAAGCCTTCTCTATCTTTGTTAGTAATGTTGAAATAGATGAGCTTACTGCTACTATGTTAGAATTAATATGTATGTAGTTCCCAGCATTTCATCCACGTCTGCGTTCATGACAGTGGTCCTGTGAGGTGCGTGTTCTTCCTACGGATGAGGCAAAACTAAGTCCTTCAGGCTGAAATATTTTATCTGTGGTCACTCTGCTACTATTCAATTTGACTCTTTCTTCAGATTCTCTAAAATGTGATTTTTTTTTTGTATTTTTCTGAAGCTGGAAACGGGGAGAGACAGTCAGACTCCGGCATGCACCCAACCGGGATCCACCCGGCTCGCCCACCAGGGGCAACTCTCTGCCCACCAGGGGGCGATGCTCTGCCCCTCCGGGGCGTTGCTCTGTTGCAACCAGAGCCACTCTAGCGCCTGGGGCTGAGGACAAGGAGCCATCCCCAGCGCCCGGGTCATCTTTGCTCCAATGGAGCCTCGGCTGCGGGAGGGGAAGAGAGAGACAGAGAGGAAGGAGAGGGGGAGGGGTGGAGAAGCAGATGGGCGCTTCTCCTGTGTGCCCTGGCCGGGAATCGAACCGGGGACTTCCGCATGCCAGGCCGACGCTCTACCACTGAACAATCTGGCCAGGGCTTTAAAATGTGATTTTACAGATAATTTTGGACCCTGGCTGGTTGGCTCATCGGTAGAGCGTCGGCCTGGCATGCGGGGGATCCGGGTTCAATTCCCGGCCAGGGCACATAGGAGAAGCGCCCATTTGCTTCTCCACCTCCCCCTCCTTCCTCTCTGTCTCTCTCTTCCCTTCCCGCAGCCAAGGCTTCATTGGAGCAAAGATGGCCCGGGCGCTGAGGTGGCTCCTTGGCCTCTGCCCCAGATGGCCTCTGCGCTAGAGTGGCTCTGGTCACAGCAGAGCGATGCCCTGGAGGGGCAGAGCATCGCCCCCTGGTGGGCAGAGCTTCGCCCTTGGTGGGCGTGCCGGGTGGATCCTGGTCGGGCGCATGCGGGAGTCTGTCTAACTGTCTCTCTCCGTTTCCAGCTTCAAGAGAAGAAAATTAAAAAAAAAAAAAAACAAGAAAAAAAAAGATAATTTTGTGTACAGAAGAGGACCTATTTATATGAGTCGTCACAGAAAATGCAGAGAACTCTTTTCCTAGGGCATCATGTGGGGACACATGTGAGTAGCTTCATCAAGATTTTAAAAATTTAGGAATAAACACTTTATAATTTTTAATAAAGGGAAATACTATTCTGGGAGCAGTATTTCTAATTCTCTATTGGCATTAAGGAGGCCACAAGACCCTTTAAAATAAACAGTTGTTTATTTTTGTATGGCACTTCCAGTGACAAGATGATTATTATGTTTAGGGTTACCCTACTGACCAAGCACAGGTGCCAAGGGATGCTGACCAAGGAAGATGATTTCTCCCTGAGTTTCCACATGCAAGGAGTCCACGCCTTGAATCTTCCACAGGAAACAGGGGACGTCCCCAGGGCAGAGTGTTCCTACTGTAACCCTGGCTCTTGTTCATGACTGTTTCTTTAATCTCATCATCTATACACTTGTGCACACTCTGCCCTTATCCTAAGCGCCCTGGCTCTCAGGGGCCTGGCAGAGTGAGTCAGGGTGAGGTGCCTGGAATCAGGTGGTGGTTTGTGTGAGTGGCTTTTGTCCCAGGCCAGGCCAGCAGTGACAGCCTGAGTAATGTAGCAGGGTGTGAACACTGCAGAGAACTAGAAAAAGTAAAGGTGCTGGTGGTCAGAGGAAGCAGCTGGCAGAAGCCCAAACCAGAGTCTATTGATCAGATTTCAGCCAATGAGGAAGAGGAGTCTAAGCTGACACTTCAGTTGCTGGCAGAGACGTCTGTGTGAAGAGGCCTGTGAGATGGGGAGTCCCAGGTGTGAGGCAGCCTCTCTGCACAGCCCAGAGCAGAAGCGACAGGATTGTCCTCTCAGGACAGCAGGGAGGGTGTAGGCCAGAGGCCTCTGTTTATTCTGAGGGACCCTGAAGTGGGGGGTTAGGGAGCTGAGACACCTTCAAGTTCCCCCTCATTCTGTTCCTTGTCCCCCAATCCTATTTCTGGTCCGAGTTGGATGCTCGTCCTCATTCCGGAGTGACCCTGACCCTGACACACCCTGCTGGGGACGCCCAGCAGGCTCAGGGGCTCTGGGACGGGACACCCGACAGAGAACTGGAGACCTCACCACCTGCATGAGCCATGGATGGGACTCCTTGTCATTGCCTCCTCCTCATTTCTGTTTACCTTGTAAATGTCCTTTAATGTGCTTTTAGATCCTATCTTCAATTTTAAAAGGAGAGACCCTAAAATGCAGGGAAGGAGGAGAAGAAGGGAGAGGAGAGAAGGACATACTTATTGTCTTGTTTATTCATGTTTGCGAGACATTGTTTCCATTGCTCTATAATGTTTAATTCTCCCCCTGGTCATGGGCGAGAGGAGCCTGGTAAAGATCACAGTCAGTGAAGAAACCTCACCAGTAGCTCTGCCATGTGGGTGGCACTTAGGGGCCAGCACAGCACACACTGTGACTCTGAACATCTGCTGCCTCGGGGACACTGTTCAGGCCCAGGAATGCCTTCTCCACATCTCTGCTCTCTGTCCTGGAAACTACAGGTGACTGTGTGGGAACGCTGTGTTTGTGGGCTGTGCCTTTGCTGACGTCTGATCCACCTGCTTCATGGCTCAGGGGGGATTTAAGCAGCTGGAGAGCTTATAGAAGAAAAGTCAAGTTTTCAGATACTTTCCTTCAAAGAGCACCAATACAGTGATTCCTGTACAACGAAGAGTCACGTGTTGGTGGGGCTGGGAGTAGAGTTCTGTGCTTGTTTTCTTGTTCCTGATATTCCTAAGAGTTAAACTTGGTAGCAGAGGAATGTTTCACAATATTAAACATTCTATTACTCCTAACTTTTTTTTTTTTTTTTGTATTTTTCTGAAGCTGGAAACGGGGAGAGACAGACAGACTCCCACATGCGCCTGACCGGGATCCACCCGGCACACCCACCAGGGGCGATGCTCTGCCCACCAGGGGGCGATGCTCTGCCCCTGAGGGGCATCACTCTGTTGCAACCAGAGCCACTCTAGCGCCTGGGGCAGAGGCCAAGGAGCCATCCCCAGTGCCCGGGCCATCTTTGCTCCAATGGAGCCTCGGCTGCGGGAGGGGAAGAGAGAGACAGAGAGGAAGGAGAGGGGGAGGGGTGGAGAAGCAGATGGGTGCCTCTCCTGTGTGCCCTGGCTGGGAATCAAACCCGGGACCTCTGCACGCCAGGCTGATGCTCTACCACTGAGCCAACCGGCCAGGGCCCTCCTAACTTTGTATATACAAAGATCAAGATGTAAAATGCATGAAACAAGGTCCACATTTTTCAAAGAGAACCCTGAAGCAAAAATGTTGTGGATTCTCATAAAACACATATGAGGTAGAGCTGCAGCTCGAAACCATCTCCTATAACACCAACGTTTGTAAGGTCTGACCCCTGGTGTATTCTATACACTTGAAACTAATGTAATAATGTATGTCACTGTAATTGAAAAATAAAAAATGATTTAAAAAACTCCAGATAGCTAGCTCAGTTGGTGAGATTATTGTATGGATATGACAATGTAGTGGGTTTGATCCCTGGTCAGGGCACACACAAGAATCAATCAATGAGTGCATGACTAAGTGGAACAACAAATTGATGTTTCTCTTTCTCTCTGTGTCTCTCTAAAATCAGTAAATTAAAATTTAAAAAAAGCTGTATTTGTTTTAAAAAAAGAAAAACCATCTCCTCTTAGAGCTGTTTCTTCCCACCACATCTTAAGGCTCCTCAGAGTGTCTCTCTAAGATAAGAGAAAGTAACATCTCAGTGACAATAATTTTCTCTCCCCTGATAAATCATCTCTCACTTACTTTGCCCTACTAAAAGTCTCAAGTGTAAGAACAATAGATTTTAGTTAAATGTCACAAAGATGTCTGCTCCTCAATCATTTTTCTCTCTTGGTTCTTTAAACCCCTAAGGCATTCAATCTTCAAATCTTCTCCAACTGAGAGAAACTCTTCACAGGTTCATTCAGTGCAATTTGATGAGGACGCGGTTCCAGGCACTGGATAAAGAACCTTCACAGAGAACATCTGCCCAGAGACAGATGATGCACGTCAGCTCCGGTGCTGATTGGCTCCCTTCCTGGGACTCTCAGATCCCACCTTGCAGGGACGCTTTCACAGGGTTTATTCTCTGGAGTGACTCCAGTGAGGTCATCAGGGGCAGCTGTGTTCACCAGCATTACTTCTTCCTCTGTCACCGATCATGTCCGGGAAGACGGCTCTGCGGGTCCCCGGCGGCCTTCAGACGGCGGCTGTGCTGGTGACGCTGGTGGCGCTGAGCGCCCCCGTGGCCGAGGGCAGAGACTCTCCACGTGAGTGCAGGGCAGCTGACCCCAGAGCCGCCAGCCTGGGAGGGGCCCTGAGGGACCCAGGCCGGGCGTGGGGTGGCTGTGACCTGAGAATAGTCTCCTGTCACACGTGTCCTCTCTGGGAGAGAGAGCTCTGTTACATTCTCATTTCCACCTTCTAATGAGGAGGTGAGGACAGTCCCCATCCACCAGCTATAATGGAGTGAGGACAGGGTGCGCCTAGGACCAGGGACAGGAACAGGGATATTTATGAAGATAGAATTTCTCCAAAGAAGAGACACAGGATTGTCCTCTCGGGGTCCCCACGACCCTGTCTGGACTAAGTGCTAAGGACCTGGGCTGGGAAATGTCGGGAGCAGTGGTCTCCGTGGGGTCAGATGTGAGGAAAGGGACCCCACCTTCCTGAGCCCGAGTGGAGGGTGTGGAGGTGACGTCTTGGAATCTGGGTGCAGCTGAGTGGGGCCCACAGACACGGAGACTTGACTTCAGGGTTCCCTGCTCTGTGGTCACCTAGTGAGTGCAGTGGGGTTCGGGTCGTGAGTGGATGGAGGACTGGACTTGGGAGAGGAGAATGTGAGGGGGACTCACACACACTGGAAACCAGGTACTTCAGACACCGGATCCCACCTTCACGTCAGTCCTGTCAGTGTCCTGACCCCTGGGTGTGGGGGTGAGGGTCTTTCTACACAATCACACTCACGGTGTGGACGCTCTGAGGAACCGTCCCCGCTGGTAACCGGCACAGCGTAGCTGGGATCTGATTTACCTCATTGGAAATCCTGTGCTGTTCCCATGAATAACATGTTACTTTCTGGGAGTCGGGGTGCCGGTCCCTGCTAACCACACAGTGTGGGAAGGACGGCACTTAGTCGAGGTCACGAGTATGTGTTTCTCCGGGCGAGGACAAGCTGAGTTCTAGACGGTTCTCTCCTTCTTTGTCCTTCCTTCGTGGACACGCGTCTCCGAGGCCCCGGGAGTCCATGGAAAATGGGATTTCCTGTGGGAGGTCCTGCCGGACCGAGTGCGGGACGGATGTGAAGTCACCGCACCGCGTTCCCGTCCCGGCGGTCAGGCTCCGGCGGGGTCACAGGCCGCAGGCTTGTCCTCGGGGACACTTCCCCCTCTGTCCCTCCCTCTCCGCGGGCAGCTCCGGACGCCCGGGGCAGGGGTGGGGCGGAACATTCTCGGGCGGAACCCAGTTCGAGCGGCCGCGCGGGCGGCGGGCTGAGGCTGACCCCGCGGTCCCCGCAGGAGACTTCGTGTACCAGTTCAAGGGCCTGTGCTACTTCACCAACGGGACGCAGCGCGTGCAGCTTGTCACCAGCCACATCTACAACCAGGAGGAGTACGCGCGCTACGACAGCGACGTGGGGGAGTACCGCGCGGTGACCGAGCTGGGGCGGCTGGTCGCCGAGTACTGGAACGGGCAGAAGGACGTCCTGGACAGCACGCGGGCCGAGATAGACACGGTGTGCAGACACAACTACGGGATCGAGGCCCACACGACCCTGCAGCGCCGAGGTGAGCGCCCACCGTCCACCCTCGGCCGGGACGGGTCTCTGTGCGCGGGGACGGGCGGCCTTGAGACCTGAGCCCTGGGGCCGGACGGGACAGATAGCGGGCGCGTCCGGGGGGCTTCAGCGGGACTGACCCGGCAGCCGGCCCGGTTCTCCTCGAGCCCCCCACGCTGTCCAGAGCGGTGGCTCCTTTTTCGGTTCTTTCCACCCACCTGCGCCTGCGCTATTAGAGAAATGCAAATCAAAATACAATGAGATACCACTCACACCTGTTAGATTGGCTGTTGTCAACAAGACAGGTAACAAGTGTGGGAGAGGCTGTGGAGAAGAAGGAACCCTCACTCCCTGCGGGTGGGAATGTAGACTGGTACAGCCAGTATGGAAGAAAGTACAGTGGTTCCTCAAAAAAATAAAGAATGGATCTACCACATGACCCAGCAATCCCTCTATTGGGGTGGGGTGGGACCGAGGGAGGGTGTGCCCTGCTCCTCAGTGGCCACCTGGCCCGCGCACACCGGCTTGTGTGTCAGAGCCGTGACGTGTAATGTTTTGGCTTTTTGGTCTCAAATTATTATTCACCTCAATCCTATTTTCTTAAATGTCTGTCACTACTCCTGGACGGACCTCTCTGGCATGAGGGACAGTCACTAATGGAGTGAGCTCACAACCTCTGTGAGCTTCCTGCATAAATGTTCTAGCTGCCGTCCAGGTAGGCTCAGCAGGAAACACAAGGGTAAGAAGAGCCGAAAACTGACTTTATTATTTTGTCCAGTTTTGCTTAATGTGTTAACGTATACTCTTCTTCATTTGGATCTTAATAATTTAGAGTTTGTGACTGCAAAGTGTGAGGAAAAAAGTGTTTACTAAAATAAAAACAACACTTGAATGGTGTTGTAATTTCTTAGAAGAGCACAACAAATGGTTCAATAGAGCTGATTTAAAAAAAAGTATTATTATTTTATTATTTTTATCTTTTATTTACTGATTTTAGAGAGAGAGGAAGGAAGAGAGGGAGAGAAGGACAGACACATGGTTATGTTCCTGTGTGTGCCCTGACAGGGGATCAAACCCACAACCTCTGTGCCTCAGGATGATGCTCTACCAAACGAGCTATCCAGCCAGGGCGAGCTCAAGTTTGAAGTAAATAATTGATTCTGTGTAATAATTGAATAAAAATCATTTCAGGTTTCTTTTGACCTAGACCTGCCCCCCCTGTCCCCAGAAGCCCTGATCACCATCTCTATTATGCTACTTAATGTCACAACTACTTGTGTGTTAGGAATTAGCATCACCACTTTAATATACTAATATTGGTACATAATATACACTTTAATTAGCCCACAGCTATTTATCAGGTCCTGAAGCCTCCTCTGCATACAATGGTTATAATTTTCTATATCACATGCATATATCACATGGAAGCAAAGCCTCATTAAATCCAGTTATGACCAGAAGCAGCAAAATAAGTCTATTCTTGCCAATTTTCAGTGTTGAGACAAGATGATACTTCAGGGGATTGGGAGTTCACTGATGGGTCCCTATTGTGACCCCAGTGTTACCTGTATACATTCACATAACCTTTAGCTGACTTTACACTCTCTTGCTCTCTGACCCACATCCTCATGCCACCAACTACTTACATTTTTGTTATTTCATGTATTTTTCACAAAAAATTATTTTAACATTTTTCTCTTGAATTTGTGCTCTCTGTTTTAACTCTCAGTCCATCTGAGCTGACAGATTTTTTTTTTGTTATTTTTCCAAACCTGGAAACGGGGAGGCAGTCAGACAGACTTCCGCATGCACCCGACCAGGATCCACCCAGCATGCCCACCAGGGGGTGATGCTCTGCCCATCTTGGGGCGTCGCTCTGTCGCAATCAGAGCCATTCTAGCACCTGAGGCAGAGGCCACAGAGCCATCCTCAGCACCCGGGCAAACTTTGCTCCAATAGAGCCTTGGCTGCAGGAGGGGAAGAGAGAGACAGAGAGGAAGGAGAGGGGGAGGGGTGGAGAAGCAGATGGGCGCCTCTCCTGCGTGCCCTGGCCTGGAATCGAACCCGGGACTCCTGCATGCCAGGCCAACGCTCTACCACTGAGCCAACCAGCCAGGGCCTAAGCTGACAGATTTTATGAGTCCGTCTAGGTGACCATGGACATAGTCAGTCTCCAGGGGGAGAGCCTGAAGCAGAGTTGAAGTCTGAGGTGGAAGCGTGATCCCTTCCAGACGGTGGCTCAGAGGTGTCTGTAAAGAGTGCTGAGACCACCTGCCGACCTCAGCACGTCCCCCTTACTTACCTGGTCACTTCACATTCTCATCCACCCAGCCCAGCTCTGCAAGAGTCTCATAACACTCTCTACAGAGAACACACGTGACAGGAATGTCTGGTTTCAGAACAAGGAAACAGTTCTTAATAATGAGCGGATAGAGTAAGGCAGGCTGCTAGTAATTAAACTGGCTTGAATGTTAAATGAAAATTAAGAAAAAAAGAAAATAAGTGAATGTAATATTCTCAAATAGATAAAACACACATGGACTATGTAGTATAGTTTCTCACCATAGGAATAAGGGAGAGGCAGTAACACAGCTGGAGAGGTAGAGGGTGAGACATATAAATCATCAGTAGGGAGAGGTGTGTGGTATTTGACCACGAGCGAGCGGCCGTCTGAGAAGATAAGGGACTTCACAGTGTTACTGGTTTTCAGGTTTCCCTCTCTTTTTCTTCAAAAATTACAAACTTTTAAAATAACATTTATGTTTTGGCTCTATTGCAAGTACTTTTTAGGACTGGGACCATGGTCTGTTGTTTAATTTCTATTCCCAGGGCCTGTTAAATTTGTGTTTGTTGAATAAGTGAATAAAATGTAGGGGGCATATATGATGTTGCTATGGAAGTTTATGTATTTAATAACATAAATTTTTATGGAAAGCTCACCACAGAATGGCATCTGAGCTAAGGTTGGGCTAACGGCGAGGGAGATGCTTTGTTGATGGGCAGCATGTCAGAAGTGCTCTTGCTGTTAAATTCTGTTCTATTACACGCTGAGAATCATAGAACAGGGCCTGTTTGAGAAACATTGCTTTGAAGGAAGGATGTGATGGTCACTGCCGTCCTACTTTGTTGGATGTAGAAATGTCTGTACATTCCTATTTTTCAATTCATATTACTGTTCCTGGAGCTGTGACCAGTGCTGATGGTCTCAAATCCAGCAAGAGTCTCAAAACTGTTGTATTCTCTGTACTGTGAGGAGCAGCGGGACTAACAGAAAACAGTGTCACTGCCCGAGTGTGACTCACTAGAGCTGATCCCGATGGTCACTTTTAATAGTGTGAGGGAAAAGAAGTCCAGGGTTATTATCCTTAGTTAAAAAAAAATATTACGAATAGTGGCCTGTATAAGATAGCAATTAGTCAATTGGATTAAAAAGAATAACCCCCATAAAATGATTACTATTATCTCTTGAGACTGAAAGATAAACCGACCCATGTGTTTCCTTAAGCTAACAAAGAGGTCCCACTCACCTGGAATCAGGCATCTTTCACTCTGGTACCAGGAGAACTCTCCCCGTGGGGAGACTAGTCATGGGCTCTCACGTCTCACTCTGTCTTTTCCTGTTGTCACCCCCTCAGTGGAGCCCACAGTGACCATCTCCCCAGCCAAGACAGAGGCCCTGCACCACCACAACATGCTGGTCTGCTCCGTGACGGATTTCTACCCCAGACAGATCAAAGTCCGGTGGTTCCGGAACGACCAGGAGGAGACCGCCGGCGTCGTGTCCACGCCCCTTATTCAGAACGGGGACTGGACCTACCAGGTCCTGGTGATGCTGGAGATGACCCCCCAGCGAGGAGACGTCTACACCTGCCGCGTGGAGCACCCCAGCGTCCAGAGCCCCATCACCGTGGAGTGGCGTAAGGGGCAGCTGGTTTCCCTTCACCGGGGGCCCCACAAGACAGAGAACAAACGGGGCTTCCCTGCCCGTCCCACCTCGTCCCCGTCCCTGAGGTCACTACTGAGCTGGGTGTCACAGGACATGGAGTCCCTCTTGTGCCATGGCAGGGCCATCAGAGGATTCCTGACACTAGGGAGGTCACCATACACACCGTGGCCCAGAACCAGCCCCGGGCTCTGCAGGACTGACTGTGCAGCTGGGGACAGGGCTCCTAGGGTCCAAGGTTAAGGACGTGTCTCAGGAGCAGGGTCCACCCCCTCTCTCTCACCCACCCGCTGTGCCCAAGGGTTTACTGTCTGGTCCCTCCCCCTGGGGGGACAGATGGAGAAGTAGATCCCCCTGGCACCCCACCTCCCGTACCTCAGACTGGACTTCCGGCTCCCCAGAGGGACACTGAGGGTGTGGGGACCAGCGCTGACACCCGGCTCTGCTCCCCAGAGGGACACTGAGGGTGTGGGGACCAGCGCTGACACCCCGGCTCTGCTCCCCAGGGGCGCAGTCTGAGTCTGCCCAGAGCAAGATGCTGAGCGGCGTCGGGGGCCTCGTGCTGGGGCTGATCTTCCTGGGGCTGGGCCTTCTCATCCGTCACAGGAAGCAGAAGGGTGAGGGCTCTGGGGACCTGGGGAGGTGGGCTGTGGCTGAGACTCTGGGGGGGGGGGACTCTGCTTCTGGGAGTAACTCCCCTCCTGACCTGGAAGAAGGGGGCTGGGCTGGTGGTGGGGGCAGAGCAGGCTTGGGGGGGGACTGTGGTCTTTGACTTTACTGGGTGAAAGGTAGCCCCCCACAGATGTGACTGCTGGGGTGGACCCCAGACTTCTTACAGTTCATCTCTGTCTCACTGGATCCTTTTTGAAAGATTCTACTTTAAAGAAGGTCAGAGCATTGACTTCCCTTCCTTCTAGTGACAGATCATTCATTCTGAGGCATTTTAGCTTAGGGAAGTTAAGGCCTTGTGCCTGGTGGGGAGGGGAAATAAATGTCCAGTTAAGTCACTTATCTCGTTTCCCTTTGGGGTGGCGGAGGGACTGGCTGTTTGTGTAACGAGACCTTCTCTGTACAACTTCCTTCTGTAGGATCCCACGGGCCTCCACCTGCAGGTACTGTTTCTGCTCTGACTCAGTGGGGGGGGGGGGGGGGGGGGCTGGGTGAGGACAGGTAAAAGAAGGAGGGGTGTGAGGTGAGTGTGCCTGTCCCAAAGGTCTCGGTTCATGGCCTCTGCCCTGCCATGGACTCTAGGGTTAGGGGAGAACATCACCCAGTTCCTGTAGGAAGTTCTGGGCTTGTCATCAGGCCCCAGGGCTTAGCTCTGATGGCATCTTTCTGTGAGACGTGGAGCCAGAGCCGCGTCTTGTGTGTCTGACACTGAGATGGTGCCCACTTTGTGACGCATGTTGGTGGCCACTGCCTCTGGGCATTTATAAGTGACTGAAAGAGCCGACTAGCAGCAGAAGCAGGTGACCTATCATCTAATTCACTGAAAAGAGTGACGTCTCCCTATTCCCCAGAAGACAGCAGCTCCCTCACTTCTGTGTGGAGCTGAAGTGCGTGTCCTCTGTGGCTGACTTCACTTCACACAGACAGTGGGGGAGGAGATGACCGTATGCCCTGGACCTCAGCTCTAATCCTTTGAGGCTGCAGGACCCTGAGAGGAGGGGAGAGGGTTCGTCCTCAGGGTGCCGGTGCTGACCACTCTCTCTTCTGCAGGGCTCCTGCACTGACGCCTGAGGAAGCTTCACTGGGCTTGGTTTTTGCTCCTCTGAAATGCGTGCCTGTTCTTGCCCGGCTGTCTGTTAGCCTGTCCGTCTCTTAGATCAGAGTCCTACAGGGAATCCTCAGTCCACCTCCCGTGACCCCCCAAGGATGTGACTGCGATGCTGCCTCCTGCCCTCACTTGGAGCCTCTGCCTGTCCCCACCCAGGTGTCCTGTCTGCATTGTCCCCCCACAGCCTGTCCCAGAGAGCACATTGCAACCAATTACCTGCCTGTGGAGCTGTTTATCATAATTAAACACATTCTGAGTTGTCTGTATCCCGAACCTCCTTACATGAGCAGAGGTAGGAAACCACTGCAGAATGAAAGGAACATATTTTGAGGTGACCCAGCCGGCCAGGGACCAGAAGGAGGGGTTTCCTTGAAAGGAGACTAGAAGCATCTTGGGGTGCCGGGTAAGGTGGGAAGGAGACAGAGTATCATTTCCATCTTAACATCCTCATGGCTCTTTAGCCCTGGTGCTGAGTGCGGGGGCCCTAGGGTGCACTGGCCGCTCTTCCAGTTCAGTGAGAATCCTGTAGGGAAGTCCGCTGGACTTGTTTCTGGATGGATGCAGTGGCCTCTGGTCACTGATGCTTCAAGTATATTCTGGCAAGTCTCATTGATCAGGGTCAATTTTTATTTTTGAGAAAGTATAATTGGCAATAAAAGTGTTACTTTTGGTTTCAAATGATAGAAATCCAACACAGATTTACTTTGTTTATGTTACAAGTTAACCTGGGGTCAGGTTGATTTCAGAAGAGACTAGATCCGGATGTTCAGTGAGTTATTCCCTCTCTGTTTTGTCTCTGTCTGTGCCCCTTCTCTCCCTGGGTGTCTCTCTTGGCCCCTGTATGTTTCTCTCAGTGTGTCTCTCTGCACCTGTGTCTCTGTCTCCTTGTTGGGTCTCTTCTCTGCCTCGCTGCCTCTTGGTCTCACTTTTCTCTGTCTGCACCTTGGTCACTATGCACCTGCATCTCTTTACTCCTCTGTTTCTTTCTGCATCTCTATTTTCTGCAATATGTTTCTTCTCTTTCTCATCACCTCACCTCTGATCTCATCTCTATGTGCATGTGTATGTCTTTCTGTATCATATGTTTCTAGAGTGTCTACCAGAGTTTTAACCATTTTAGCAAAGATTCTGGTTGGCTCACCCTGGGTAACATGCACACGTCTCCAAAGCATCACCTTGTACATGGGATGTAGACCACTGGTGTGCTCGTCACATGTTTTAGGAACAGTGACTGGATTTTTCCATGTCTTTGTGTTGCTGAAAATGACCTCCTAGAGTGACCTCCTCTGCACCTGTCACGTGGAGCCCCCCAGCTCCCTCTTACAGCGGAGCAGCACGGAGGCATTTTGTTTCTTGTGGAGCCCGCAAGACAAGAGGCAGAGCTCCCTCGGGTTCTAGTCCTCCTCCATGGGTGGGTGGGGGCTGCTCACTCTCATCCTATCTGTGTCTCCTGTACTGTAAGCTGCTGGCACTGCTGAGGTGGGATGCTTAGAGAATGGAGCTCCTGCTGTCTGTGAACATCCTTTTCCCAGGTGTTAGGAAGGTCACTATACACATTGATCCTTAGACATGGACCCAGCCCTGAAAGCCGGTCTCCATCCACCTCATCTCTGGGTTTTGTCATTAAGGTGGGTGGCTGGGAGCTTATCTCTAAGGTTCCAGAGGACCCTGCTCCAGAGGGGCAGCCATTCCCTCCTCCCTGCTCCCTCGCCCACCCACTGGGCCAGCGACAGCTCCTTCCTTCCCCTGCATGGGGTCCGAATGGAGAACTAGGCTTCCTCGGGACCTCCATCTCCTGGAATCCCGGCTGCCCTGCAAGTTGTCTGCAGGAACTCGGGGTGTGGTACAGACAGTCATACGTGGGATCCTGCACTCCAAGGGCATAGTCTGACTCCGCTGAGCACAAGATCCTGGGCGGTCAGAGTTTTTGTGCTGGTTTTGTGATCTCCACAGGGTCAGCGTTGTCATTCACTGTAGGAGTAAAGACAAAGTGACACTTCTGGGGGAGTGGAAGGACTTGTGTGGGTGTCCAGGGAGCCCTTCGTTTCTATATGTAGCTTTTTGCTTTTGACCGTTCAAAGATGAGAGGTGGGGCTGGATACTGAACATGACTCAGAATTTAGGGAGACATTGAGCTCTGACTTTTCTAGCTGAAATATAAGCCTCTTTATACCCTTTGTAAGGGTAAGTGGTAGAGTATATTCTGAGGCATTCTCATAGTTCCACAGTCACCCTGACCTCATGCTGGATTTTTTTTTTAATGAAACTGACAGGTTGGGAGAGAGAGTAAGAAGATTCAACTCATACTTGCATCACTTAACTTGTGCGTTGATTTCTTCTCATACATGCTTTGATCAGGGATCAAACCTCAGGTTCAAGCCAACCCAGTGTCCCTTTGCTCAAGACAGCGACCTTTGAGCTCAAGCTGGGGACCTTGTTTCTAAGAATCCTAATTAGAAAGACTTTAATAATTTGTTTGCTCTTAAATGCACCTTCCTACTAAATTTGTGATGATTTTCATTTTATTTTATTCTCTGTCATATTGCCAGATTTTCTGAAACCTTTGCTCTTCCCCCTTTAACCTTGTCTTTCACATGGTGTATACCATTTTGTCTCATTGACAGATACATTTCTTCAACTCTCCTTAAAGTTTTACCAAATTATACCTGGGTCCTGGTTTCTTTCTCATATTACCTTTTTCTTTTCTTTTATAAATTATACCATTTATAATTATATATTTGTGGAGTTATTTCATATATATATATATATATATATATATATATATATATATATATATATTTCCCACACTGGAGTATAATTTTTGTGAAGACAATGAAAGCATCTATGTTCACATTATTTTATTCAGTCAGAACATGGTATGTATCCCATACTGGTACTCAATGACCACTTTTGCATTATTATTTGAATTAGCAAATATTTTAATAAAGTTTGGGGCTTAATACAGTCAATAATAAAGGGAACATTACTTCACTTTCTTTTGCTATTATTTCTTGCTGTTTATACAATCTTTAGAGTTACATTTCTGAGAGTCCTCTAGCCTATAGCCTAGAGTAGCACTGGATACTCAGGCTTTCCTAAGTGTGCTAAAAGAAGAGAAAACTTTAAAAATCATCACAATTCAAATCGAATGCTTCTGTGCCTTTTTTTAAAACTCCCTTTCCCCTTTAATAAGCTCCCCACTCCCCTTTCTTCTGGTAACCAGCATACTGTTGTCTGTGTTATGAGTTTCAATATTATATCCCTCAAGTGAGTGAAATTATATGGTTCTTAGCTTTTTCTGACTGATTTTTGCACTTTGCATAATATTCCCAAGGTCTGTATAAACAAGAAAGTCCATTCATGTTGTTGCAAATGGCAGTATTCCACCTTTCCTTATGTCTGAGTGGTATCCCATTATATATATGAACCACATCTTCTTTATCCAATCACCTACTGAAAGATACATTGGTTGTTTCAATGACTTGGTCACCATGAATAGTGCTGCAACAAACAAAAGAGTGTATATGTCTTTGCAAGAAATGTTTTCAAGTATTTGGCTGGATACCCAGAAGAGGGGTTGCAGGGTTATATGGTAACTCTATTCTTAATTAACTGAGGAAGCTCCATTCTGTTTTCTATAATGGCTGTACCAGTTTACATTCCCACCAGCAGTGAGTGAGGGTTCCTTTTTCTCCACAGCCTCTTCAACACTTGTTATTATCTGTCTTGTTGATAATAGTCAATCTAATGTGTGTGAAGTGGTATCTCATTGTAGTTTTAATTTTAATTTTTCTAATAGTGGAGTTGAGTATCTTTGCATTTATCTGTTGGTCATTTGTATGTCTTCTGAGAAGAAGTGTCTGCTCAGGTCCTCTTCCCAGTTTTTAACTGGATTATTTGTTTGGTTTTGAGTTGTATGAGTTCTTTATATGTTAAGGATATTATCCCCTTATCAGAGTGTTTGCAAATATCACCTCCCATTCAGTTGGTTGACTTTTTGCTTTGTTGGTTTCATTTGCTGTGCAGAAGCTTTTTAGTTTGTAATATTTTTATTCATTTATTTTTGTTTTCCCTTCCCTTGCTTTTGGGGTAAATTCACAAAATTCTTCTAAGACCAAGGCCCATGAGTTTAGTTCCTATGTATTCTTCTATGTAATATATTATTTCAGATCTTATATTTGTTCTTTGACTCATTTTGAATTAATTATTGTGCAGAGGTCAAACTGTAGTCAAGTTTCATTCTTTGGCATGTTGCTTTTCAATTTTTCCGGCATCATTTATTAAAGCGGATTTCTTTTCTCCATTGTATGTTTTTGGCCTCTTTGTTGAAAATTATTTGTCCATACACATGTGGTTTTATTTCTGCGCTTTTGATTCTGTTCCACTGGTCTGTATGTCTGTTTTTCTGCCAGCACCATGCTGTTTTGATAAATTAGCTCTGCAGTATAATTTGAGGTCAGATAGTGTAACACCTCTGGCTTCATTCTTTTCGCACAGGATTGCTTTGGCTATTAGGGTCTTTTATGGTTTTATACAAATATGATGTTTTTTTGTTCTATTTCTTTAAGGAATGACATTGGAATTTTGATAGGGATTGTATTAAATCTGTATATTGCTTTGGGCAATATGGCCATTTTAATATGTTGATTCTTCCAATCCATGAACATGGAATAGTTTTCCAGTTTATTGAGTCTTTTTCAGTTTCTTTCCATGCTTTGTACTTTCAGTATATAGGACCTTCACATTCTTTATTGTTTATTCCAGATATTTTATTCTTTGGGTGAAAGTGTAGAAGGAATTGGTTTTTTCATTACTTTTTCTAAAATATCATTGTTAGTATATAAGAATGCAGTAAATTTTTGGACATTGATTTTGCATCCTGTAACTTTACTGTATTTCTTTATTGTTTTTAACAGGGTTTTTTTTTTGGTTGAGTATTTAGGGTTTAGAACTATCTCATCTGCAAAAAGTGATATTTTTACTTCTATATTTCCCATTTGAGTGCCTTTTATTTCTTTCCCTTGCCTGATAGCTCTTGCTAGGACTTCCAGAACTATGTTGAATAGGAGTGGTGAGAGGGACATCTTTGTCTTTTTCCTGATTTTGGAAGAAAAGTTTTCAGTTTTTCATCATTAAGTATGGTATTAGCTGAGGGTTTGTCATATATGGCCTTCATTATGTTGAGGTACTTTCCTTCTATACCTATTTTATTGAATAGTTTTCAACATAAGTGAAGTCTTCTGGTCCTGGACTGTTACTGGTTGGGAGGGTTTAAAAATTGGTTTACTCTCCTCACTATTGATCAGTATATTTAGATTTTTCAATTCTTCATGAGTTAGTCTAGGAATGTCTTATTTTTCTAGGAACTTATCCATTTCTTTTAGGCTATTGAATTTGGTGGCTACAGCCTTTCATAGTTAGGTTGTTTACTTGGGATCTCTCTTGTTTCTGGGGATAGGCCTGTAATGATATAAACTTCCCTGTTATTATAGCTTCCGCTGTTTCCCAGAAATTTTGATATGTGATGTTGTCATTCTCATTGTCTGTATATATCTTTTGATTTCTCCTTCTATTTCTTTTTTGACCCGGTCATTTTTTAGTTGTATGTTGTTTAATCTCCACACATTTGTGGGTTACTTCATTTTGCAGTTGTTCCTAATTTCAAAACATTGTGATCAGAGAATATGCTTGGCATGATTTCAATCGGTGCCGACATTTTGTCTTTTCTGGAATGCTTAAAAAATCCCCACAACTTTGTGTTATGGAAAATTTCAATTACACTGGGGAACAAAATTTTTGTTGCATCCACAAAAACACTTGTTCTTACCTAATTCGAGTATGCTCAAATCTGATAGTAGTTTTTCTCTGTAAGTTACAGTTTCTTTGCAATTCAAGATTTTAGGTTTTCTTCTTATTGTAATATTTTCAATATTTAGTTTAACATAATGAAGTACAATGTCTTCTTGGGCATCATCTTTGTGAAAATATAATAATTTATATAATGCAGTAAATACACTAATACACTAAAAGATATGATTGCATCAGAATTTACATTTTCAAAATAGAACATATTAAAACACTTATTTTAATCATAAAATTTGCATAAAACTTATTTAAATTCTATTCAGGCAAAAATTTGCGTTTGTAGCTCTTGCGTTTGTGTACTTGTTGAGGACAATCTCGTTTGATGCTCCAGCAGTAGTCTGCCATCACTAACAGCTCCAAGATTTTTGGGAAACTTATCAAGGTGACTGTTCAGGAAGTGAATCTTAACGCTTATGTTACATTCAATGTCGCAGAAAGCCAACAGCATTCTTTGAACCAGAAGTTCATAGTTTTCTGCTTTTTTGTTGCCAAGGAAGTTCTTTGTAACTGTCACAAAGGACTACCATGCTGCTTTCTTCTCCTTATTCATCTTCCTGGCAAATTCTTTGTCATGTATGAGGGTTCAAATTTGAGGTCAATCGAATACATCTCTTTTATCTTCTCAAAAGACAAGGCAGAAAAAGCAAAAATAATATGTTGAAAGCATTCACATTCTCTATTCAAAGCCTGAACAAACTGCTTCATTAAGCAAGTTTGATGTGAAGTGGGGGAAAAATGATCCTGTCTCAATTAACTACAGGTTCATTCACAATATTTTGCATCCCTACTTCCAGAGCTTCACGTTTCGTCCACTCCTTCTGTGTCCAGTGTTTCTCCCGAGCTCGGCTGTCCCACAAACACAGAAAGCAAGGACATTTTGTGAAACCACTTTGTTGTCCTAGCAGGAAATTTACCATTTTAAGATCCACACAAACGATCCAGTTATGCTCTGCATACTTCAGTAAGTCGAGGACAACTTTTATGTCATTATAATTTTCTCACAGATGAGTTGACTAACCAATTGGAACCACTGTATAAACATTACTGTTGTGTAGGAGAACACATTTCAGACTCAGTTAAGAGCTGTCAAGAAATAGCCGCCATTCTGTTGGACTGTAAGTGGTAACACCTAGCTGGCTGAGAAGAATACTGATATCAAGACAGTAAACACAGTGTTTGTCTTCAGGAAAAAGTACACAAAAATTTGTTCATGCTTCCTGAAATGGGATACTTTAGCTGACTGGTGAAGTATATTCTCTTCTTGAAGCCTGGAGGCTAATAACTCAGCTGCTTTCTTTGACAGGCCCAAATCTCTTACTAAGTCATTCAATTCGGGGTGGCTAAACTGCTGAGGGGTTAAGGACTGCTTGGCATCAGAAGAAGACCTTTCAGATTCTACAGCCATTTCCTCGTGCATCTTATCAAAATACACTTGATCACCATGTTCACTTTCTTCATCCTTAGAAGAAATAAAACCATTGAAAACTGGAACCAGGAGTGTCTCAGAGTGTGGCATAGGTCGTATTGCTGAAGGAATATTAAGATTTGCTATCATGTGCCGTTTTTTCTTCCCGATGCCATTTGTATGGATCAAACAGAAAGAACAGTTACTGCTGTGGTCCTTAGGTTCACACCAACCCATGGGAAAACCAAAAGGCATTCCTTTGCGTTTTCCTTTTGTCCAAACATGAAGCTTTCCTCACAATTATTACACACAATATAAGGAGGCCAATTCTTGTGTTGATCGCCAAGGGGAATGTGAAAATAGGCAATACATGCACGTGTCACAAATTATGAAATGTTGCGCCTTTGACATTGAAGTATGTAACAGCACATATATCACAGAAGGTGTCAGGACTATTTTTATATTTACACCTACTCGACGAAGCATGATTCAATCTTAAAACAAAATAAGAGGGTGTTATTTATCAGATTATAATTTTTTTTAATAATTTTATTTTTAATGGGGTGACATCAATAAATCAGGATACATATATTCAAAGATAACAACTCCAGGTTATCTTGTCGTTCAATTATGTTGCATACCCATCACCCAAAGTCAGATTGTCCTCCGTCACCTTCTATCTAGTTTTCTTTGTGCCCCTCCCCCTCCCCCTTTCCCTCTCCCTCTCCCCCCTCCCCCCATAACCACCACACTCTTATTAATGTCTCTTAGTTTCACTTTTATGTCCCACCTACGTATGAAATAATGCAGTTCCTGGTTTTTTCTGATTTACTTATTTCACTTCGTATAATGTTATCAAGATCCCACCATTTTGCTGTAAATAATCCGATGTCATCATTTCTTATGGCTCAGTAGTATTCCATAGTGTATATGTGCAACATCTTCTTTATCCAGTCATCTATTGACGGGCTTTTTGGTTGTTTCCATGTCCTGGCCACTGTGAACAATGCTGCAATGAACATGGGGCTGCATGTGTCTTTACGTATCAATGTTTCTGAGTTTTGGGGGGTATATACCCAGTAGAGGGATTGCTGGGTCATAAGGTATTTCTATTTTCAGTTTTTTGAGGAACCACCATACTTTCTTCCATAATGGTTGTACTACTTTACATTCCCACCAACAGTGGATGAGGGTTCCTTTTTCTCCACAGCCTCTCCAACATTTGCTATTACCTGTCTTGTTAATAATAGCTAATCTAACAGGTGTGAGGTGGTATCTCATTGCAGTTTTGATTTGCATTTCTCTAATAACTAAAGAAGATGAGCATCTTTTCATATATCTGTTGGCCATTTGTATTTCTTCCTGGGAGAAGTATCTGTTCATGGCCTCTTCCCATTTTTTTATTGGATTGTTTGTTTGTTTGTTGTTGAGTTTTATGAGTTCTTTGTATATTTTGGATATTAGGCCCTTATCTGAGCTGTTGTTTGAAAATATCATTTCCCATTTAGTTGGCTGTCTGTTTATTTTGTTATCAGTTTCTCTTGCTGAGCAAAAACTTCTTAGTCTGATGTAGTCCCATTCATTAATTTTTGCCTTCACTTCTCTTGCCATTGGAGTCAAATTCATAAAATGCTCTTTAAAACCCAGGTCCATGAGTTGAGTACCTATGTCTTCTTCTATGCACTTAATTGTTTCAGGTCTTATGTTTAAATCTTTGATCCATTTTGAGTTAATTTTAGTACAGGGGGACAAACTATAGTCCAGTTTCATTCTTTTGCATGTGGCTTTCCAGTTTTCCCAGCACCATTTATTGAAGAGGCTTTCTTTTCTCCATTGTGTGTTGTTGGTCCCTTTATCAAAAATTATTTGACTATATATATGTGGTTTTATTTCTGGGTTTTCTATTCTGTTCCATTGGTCTGAGTGTCTATTTTTCTGCCAATACCATGCTGTTTTGATTGTCGTGGCCCTATAATAGAGGTTGAAGTCAGGTATTGTAATGCCCCCAGCTTTATTCTTTTTCTTTAGGATTGCTTTGGCTATTCGGGGTTTTTTATAGTTCCATATAAATCTGATGATTTTTCGCTCCATTTCTTTAAAAAATGTCATTGGAATTTTGATGGGAATTGCATTAAATTTGTATATTCCTTTGGGTAATATGGCCATCTTGATTATATTTATTCTTCCTAACCAAGAACAAGGTATATTCTTCCATCTCATTATATCTTTTTCAATTTCCCTTAACAATGGCTTATAGTTTTGATTATATAAGTCCTTTACATTCTTTGTTATGTTTATTCCTAAGTATTTTATTTTTTTTGTTGCAATCATGAATGGGATTGTTCTTTTGAGTTTGTTCTCAAATGGTTCATTGTTGGCGTATAGAAAGGCTATTGTCTTCTGTATGTTAATTTTGTATCCTGCGACCTTACTGTATTGGCTTATTGTTTCTAGTAGTCTTTTTGTGGATTCTTTGGGATTTTCGATGTATAGGCTCATATCATCTGCAAAAAGTGATACCTTTACTTCTTCTTTTCCGATATGGATGCTTTTTATTTCTTTGTCTTGTCTGATTGCTCTGGCTAGAACCTCTAGTACCACATTAAATAAGAGTGGAGAGAGTGGACAACTCTGTCTGATTTAAGGGGGAAAGCCTTCAGTTTTGTGCCATTTAATATGATGTTAGCTGATGGTTTATCATATATGGCCTTTATCATGTTGAGATATTTTCCTTCTATACCCATTTTGTTGAGAGTCTTAAACATAAAATTGTGTTGTATTTTATCGAAAGCCTTTTCTGCGTCTATTGATAAGATCATGTGGTTTTTGTTCTTTGTTTTGTTGATATGGTGTATTACGTTAACCGTTTTACATATGTTGAACCATCCTTGAGATTCTGGGATGAATCCCACTTGATCATGATGTATTATCTTTTTAATATGTTGTTGTATTCGATTTGCTAGTATTTTGTTTAGTATTTTAACATCTGTATTCATTAGAGATATTGGTCTGTAGTTTTCTTTTTTTGTGCAGTCCTTGCCTGGTTTTGGTATGAGGGTTATGTTGGCCTCATAAAATGTGTTTGGAAGTATTGCTTCTTCTTCAATTTTTTGGAAGACTTTCAGTAGAATAGGAACCAAGTCTTCTTTGAATGTTTGATAAAATTCGCTGGTATAGCCGTCAGGGCCTGGACTTTTATTTTTGGGGAGGTTTTTAATGGTTTTTTCTATTTCTTCTCTACTAATAGGTGTGTTTAGGCTTTCTGCTTCTTCTTGACTCAGTCTAGGAAGGTTGTATTGTTCTAGGAATTTATCCATTTCTTTTAGGTTGTTGAATTTAGTGGCATAAAGTTTTTCATAGTAGAGAATATATTTTTCATTAGGGTAAAAACTCATGGTTAAATATTACAACTTCTTTCTACATCAACTCTCTTATCAACCCCTTCTCCAATGATAAATCACTGACTGCTCTACCCTCTCTATTGGCTCAGCCTAATCCAATTTAGTCTTTCTCCTCCTAGAGAGGAAAATATTCTCCAGTTAACATATAAAAAGAAATTCATCCACAGCTCCATGTTAGAAACTCCTCAATTATTAAAGGGATCAGAAAAACAAAAGTGCTTCCCATATAACATGATCCATTGGAAAATAAATTTGATAAAGATGTGGTACATATATACAATGAAATATTATTGAACCATAAAAAGATTGAAATCTTGTCATTTGTGACAACATGGATGGACTTGAGGGTATTATGTTACATAAAATAAGTCAGACAAGACAAATATCGTAAGATTTCACTTGTATGTGGATTCTGAGAAATAAAGTAAATGAACAAAGTAGAAACAAACTTGCTAATACAGAGAACATTTTGATGGTTACCAGATGGAAGAAGGGTTGAGGGGATGGTTGAGAAAGAAGAAGGAATTAAGAAGTAAAAACTCCCAATTTTATAAATTGTCATGGGGATGTAAAGTACAGCATAGAAAATATCATCCATCTATTATAATAATGATGTATACTGTCAGATTTATATTAGATTTATAAGGGCGATCACTTTGTATGTTATGTAAATGTCTAATCACTGTGTTGTACCCCTGAAAGTAATATAATATTTTATGCCAATTATAATTAAAAGATTAAAAAATTATAAAAAATAAATTTACTAATGATGGATATAAATAGCAATGTTTTCTTATGTATTTGTATTGTTTGTGTAAGGCACTGCCTACTTATCCAGTTATTCAAATTCTGTCAATACTTCTGCAAGGAAACTATTATTACTCCCATGTACGGATGAGAAAAATAAAGCACAGAAATGTTAGATGCTTTACCCAGTGTTATAAAGTTTAAAATAGTAGCTATGAAGTGCTGAGTCCTGGATTTGAATTTAAATTTCTTTGTACCAAACTATCAATTGTTAGTACTTGTTTTTCTCTCCCCTCCCCCAGTTACACTTTAAGCCCACTGAGGCAGGTGGCATGGATAGGGACAGTCTCGCACATTTTGCTGCTCTTTTATGATGTCATGCTAGAAGCAGTGAAGGAACTCAGTGATTGTAAAGTGGAAAGACTGCAGCAATGTGCCAGAAACATTCTCAAAGGGCACAAGGATTCCAGCTCAGGTCACATACATTCTCAAGAGTAAAGTGTTGGACACACTCAGGAGAGCCAGATTCCCTTCTATTGATCCCTGTGCACTGGAAGGGCTTCCACTGGGAGACGGTGAACCGAGAGGGGCACCCAGCACCCACAGCTGCTATTCCATTGTCTCAGCCATGCTGTCCCCTGTGATTTCTCTCTTACAGGGTCATGCTTTCCTCAGCCTGGAATAGAGAGGGCAGGGTCAGGGGAAGGTGGGCTGTTCTACTGCTCGACAAGGCACCCAGGAACACAGGGGTTCACGGAGCCTGACCTGGACTTATCTGCCTGGACACCCTGCAGCCACATTCACTCCGCTGTCCCTGACCCGCCATGGTGACTCAGGAAAATCTCCGTGGTTCTCTAGCAGGAATTCATCTATGAGGTGAGGCAGCTACACCTGTATTCTATGGACCTGAAATAGGTCTTTGGTTGCTACTCCCACCTTTTTCCATTTGATACTAACCCTAAGTAAAGACAAAGTATTTGGTCCTTCCCAGATACCTGGATTATTGTCTTATTCTAATGTTCTCTTAATTAACTTTCATTTCTTCTCCAGCTGAGAGTCCTTTTATCTCCTCAAGGGGGAGGAGGGAAGAAGAAAGCTGTTACTATCATTACTACACTTCACAAATTTAAAGTTTGGGGAACAAATACTGACTTCTGGTATTGTTGAGATACAAAATTTCTTTCTAGCAACTTATTTCTCTGTCATTACTTTAACAGCTATATTAAAATGAACACAGATTTATTCCTTGGTTTTTGTATTTCTCCTATAACAAATCTACATCAAGGACAGAAGGTATATATCAATATTACCTTCATTAATGCCTGACTTTGGGGGTGGGGGCCGCAGTGGCCAAAGGTGGGAACAGAGGAAGAGAGAAATATTAACCTCAGCTAAGGTATTAAAATGCTATAAGACTGTACCTGTTTTGTTTGTGTTACTGGGCATGAATCACGATCTGGGAAATGAGACTCAATGGGCCTGAAACATGAAGGGCCAAGATCTCAGTCAGTCCTGAGATAAAGGACAGGAAGGAATTCAGTAAAGACCTCATAAAGGGGGCTTATTCCTCCATGGAGAGATTAGCTCAGGGTCACTGAGGGATTAGGGAGCTGAGTGGAACACCCCAGGAATCCCACAGTAGGTAACCATCGAGAAAATAATTCAGGAGTTTAGGGGAAAATTCCGAGAGAGAGGTTAGATCTGAGGGTATACAGCACATTTAGTGACAGAGAAGATGTGCGAGGAGGAGTGTAGGAGGAATGAAGGGGTGTGATGAACATGGTTAGAGGACAGGGCTGGTCATCTAGCATGTCCACTCTTCTGTTCTTGTACATCGGCCACGCACCTGCAACAAGACAGACATGAGATCGATGGGTCCTAGTGGTTCCTGTGCTACCATTATGCTGTCTCCCAACTCTGAGTAAACTTTTCTACCTCATCTATGTCCACAGCCTCCTCTCTCTCCCTCCTCCTGTTTTTATAAATCTAATACTTACCTTCCCTTCACAAGGGCCCTTGCTGTCTGGAGGCACCACCGGAGCGCAGGCCCTGGATAATGAAGACGGTGCCCACCACGATGCCCACGAGGCCCACGGCCAGCCCCAGGGCACAAACCACCGTCTCCGTCAGCTCCGACATCGGGGCTGGAACATCAGGCTCTGTGAACGGGAGGGTGTGGAGGTCAGAACACAGAGCGCTCCTGTGCACGGACAGGGGGTGCGGTGGGAGGGGTCGTTCTGCAAAGCCGTGGGGCACGGGCTTAGGGGGCGTGTGCAGTCTGTCATAGAACCCTAGACGTGTTAGTTCTAGGGCCAGGAGAGTTAGGGGTCATCGGCAGGATGTGTGACGTGACAGAGAACAGGAGGAAGCAGGGGGCGTGACACTCACACTCACCCCAGTGCCGGAGGAGCGGCCCGTCCAGGCCCCAGTGCTCCACCCTGCAGTCATAAACCTCGTCCGCAGAAGGGAGGAAGGTCAGGTAGCTGATCTTGAGGAAGGAGTGGTCATTCTTGGCCAGGAAGCTCGTTTCAGAAACACCGTCTGTGACTGACTGCCCATTGCTCAGCCATGTGATGTTGACTACAGGGGGGAAGATGTTGTCCACGGCACAGAGGAGGGTGTTGGGCTGGCCCAGCATCACAGGAGACTTGGGGAACACAGTGACCTCAGGAACCTCTGTAGTGACGAAAGAGCACTGGATTAGATTTGTGTCCTCATTCCATCAGGAGGAGCCCTCCCACCAACATTCCATCGGACAGTATGGGAGCTCCTGGTCCCCTCTCCTGTGAGCCGAGGTACACAGCCCTCACCTCACCCCGTGCCCTTCTCCCTGAGGGCCTGATGGTTAAGGTAGGGGTTCTGTGGGACCTTGAAAGGTTCGAGGGTTGCAATAAGGGAACAAGAACCTTTGTATTACACAGAAATATGCAGAAATACGGGATTTGTAAGAAGGGAGAGGAAGAAGGTTCAGCAATTACCACGAGAAGATCTGGGGAGTCCTTGGAAAGCAGAGAGACTTACAGGGTAGTGAGGGGATCTGTCTGAGGGAAGGAGGGAGTGAGGCCTGTATGAAGAGGCAGGTTCAATAAACAGTCGGAATGGTGAACACGTACTGTTGGTAGCAGCGGTAGAGTTGGAGCGTTTAATCATGATGTCCAAGTTGTGTTTTGCTACACCCATGTTTCTCAGTGCACCCTGCGGGTCAAAACCTCCAAATTCACTAAACCCGGACGGCTGCCAGACAGTCTCCTTCTTCTGCAGGTCCACGTAGAACTCCTCGTCTCCATCAAATTCATGGGTGTACTGGCTAGAGGGACCGTAGGACTGGTAGAGATTTATGCCATAGGCAGCAACGTGGTCAGCTGATGAGTGAGGGTGGACAGCAGAGGGAGAGAAAAGGATCTCATTAAAGAAAAGTGACAGAAGAAGGTGACTTCCAGACGCTGTGTCCACCTCTGGCTCTGTCTGGAGACACAGTTCCCAGCGCCTGCTCCTCCCTTTGTTTGTCCCATTAAAATCCACTCCAACATCTGCTCCCCAGAACAGAGTCTCACAGGCTTGCTCACTGCTCTTTGCTGCTGGTCTAGCTCAGTGTCTTATGATAAATATTACAGCGGAATGAAATAAAGAATGAATGAATGATCATCGCCTTGTCTTTCTTTCCTAGAGATTCAGTTCACCTCTCTCTGTTTCATTAGTTTTTCTCTCTCACCTAATTTCTTCATCAGTTCATAACACACTCATTATGGGTCCTCTCCCCTCAGGACTGGCTCAGAAGAGAACATTTTGGGTACACAGATTCTTTCCTTGGCTTTTTTTTTAACCAAAAAAAGCATATAAGATCTCATTATTTATATTTATATATATATATATATATATATATTTTAATTTTTATTTATTTTATTTTGTTTCCAAAGTTAGAAACGGGGAGGCAGTCAGACTCCCACATGCACCTGACTGGGATCCACTGGGCATGCTCACCAGGGGGTGATGCTCTGCCCATCTGGGCCATTTCTCCACTGCAACTGGAGCCATTCTAGTGTCTGAGGCAGAGGCCATGGAGCCATCCTCAGCTCCCGGGCCAACTTTGCTCCAATGGAGCCTTGGCTGCGGGAGGGGAAGAGAGAGAAAGAGATGGGAAGGGTGGAGAAGCAGATGGATGCTTCTCCTGTGTGCCTTGAATGGGAATCGAACCTGGACCTTACACACACCTGGCCAATGCTCTACTTCTGTGGCAACTGGCCAGGGCCTCATTTTTATTATTTTTATTTAGAAATTTAATTTAATGAGGTGACATTGAAGACCTGATTATTTTTTAAAAAGTCTCCTTTCATTACTTCAGTGTATAAGGAAGAATATGATAAAGATAGTGACAACACTGTAAGCTGTATAAAACTAAGTGGTGTTTTTAAGGCCTCTGTGTTTGGAACAGCAGTGACCCTCAGAGGAGAGGTGTCCTCTGTTATAACAATAAAATCTTGATTAGATTTTAGGTTTCTATTATTTTTCACCCCTCTTTTTATTTCTGGAAGGACACAACTAAACTTCTTTTTCTAATTCAACCCACGTTTGTTGAGGACACAGGGTAAGCTCTGGCCCTTCCCTCACATGAACAGTGTACTTGACTGCAGATGCTGAGGTACATGGGCAGCCAGCACAGTATGACTCCACCCAAATGAGCCCGACTGGACACCTCTGAGTCTTTTACCACGTCCTCTTTCCACCATGTCTTCTTTATTGAGTATCAGTAAAGTCTCAGACATTGTGAGGAGCACCAAGTAAAACACATATTCTGCATGCCACCTGAGAGCTTGTTGGATAGGGGACACTCAGGTGAGTAAAACAGCCAGTAAGGTGTGTGGGGGCCCTGTGAAGGGATAACCAACAGCTGTATTGTCCACCATCCTCCACAATGCCTCATTTGCCAATCAAACCAAATGACATTATGCTTTCATGTTCCTTGCTCTTTACAAGAGTCTGTTTTTCTCCTTGAAATTATCTTTTAGGATTTCCTAGACACCTGCAGTTCATTTTTGAAAGCTCTGTTTAGTCACCAACTCCTTAATGAAGTCCTCTCCCTAAACATATTTTTGTCTACATCATGATCTCTAACCCCTCCCCCCATCCAATTTATCTCTACACATTTATCTCTTCCTCATCCCTACCCAGTGTCATCCTTGGGTTGGTCACTTAGAAGGTCCTCCAGCAAAGCCTCCTTGTTCTGTAATGCATCATTCTGACTCCCTTTTCAGACATGAACACAGGAGATCATCCTCTCACTTGGAGCTCGTCCTGGGCTGTACATGGTGCCCGAGAACATCACAGTCCTGGGCCAGCTGCTCCTAATGCTCTTCCCCAATTTCAGTCTTACTGGGTCCCTGTCCTGCTCAGCACTGGTCCTGCCCTCCTGCCCCATGTCGTCCCCATCACTAATATGAGCGCCCTCTGGGGGCAGACAGTGTGTCTTTCCATCTTTGAACCCCCAGCACTTAGCTCACTGTGTGCTCAGGAATGTGTACTCCATGCCACCTGCTCTTCTCCAGGATGACAGAGACTTGGGAAGGCTGGCAGACACAGAGGTAGCAGAATCCTAGGAAGGTGAGACTCAGCAGAGACCAGGGCTGCGTTATGACATGTGAGCCCTCAGTACTTGTTGCTAAGGTGGGGCCTTTTCCCCATGAAAATATTAAAAATGCATATTTTATGATCATATTGATATAAAAACAAATATACTGCTCACAAAAATTAGAGGATGTTTCAAAATGAATACGAAGCAATAAAATATCCCCTAATTTTTGTGAGCAAAATATAATCCACGCTAAATTAAAATAGTTTCTTCTACCCTAAAAGTTTATTTTTTTTCTATTTTTAAAAGAAAATCAAACACTTTCATGGGTTCCTACAGGCACAGCAGCCCCTTGGTCCTGTGTCCACTGTGGTTCATGGATAGGTCCCACCTGACCAGGGCAGGCTGGGTGACCCTGAGAACAGGAGATGTGGACGTGCTCTGGAGAAGCAGGCGGAACGTCACTACAGACAACGTTAGGTCGGAGCCGCCATGGAGAGTAAAGTTGTTGAAGGTTAGAGTGACCTCCTTCCCACTTCCCCTGTGAACTACCTGGCTTTTCCACCTTGGTTTCTACAAACCCAATCTTCATGCAACAAAACAACAGGAAAAAGAGCCAGATGGGTCCTGGAAAGAACAGAAGATGAAGGAATGTATGAAGGTGGGTGGAAGGAGGTGACAGCAAAGGTAGGGGCGCAGGGGACAAGGACTGTCTCCGTGCTGGACCCTCTCCCTCTGCAGAGCTTCCTCAGACGGGGTGAAGGGCAGGACGGTTGGGCTGACAGCTGGAAACTAAATAATTTAATTCACCAAGTTTTCATCACAAAGTTCTCAATTTTAAAATAATAATATTCTTTACTTTGTTAAAGAAAAATTATAAAGCTATACTTGTAATAGTCATAATTTAAAAATAAGAATACCCTTGACATTTATACGTCTTCATTACTTGGAAATCATATTTACAGACTTGGTTTACTTGATGTTCTTGTGAGATGACACAGAAGAGGTAACAGATCAAGTGAAGATGTGGTAACATGACTTGTCTAAGGGCGTCCACTGGGCTCCTTACCACTCCCCCCCTTGCCAGTTCTCAGTGTGGGAATGTATGCAAATATGAGACAATGCAAAGTACACTGCTTTATATCTACATAGTCTACAAAATTCTTGAAACTATGTACCCCAAGATAAAATACAGGAGAAATATAATTGTATATTAAAACAACTCCAACAATTGTTCAGAAAAACTTGGGAGCATTAGTTCATGAATTTTTAGTAACAAAACACCTGCTCATGAAAACACCCCTGTCTTTGAGGCAATCTCAGTACCAGAGCCCTGCAGGCTGTGTTCACTGGATCCAACACCAGAAACAGAACAATGTCCCCAGGGAAGGTGCAACAGCACAGCTAGCAAAGACAGCGGACCGGGACTCTGGTTTTCTAAGCAGGGAAGGACCATGCTTTTTGGATCTGCTTCCTGTTGAGAATGGCTTTGAGGAATCTCTACTAGTTCTATGCGAATCTCTGTGTTTTTCAGCCTCCAATTCTCTGTTTCCCAGGACCAGTCCCCACTCCACTCAGAGGTGCACTCACCCTCAATGTCTTCACCTCCACAGGGACTCATCATGGTAGTCAGGGCGAGGGTCCCCCAAATCAGAGCTCTGTTTAGGGTCATCGTCTCCTCAAGGTGGTCTCAGCAATGGCTGTTCTGAGTTGGAGAACAATAATGAGGACAGAGCTGAGAAAATTCTAAAAACACCCAAAGAGAATCCTAAGATCAGGTTCTGACCAATCAGAAAAATCCCCTGTGATGACACCTCAGTTGCCAGCTGAAGAGTTTGTACAGAGAGGCCTGGCAGGGAGTGGGAAGTCCCCTGGTTCTGCTGCAGCCTCCACTCAGCGTGGACCCGAGGGAGGTTTCTATGAAAGGGGGGAAGGTATCAAATCAGCATCTTCTCTTAGTCTCTGTACCTGCTGGTGACAAGGGATTTCTGAGCAGTCACGTGGACAGATGTGGCCATCACTAATATGGCATCCTTCAGGATTTTCTGGTTACAACTCTCAAGAATTCTCCCCTGAGTTGATCCCCCTCCCTAACCCAGCCCCCTCCCCATTCTCTGGTCCCCATGCCTAAGGTAGCTGTCTTTTTTTTTTTGTCTTCCATAGTGCCATAGTGTCCCTGGAATTCTCCAAAATTTGAGTTGATCCACTTACTTATGGGATCTCTGCTGGTGGGAGCCCAGGAACACTTTGGCCTTTTCTACCTGTAGAAACTCTGTTGAGTAAATGATTTCTCCTGTGCTCTGAAAAGCTCCCCTATTTGCACCTGGGACAATAAATTACACTCTAGTGCTGCGACAGTAACTGCATGATTTTACACTGACTCTTTCCTGCCTTGATTACTCTATGCTCTGCGTTTCGGTGCTGCTTATGGTACATTTAAAGAAAATTTAGGGACATTGATTCTATTTTTTTTAAAAAGGTTTTGCTGGGTCATTGTGATTTTTTTTTAAATTTAATAATGTCAAGTAAAATGATGGTAGAATGAGGGGAATTGCTGTGACCTAGAATACTGATTTCTTTCCCTTCACTTGCTGGATCTTTTCACATCGTTTATCCTGCCGCATGAAAATTCCATGTACTTGTGAGGGGCTAGGGGTTTAGCTAAAGGCAGAGGCAGTCAGTAGAGGGAGACCTGTTTTGTTTCAGAAGAATGGATGAATGGATTTTCTGTGTGTGTTTGGGAAGACATAAGGTAATGGGGGCTCCACTTGGAGTCAGCACCGTGTCCCTGTGAGAGGCCTCAGTTCTCCAGCACTGTCTTGCCTCACGGTGACAGTGACTGTAAAGAAGGGGGAGGCGGAAAACCCCAGTATCTAGGAGCTGCCTGGTGCTCCTAACCAGGCCAGGTGCTGCCAGGAGCTGTCCTGGGACTCACAGCTGGGCCCCGGTGTTCTCCTGCTGAACATAAGAAATCTGACAGAACAGCAGCCTTGGACAGCCAGTCTGTGACCGTGGTGGGCAACACAGAAAACAAGGTCATTTCACAATCGTGGCTGAACAGAAATAAAACATGAAAATCATCTGAAACCCAGAAATTACCAAGCACACTTCTCTCCCAGATAACGTGAATGACTGCTGCTTCTTCACCAGTTAGAGATTTAGCTTCAGTATAGCGTTCCTTCCTTCTAGGTCAGAATTAAGACACTTAATTATAGAACTACCCCACCTATCATCCACTTCCGACAAAATCCATTTAAGAACAAAGTCCCTATATCCTTTTGTAAAAAATAATTAATTAAATTTTCTTCTTTAATTTAGTGTGTTGATGTGGTTTCAAGGGTACAAATTATTATAACACCATCTACACACCACACTCATGGTATCTCGGGAGAATTCTGGGCGTCACACAAGCTGAAACAAATGACACAAATGTTTGGCACTTTTTCTCTTTATGTTACTAAAGTCTGTTTACTGAAGTAACAAATGCGAGGGAATTAAAATGTAGTATTTCATCAAAGGTATAATGAGTTTAATGGAATGAATAAATAAATATTACAAGCATAGTTCTGTCAAACTTTTTTCACCTATGGACGGAATGAACATGACTATGGGCGCTTAGAACACACTGTTGCACAGATGAACGTTAAAAAAAAAGTGAGGAATGTCAATTTGTGATTTCCACATTGGGTGGCTGTCCAGGCGCCCACCTTAGAGAGAACCCTGATGACAAGTGCCATTGTAACAACAACTGGTTCGCCACACTCAGAAAAAAAATTAGGTATCGGTTCTGCAGAACCGGTGACAACCTACTGAATCCCACCACTGCTAAGAACTCACAACAGCAATTCTACTCCATTCCATTAGTTAAAGCAAGTCACGGGACCAGCTCAGATCTAGAGGTGGACTAACAGACAGATCACATTTCTTGACAGAATGAGCTGCAAAGTATTTGTGGCTATTTTTGCAACTTGCCACAATGTTCTCCGGTTGTAGAGTGTATGTAAATGAGTTTGGTGTGTGAGTTAGGAGTGGCTCCATGTTTGAAATGAATCTGACCTGCCTGTCTGTCAGCATTTTACTCCACGTCCACTGAAAGCACAGCTCGGCTCTCTCCAGGCAGAGGGGACCTGAGGTCTGCTGAACCCCGTGTGCACAAGGGCTGCGGTGTGTTCTCACACACACGTCTTCATGATTTTACAACTGAAAGTATGGAAGGCTGGGGGTTATAAATGATCTTCTTATACTGTTCTGTTACCTGCTCACATGGCCTCTCACCGTATAGTGAAGTTTATGAAGCAGGTGGGCGTTGCAAAGACAATGATTCTGTTTTTCACTAAATATAATATTACTCCTACCAATTTTTGGTTGCTACCAGCAGCTCCTGCGTATGAACTAGTGACTTCAAATGACAGTTTTAATAAACTGCTCCCCAGTGTTTTTTCCGTGAAAACTATGCAGAATCACCTTCATATACGGGTCTGGGTTCACCTCGGCCCGGGGGGATCTTTAGCTAAACTGAACAGGTTTTTGTGAGGACTTTGTGCTGAGAGTATGGATCATAGTCAACACATGCCTGTGAGCTGGACTGAAGCTCTTACTTCATCTGAATCAAGTTACAGAACTGGCTCCCTGGAGACAGATGATGTTCTTAGTGTTTTGAGATGATTGGGTCTCTTTCTAGAATCCCCCCTG
This sequence comes from Saccopteryx bilineata, assembly GCF_036850765.1. Lineage (NCBI taxonomy): Eukaryota > Metazoa > Chordata > Mammalia > Chiroptera > Emballonuridae > Saccopteryx > Saccopteryx bilineata. The sequence goes on along the minus strand of NC_089490.1, from coordinate 2,579,418 downwards.
TTCTAATGTACCTATTCTGAGCACTAGTTGTATAGAAATCTACTTAGCATTAGTCAGTAAAACAAAAGAAAAATAATATATAGAAATTGTAAAAGCAATTTAAAATAAATTGCATGTTATTTTATTTTTGAGAGATAGAGAGAGAGAGAGGAGAGGAGAGAGATAAGAAGAATCAACTTACAGTTGCATCACTTTAGTTGTTTATTAATTGCTTCTTATATGTGCTTGACCAGGGTGGGGGTGCCAGGTTAGGGGCAGCTCAAGCTAGTGACCTTGGGATCATGTTGATGATCCTGTGCTCAAACTATGACTCCGTGCTCAAGCTGGTGAGCCTATGCTGAAGCCAGATGAATGCACGCTCAAACCAGCAACCTTGGGGTTTTGAACCTGGAATCTCAGCATCCCAGTTCGATGCTCTATCCACTGTGCTACCACCGGGAAGGCTCTTTCTGTTTATTTGTGTCATCTTCAATTCTTTTCATCAATGTCCTGTAGTATTCAGTGTATGGGTCTTTCCTCCTCAGTTACATTTATTTTTAGATTTTTTAAATTCATTTTGTTGTAATTGGAATTGAGATTATTTTTTAATTTCTTTTTCTGATAGTTTGTTACTAGTGTAAAGAAATGCATAAGATTTTGTATCTTGCAAACTTACTAAATTCTTTTATTATTTCTAACAGTTATTTTTTGATGAAATCTTTAGTGGTTTTATATATACTATTTGTCATCTGCAAATAGTGACAGTTTCACTTCTTCCTTTCTGATTTAGATGTCGTTCCTTTCTTTCTCTTACCTGACTGCTCTGACTAGGACCTTCAATACTGTTACTTGAATGAGCCAGGGTTCGAGGTGCCCACTGTCACAGAGCCAATCACAGAGATGAGATCCAAGTGGAATATGAAGGTCTTTAATCAAAGTGCTAGCACCCTGAGAAGGCAGGGGACTCACCACATCCAGAGCCTGCCTGACCGGTCTCAGCTGACTGGCTGGTTTATGTATCTTGGGAAGTTAGTAATTCATTATAGAGCAGGCAGTTAGGTAGCCGTGTGCAGGAGGTGGGAGTCCGGTTTCCAGAAGTACCTCCCTGGGATGCTCTTCTGACATCTAGTGTCCTTAACAGTGCTCCAGAACAGCCAGGTCTGGTGCCTCTGGGAGCCCTCCTGTGCTTCTGGGAACCACCTGCCCGAGAGACTCACTGCACCTGCGAGAGGAACTCACTGCATTCTTTAGAAAAATGCCGGGGTCCAGCCCCGGGGGGAGGATCCAGGGGTCCCACAGAAGGAGACGGCGTCGGCGAAAATCGAGTGAGAGAGCCGAATTCTTTTCTTTCTCTTTATTCTCTAGTTAGCATTTACTGCCAGGCATCTCTCTCAATGGCTGGTCTAACATTACTTTTTATGCACACACACTAAGTTACAATCACATGGTATTTTGAATACATCATTGTTTTAGTTTCACTATGGTTACATATTTCTAGATAACAGTTAATTCATATCTATAAGCTACAAGTCAGATGGTAAGTTATTCAAAGTACAGTTATATAATAGTAATAATAATATTGGTATAAACTTCTAAAAGATTAGTACTAATTAATAACTCTATTTTACTCTTGTTGTGAGTCAAGGGCACAGAAAGAGATAGCAGACGAAATCATCAAGGACTAGCAGAGGACCACTGCTTGCTCAGGCAAATAGCCTTGAGTTCATGTACTGTCCTAATTCTTTTCTCACAAGACTACAAAAGGCTTGCTATTAAGAAACTGACATAGTATAAAGAGTAATTTTTACTTAGAGATACATAGAGTGCACCTGCAAGATAGCTAGTAGCAACATAATATCAGAAGGCATTAGTTGCTACTGCTGCTATGAATCCCACCACATTCCTCTCCTATTCTAGGAAAATACAAAAATCTCATGAGAATGTTTTACTGAGAAAAGCCCAGCAACTGTCTTCAGTGACAAAACAAATCTTTTAACAAAACATTCTTTACTAGCCAGCTGCACTCCTATCCAAGGCCACGCAACAGGCCACTCCACTACACTTTACCTAAGATTCTAATGTCTAGTTAAACTTTATTTATTTACTATATTCATATACTAGCTAAGTTCTAACTTTATTCTTTCTAACATGATTAATAAGAAGAAGTTCTCCTACAAACTTAACCCTTTATGAGGGATATCATGGCCAGCCTCTTATGTTTATGAGCCCAGTTCAAGGGGCTTACAGGCTTTTCTGTGCAACTTACACCTTCTGTCTCATTTCCAAAGAAATTACTACAAATCTACAGGGAAAGCACGGTACTATTATCCCTGTGCTACAAATAATAGCACACACCCAGAAAAGGGGGGAATATAAGGCCAGATTAATTCAAAAGATTAAAGGGGGGAGTATCGTTGTGCCTATTCTTTGCGGTGACTTTGTCAACCTGCAGCTGTTGGTCTTACTGCGGTGACTCTATCTTCTTTTTGCTGTGACTTTGTCAACCAGCAGTTGTGGATCTTCTCCTGCTGTGACCTAGTTAGCCAGCATTAGTGGATCGGCTCCCGACAGAAAACAAAGTGAAAATTAAGCTTTGTGAACTAAGCTTCTAGTTATCTACAGTGCCTTAACTCCTTACAGGAGATTTCGTGACTGAGCCCTTATAAGAAATCATTGCGATTTAACCCATTACAATACTATGTTGAATAACAGTGACAAGAGTGGTCATCCCTGTCTTGTTCCTGATCTTAGGAGAAAATCTTTCATCTTTTCATAGTTGAGTATGTTGGCTATAGATTCGTATGTGGTTGTTTCTGTGTTGAGGATGGTCCCTCTATACCCACTTGTTAAGAGGTTTTTGTTTTCTTTTAATCATCATAAATGGATGTTGAAATTTCTGAGAGTTTTGTTGTATCTATTGAGATGATCATATGATCTTTATATTTTATTTTGTTAATGTCATTTTCTACATTGACTGATTTGATAATGTTAAGCTATCCTTCGTTTCCTGGATAAATCTCAGTTGATCATGGTATATGGTTATTTTTTTTTTATTGTGAAGTTGGGTTTGCTAATATTTTGTTGAGGATTTCTTCACTTCTGTTTCTCAGGGATATTGGTGTATCATTCGTATTTCTTGTGGTGTTCATGTCTGTTTCTGGTAGGGCAATGCTTTCCTTATGAAATGAGTTTGAAAATGTTCCCTTTTCTTCCATTTGAAAGAATTTGAGAAGAAATGATATTAATTCTTTTAAAACATATTTGATATATTCAACAGTGAAACCATACAGTCTTGAAAATTTTTTTGTTGTTGGGTGGTTTTAATTACTGATTCAATCTCTTGCTAGTAATCAGTCTGTTTAGATTTTTATTTCTTCATGAGTTAGCCTGGGAAGGTTGTATGTTTCTAGAAATTTGTCCACTTCTTCTAGGTGTGTGTTAGTTTATAATAATCTCTTGTGATCCTTTGTATTTTTGTGCTATCAGGTGTAACATATCCTTCATTTCTGATTTTATATATTTGCATCCTCTTTTTTATTCCTTGATTAGATTAGCAAAAGATTTGTCACTTTTCTTATCTTTTCAAAGAACTAGCTTATAATTTCATTGATCTTTTAAGTGTCTTTTTAGTTTTTATTTCATTTATTTCCCCTCTGCTCTTATTTATTTCCTTCTTTTTGACTAACGTTTGTTGCATTTGTTCTCCTTTTTTTAGTTTCTGAGATGTAAAGTTAGATTTCTTATTTGAGATCTTTTCTGTTTCTTACTTTATATTTTTTAAATGAATTCTTTATTTTTAAACAATTTTATATTTACAGGAAAGAGTACAAAAATAGTACAGTTCTTTTTTTTTCACCATGCACTTCTAGTTATACTATCTTGCATTTTAATGGTACACTTGCAATTATACAGAAACCAGCATTACTCTGAACGAAATTCCCAGGTGTCATTTGTCTTTTACCAGTTTTTCCAGTTATGTTTTTTTCACTTTTGTTTCAAGATCCATTTAAGGATAGCACATTGCATTTAGCTATCACATCTCCTTCAGCTTCTCTTGGCTATTATAGTTTCTAAATTTTTTCTTGTTCTCTTCTCTGACACTGATAGTTTTTAAAAAGGCCTGGCAAGTATTTTCTACAGTGTCCTTCTATTGAATTTATATGAAGTTTATCTTTTTTTAAAAAAATCTTATTTAGAAAATCAAATTGAATGGGGTGACACTGATCAGTAAGAGTACATAAGTTTCATGTAAACATTTCTATAACACTTGAACTGTTGATTATGTTGTCTACCCATCACCCAACATCAAATCATTTTCTATCACCATATATTTGTCCTTCTTTACTCCCATCCCCCTACCCCATCCCCTAAATTCTTTCCCCTGGTAACCACTTCACTTTTATCTATGCCCACGAATCTTAGTTTTATGTTCCACCTATGTATGAAATCATAGTGTTCTTAGTTTATTCTGATTTACTTATTGCACTCAGTATAATGTCCTCAAGGTCCATTCATGTTGTTGTAAATGTCACTATGTCATCATTTCTTATGGCTGAGTAGTAGTCTGTTGTACATATGTACCACATCTGTTGGGGACCGCAAGCTGACAGGGTTCTTGCGGTTTAGATTTTTGGGGGACAGAGGTGTGGGGGACTGGCAGTAAACTGAGAGTCTGCCCAACCCCCCACTTTATTTTCTTGGTTAAGTTGCTAAAGGCTAAGTTTTTCTCCACACCTCTACATTAGCTGTGGTGCTGGATTGTTTATATTAGTCCTATCCCCCCCCCCCCCCCCCCCCCCCGTGTCCCTCAGAGAGACTGGAGGCAATTTTCTTTTATTTCTTTGTTTTGTGAAGTTAAGATGTTATGTATGGTGGGGGTTTTCTGCACTTGGGTGAATTCTTGGGTTGCCTTGGAAATGTGACCAGAGATATAATTGATTTGCTAATGACTTTGCTCTGCCCTATAAAGATAGCAGTTTAGAGATGAAGACACGCTTTTTGCAAGCTAACTTTGAGTTGCAAAGAGATCTCTCAATCCCATCTTTTTTCTCTCTAAGTTTATTTTCTTCATTCCGTGTCATTCCCACTCAGAACCTGGAATTGCTAGCCCCGCTGGTTCACGGCACACATCTTCTTTATCCAATTCCCTATTGAAGGACACATTGCTTAATTCCATGTCTTGGCCACTATGAATAATGCTTCAGTGAAAAGGGAGTTGCATGTATCTTTATGTACCAATGTTTTTGAGTTTTGGGGTAGATACCCAGTAGAGGAATTGCTGGGTTATGTGGTAATTCTATTTTTAATTTTTTGAGGAACCACCATACTTTCTTCCATAATGGTTGTACTAGTTTGCATTCCCACCAGCAGTGAATGAGGGTTCCTTTTTCTCCACAGCCTCTTCAACACTTGTTATTACCTGTCTTGTTGCTAAGAGCCAATCTAACAGGTGTGAGGTGGTGTCTCATTGTAGTTTTAATTTGCATTTCTCTCATAACTAGTGAAGATGAGTATCTTTATATCTGTTGGCCAGTTGTATGTCTTCTTGGGAGAAGTGTCTGTTCAGGTCCTCTCCCCATCTTTTAATTGTATTATTTGCTTATTTGTTGTTGACCTTTGTGAGTTCTTTGTATATTTTGGATATTAACTTGTTATCAGAACTGTTGTTGGCAAATATCATCTCCCATTTAGTTGGCTGTCTTTTTGTTTTGTTGTCAGTTTCTTTTATTGTGAAAAAGCTTTTTAGTTAGATACAGTACCATTCATTTATTTTTGCCTTTATTTCCTTTGCCTTTGGGGGCAAATTCATAAAATGTTCTGTATGGCCAACATCCATAAGTTCAGTACCTATGTTTTCTTTTATATAATTTACTGTTTCTGATCTTATATTTAGAACTTTGATCCATTTTGAATTAATTTTTGTGCAGGGAGACAAAGTGTAGTCAATTTTCTTTTTATTGCATGTGGCTTTTCAATTTTTCCAGCACCATTTACTGAAGAGCTTTCTTTTCTCCATTGTGTGTTTTTGGCTCCTTTGTCAAAGATACATACAAAGAAACACACACCCTCATATTCAATACAGCATTATTCACAGTGGTCAAGACATGGAAATAACCAAAGTGTCCCTTGATAGAGGACTAGATAAAGAAGATGTAGTACATATGTACAATGGAATACCACTCAGCCATAAAAAATGATGACATAGTGACTTTTACGACAACATGGATGGGTCTTGAGAACATTATACTGAGTGAACTAAGTAAATCAGAAAAAGCTAAAAACTGTATGATTTCACACATAGGTGGGATATAAAACTGAGATTTATGGGCATAGATAAAAGTGAAGTGGTTACCAAGAGGAGGAGAACTGGCAATGGGGGTGGAGTAAAGGGGGTAAAGAGAGAAAAATATACAGTGATGAAAAATAGTTTGACTTTGGGTGATGGATATACAACATCATCAACAGTTCAAATTCTATAGAAATGTTTACCTGAAATCTATGTACTCTTATTGATTAATGTCAATTGTTAAATTTAATTTTCTAAATAAAATATTAAAATTGTAAAAATGCATTAAATAAAAAAGGAATGATTAAGCTGGGTGGAAAGGCATGTCGATAATCAAGACCAGCCAAAAGTCAGTTTTTGTACCAATGGTTAGCAAAATTGTGGGTGCAAAAAAGTTATTGAGGGATATTAAAAGTGCTACACCAGTGAACACAGAAATGATAAGGAAATAGAAACAGTCTCTGCTGATATGGGGGAAGTTTTAGTGCTTCAGATAAAAAAATCAAACCAGCTACAACACTCTTAAGTCAAAGCATAATCTAGAGCAAAGTCCTAACTCTCTCCCATTCTAAGAAAGCTGAAAGAGGTGAGAAGGCTGCAGATGAGAAGTTTGAAGGTAGCAGAGGTTGGTTCTGCAGTTTAAGAAAGGAAGCTTTCTTCATAACACAAAAGTGCAAGGTAAAGCAGTAAGTGCTGATGTAGAAGCTGCAGCAAGTAGTTCAGAATATCCAGCTAAGGGAATTAACGAAGGTGGCTACACCAAACAATAGATTTTTCCATGTAGATGAAACAACTTTATATTATAAGATGCCATCCAAGACTTTCATAGACAGAGAGAAGTCAATGCCTGGCTTCAGAACTTCAAAGGACAGGCTGACTCTCTTGTTAGGGGCTAATGTAGCTGGTGATTTTAGTTGAAGCAAATGATCCTTTACCACTTAGAATATCTTAGGGAACTTAAGAATTATGCTAAATCGTCTATCTATGTGCTCTATACATGGCACAGCAAAGCCTGGATGACAGCACATATCTTTACTGAATATTTCAAGCCCACTGTATACCTATTGCTCAGAAAAAGAATATTCCTTTCAAAATATTACTGCTCATTGATGATGCATCCACTCACCCAACAGCTCTGATAGAGATGTACACTGAGATTAATGTTGTTTTCATGACTACAATCACAACATCCACGGCAGGTCGGTCTTTTCCCTACGAATGTGACTATACAGTGACACGCTATAACCATGTTTATGGCTTAGTGTGGTGGTTCTCTGACCTGGATGGACAGAAGGATAATCTGGGGGAGATTTAGAATGTGCTCAAGCCATACTTTCCAATGTTCTTATTTAATTGGCTCAGAAGAAGGGCCGGCATGAGGTGACCTGTGTGTGCAGCTGTTTGAGACCACTGTTGTGAAGCAGGGGTTTTAGAACTGTGTTCTGCATCCACAGCATCTGGGCGTTGTTGTTGCAATGCGGATTCCGATTCAGGATGTCTCAGGTAGGACCTGATGGTCGGCATTTCTGATCAGCTCCTAGAGTCTGCAGACTGCACTTTGAGTGACAAGGCTCTGGAGGAGGGTTTCTCAACCCCAGCGCTACTAACATTTGGGGCAGGATAATTATTTGTTATAGAGGCTGTCCTGTGCATTGTAAGATGCTTAGCAACATACCTGGCCCCTATTTACTAGTAGCCAGAGAACACCAAAAATGTGTCTAAATGCTCTCTGAAGGTGAGTGTAAAGCCAGTAGCTACGGCCAGGGCTAGGGCCACCATCACAGCTGCCTTGCTCATGCAGGTTCGCATTGGATTCGGACAGTCGGTAAAGAAACAACGGAGCCAAGAACTGATGGGCTGTCATTTTTAATTCTAGCTTGCACCCGGCGGGCAAGTAAAAAATACACACTGGGCTCCAAAACCCACTCACATTCAGTGCTCACAAAGCTACTGACTTATCCGAGTTTCCTAGAATCAAAGGTTTCTAGCTCACCAGACTTATTCACCTCTGTTCCCATTGGTGGCGCAGTGGATAAAGCATTGACCTGGAAATGCTGAGGTCGCTGGTTTGAAACCCTGGGCTTGCCTGGTCAAAGCACATATGGGAGTTGATGCTTCCAGCACCTCCCCCACTTCTCTCTCTCTCTCTGTCTCTCCCTCTCCTCTCTAAAATGAATAAATAAATAAAAAACAAACAAACAAACAAAAAACACCTCTGTTCCCCATCTCCTTCCTTCTCCCTGCATAAACTGCACAAACTGGCCTCTCACTCAACACTCCGCCATCTTGGCTGCTTCTCCTGGCCACATGGCCTCTTTCTGCTCTCTGCTCTGCTCCCTCTGCTCTCTCATGCTAATCATCCCAGGAACCAAGAGAGCAAGCTCCCGCACTGTCCCCATTTTATAGTGTAGAAATCCAAACCCTTAATCCAATATACATAATAGGGAAGTCTCTAATACAAAGTCACTTCTCTGAGGCATGATAGGATTGTACCACCTCACACCAAAAAGGGTGGGACAGGTTTAATCTCAAAACCAAGGCTACAAGGATTCTGCCTGCCTACAGCCCGCCCCCAACCCATTGATATCACCTGGGCGACGGCCTCCACATGGGCAGCACCATTTTTAACAAAGTGAGCATAATACATTTTATCTGCCCAACAGTGAGGGTGGGGTAGGCTGTCCTCACTGAGAAACACTGCTCTCTGGTCTTCCTGCGTCCTCACTGCCTGCATCACATTGAAAAGATGGTCTTGCTATTACTACTTCTCTAACGTGCAAGCTTGTTCCCCTACTCCTCAAACCATGGACTAATACAATGTGTTCATTTAGAATTTCATATGATATTTGATTTATCTTATATGTCTTCAGATTTTCATGCTGAATCTGACAAGCTCAGGGAAAGCCTGCTTGGTGTCCTTACAAACTCAGGGACCTAAAGTCAGCACACAGGATGGTCTGAAATGGAAACTTTTCAACTAAAAGCGGTTTGTGGTGGGTAGTCATGTCCTAGGGAGTTATTCTCTATCTGAACAAAGGTCAAGGCTTGCTCTGAAGCTTGTCGCTTTTTCCATCTGCACTAATGTACCTGATAACATGCCTTTGAAATGTAGGGCTAACCTTCTCTTTTCTGCTCCCTGGGGGGCAGGCATCCCACCAAAGCAGGAATCACCGAACCCTTTCATTGTTATTATTATCATGTTAATTAACTTACTCCTCTTATGCTCCTACACATAAAAGAAGTTTCAGTATATACCGTATTTCCCCGTGTATAAGACACAGATTTTTTTGAAAAATTTTGGGTCTAAAAACTGGATGCTTCTTATACAGTGGTTGTGGCATTTCAAATGCCATAGATGGAGCTGAGGACGAAGCAGTAGATGGAGACAGTGATTCATCATCAGACACAGAGGAGGACAAGCTAATGGATGGGAGTTTTGATAGTGATGAGGAGCGGTATGAATTTTATGATGAATAAAACTGGAGTTCAATAACTTAATGTAAAACATTTTTTTTTTCAAATTTCAGGTCCCAAAATTAAGGTGTGTCTTATACATGGGGGCGTCTCATTCATGGGGAAATATGGTACATTTTCACTTTTTATCCAATCCCAGAGATTTTCCCACTTTGTTTTCTCTCAACGCCCTAATCAATCACCAATTTTATGTAACCCCCTTATGCCTTCCCCTTTGATTCTTTTTTAAAATTATTTATTTATTTTTTTAGATTTTACTTATTCATTTTAGAGAGAAGAGACAGAGAGAGAGACATACACACAGATAGAGAAGGGAGGGAGGAGCAGAAAGCATCACCTCCCATCCCCTTTGATTCTAATGCATAAAATAAGTGGTGAAACTGCCATTTTCCGCATCATTTTCTCAATCTGTTGAGACTTTGCTTCCTGGCAACTGTTGACAGTTTGGCTCAAGTAAATGCATAAAATTCTTACAGATTTGGAAGTATTTTTTATGTTTACAGATTAATATATATAATGAGCCCTGTTTTCCTTAGAGCTGTCCAGAGTTGGAAGTGAAAAGGAAGGTTCTTGGTCCTTCACATGACAAACAAGTTGTCATACACCTGGAAGAGGGTAGTTCTTTAAAAAGCCATGGTGATGTGTTTGAGAGACTGATGAGACCAGTTTTTGCAGATGTCAGCCTGAGCCTTTGGTATAAAGAGAGAGTAATTTTCAGAGTCCTATGTCCAGACTACTGCTGTGTTGAGGCACTCACAGACTTCCAGGAAGGTTTTTATGCAGCCTTGGATTTCTCAAATACCTCCACATGCACAACTGACATCACTGGCTGGCTGTGCAGTGACAAGGGGTTGTAAATTTACAACCAGAACTGTTAGGTTCAAGGAAGTGTGCTGTGGCTGCCAGAGTCTAACTCTTAGAAAAACAGGAACAGGGAAGTGCTGACAAGGTCCCTGTGAAGCTGAGAACAAAGAGTTCAGCACAAAGTTGGGCGAACCTCCTACATTCTATGAGTTAGAGACCCTTATCAGAAGTTTATGTTTGAAATTCTACACTGAGCTAAACCCTTCCCCTGTTGCTATGCTGCGTGCGACCCCCTTAACAAATAGCGAACTGCCACATCTGCTTCTGTATAATGCTTGCTCACTTAGGATATATAAGGACCTAGTTGTAAGCACCGGGGGCGACTCTCGGTTGCAGCCCCTTGAGGGTACAGTGTCTCCGGATGCTTTGAAAGTTCGTCCCTGCGCAGGTTAAATTTGGCCAATAAAGTAAGATTTAAACCCCTGAAAGTCTCCGACATTTGTTCTCGCGCTGGTGGATGCAACAGAACCAACATGACATTTGTCACTCCAGGGTCTGGTCACTTCCATGATGATGCAGACACCACGGAAACCTGCTTGTCTTTGTTTTTATTGGCGGGTAGCGTAGGGCCAGAGAATGAACTGTGCTTGTGTGTCTTTTCCAGCTACTAACTCCTGGAAATATACCAATCTACCAGACTACAGAGATATTTGAGAAATGATTGTCCTCATCAGGAAATAATTTGCACATTTAAAAGAGGAAACAGTTGAAAATGAAAAAGTGCAGTTGAGTAAAGAGTCATTTAAACCAAGTAGTGAGTTCAATAAAAGAGAAAAATGTTTTTTTGTTAGTCTTGCCTACTCCTCACTTCTAGTGATTTTTAGAATCACATCATTGTTAATTTTAGAACTTCATATGATATTTGATTTATCTTATATCTCTTCAGATTTTCATGTCCCGTTAAAAATATTTGTATGAAGTTTTGTTATTAGTAGAACTTTTCTCATGCTCTTTGTTTTCTATATATTGTTTTGTTGGCATTTTTATACATGGTAGCTCTTTTCTTGTTGGCTTTCCATTTTTTAAAATTTTATTTAGAAAATTAAATTTAACAGTGTGTCATTGATCAATAGGGTACATAGTTTTCATTCAGATAACTGTTTCTATAGCATTTGAACTGCTGATTATGATGTATACCAATCACCCAAAGTCAAATCATTTTCTGTCACCGTGTATTTGTCCTTTTTACTCCCTTCCCCCCACCCCCTTTCTTCCATCTCCTTCCCCTGGTAACCACTTCACTTTTATCTGTGTTCCTGTGGGTTTTCTTGATGGCTTAGTTTTCCGGAGACAAGTGATGCTGCCCTGCATCTCGTCCTCATTGGCTGGAGAGAACATGGTCAATGCCAGCTTGCTGTTCCACTTAAACACAACTTCTGCAAACGCTCTTTGTCAGCAACTTCTAACTTAGCTTACGCCCTCTTTGTGGGCGTGAGGTGGGGGATGGGTGTCGAACAGAAAAGGCGGGCTGCAAAGAGACTCTAGAGGTGCCTGTTTTTCCAACCCAGTGTCCTGTATCTGTCTCTAGGATTTACTTTTTTACACCCAAACTGTAAGTATTAATATTGTCATCAGCAATTATGGAATACATCATCTCCACATAAGGACAAAATCATACAAAAAATAAGCACAATGTTTGAAAATTCTGCAATATCATGGAGAAGAAAGCTAATTATTTTCAAAAGTCCCTCAATACACTGGCAGTGTTATAGATATAATTACTTTTCATATTGGCTTTTGGAAACACAATACCAATTTTTAGAACTGATTGAAACTGCACCAAATTTATACATTATAATCCTCTCTGAGCATATTTTATTCTGTCCCACTTTTCATCCCCTTTTCTTGTCTCATAAAGGTTTTTAATATTTTCTCTGATCATTTTATTCTTTGTTAAATGTGTATATATATACATTTGCCCTCATTAGTAGATATTTTTTCCATTTCCTATAACTAAATGGTTTTTCGTATAGTCCCTCATGGCTTAGTCTGCCAGAGACAAATGATGCTGCCTTCCATATGGTTTTAATTGGCCCAAGAGGAAGGTATCCAGTATCTTATTCTGGTTTCACTTCAGCCCGGGTTCTGCAAAGGCTGTTTGTCTCCAAAGCCTGGCTGTCTTAGAGAAGACCGGGTGGTGGAGGCGAGGACCGGGGTGAGGAAATGCAGACGTTAGACACGGCTGTGCCTTCCAGGGAGCTCCGCTTCTCTGTGTGGACAAACGCTCCATGTGCACAGAGACGTGAAGTGCTCACAATCAGAGAGGGGACACACAATACCGTCATGTGGTCTAGGTCTCAGTCATGTGTCGGGACTTAAACCAAGGATGGACTCACACCTGCAGCTCTGCAGAACTAGAAATAAGATCTTGGCACTGGCTGGTTGGCTCTGTGGATAGAGCGTTGACCCAGTGGATGAATGTTCTGGGTTTGATCCCTGGTCAGGGCACACATGAGAAGCGACCATCTGCTCCTTTTCCCCTCTCTCTCCCCCTCTTTCCTTCTCTTCCCTTCTCACAGCCAGTGACTCAGGTGGTTTGAGTATTGGCCTGGGTGCTGTGGATGGCCAGTGTTGGGCAGATAAAATGTATTATGCTCACTTTGTAAAAGAAAACGCTGCCCACGTGGAGGCTGTTGCCCAGGTGATATTAATGTGTGTTGAGAATCCTTGTAGCCTAGGGCTTGGTTTTGGGATTAAGCCTTTCCCACCCTTTTTGCTGTGGGGCGGTACAATCCAATCATGCCTCAGAGAAATGACTTTGTATTAGAGACTTCCCTATTTTGTATATTGGATTAAAGGTTGTGAAGCTACACTATAAAATAGGGGCATAATAGGAGCTTGGGTGGTCTTGGTTCCTGAGATTATCATTAGAAGAGAGAGCAGAGGAGAGCAGAGAAAGGCCATGTGGAGGAGGCCAGAAGAAGCAGCCAAGATGGCGGAGTGCTGAGTGAGATGCCAGTTTGTGTAGAGTTTGTATCTGGGATAAGGAAGGAGATGAGGAACTGAGGTGAATAAGTCTGGTGAGCTAGAAACCTTTGATTCTAGGAAACTCGGATAAGTCAGTGGCTTTGTGAGCACTGAATGTGACTGGGTTTTGGAGCCCAGTGTGTATTTTTACTTGCCCGCCGGGTGCAAGCTAGGATTAAAGACTATGACAGCCCATCAGTTTTTGGCTCCTTTGTTTCATTACCGACTGTCCGAATCCAATGCGAACCTGCATGGGCCAGGCCGCTCTGATGGTGGTCCCGGCCCTGGTTCCTGGCTTTACAGCCAGGTTGATTTGAGCATAGGCCCGAGATGGCGGTTGCTGGTTGCATCCCAGTTGGGGTACATCCAGGAGCCTGTCTCTCTGCCTTTCCTTCTCTCACTTAAATAAATAAATAAATAAATAAATAAATAAATAAAGTGACCCAGGCTCTCGTTACTGAACTGCCAATAAACCACCAAATCAAGTGTGAGTTCGACCTACAGGTGTGAACCAGATTTTTGCGATTTCGGAGTCAACTAACACATTCTGGGATGTGTCAATGGTGGGAAGAAAACCAGTGGGTGGGGAAGGAAGAAACCCAGCTATGACTACAAATGTCTGGAAGCTGGTTGTTCCCTGGAGAAGAATTGGGCAGCATCAGAGCCCAAAGCAAACAATGGCTGTCCTCGGATTCCTTCTCTCTCCCCCATTCGCACCAAAAGCCAGACTTCTTCCAGTGTTTGAACTTGAGCCTTTCTCCCCAGATACATTAGATCCCTATCAGCCAAGTGGGGAGAAAATGAAGACAGACTGCTGGGTTACCCAGTGGCCACAGTGATAAAGATAATTGATATCAGAGATGATGATAATAGAGCCTACTGTTTCTTGAGAGCTTACTACTGCTGGACACCCTTCTAAAGGTTTCCACTCTATTAACTGACTTTACAGAGATACCCTGAGGTCGGTATATTATTATTATGCCCCCTCAGCATTTCCTCAGTTAGAAAATGGTGGCAAGGAGAAGTTGGATCCTTGCCCAAGGCTACACCATTCGGAAGAGATGGAGCTGGAATTCAACCCCTGGCAATCTCCCCTCAGATGTGCTAGAGGACATCTCTGCTGCCCTGCGGCCCAGGGGTAAGTTGGTACACACTTCCTCGAACAGGACTGGATCACTGGCTACTCACTTAATCCTCCTAAGGGAGAATGGGGGTCCTCGGGTGTAAAGCCAGTAGCCACGGCCACCATCACAGCCACCTGGCCCATGCAGGTTCACATTTGATTCAGACAGACGGTAATGAAACAACAGAGGCAAAAACTGGTGGGCCATTACCTTTAATCCTAGCTTGCACCTGGCAGGCAAGAAATACACACAGTGGGAAAACACTTCTCTTTCCATTCAGTGCTCTCAAAACTACTGACTTATCTGAGTTTCCTAGAATTAAAGGTTTGTACCTCATCAGCCTTATTCACCTCTGTTCCCCATCTCCTTCTCTCTGCGCAAACTGGCTTCTCCTTCAGCGCTCTGCCATCTTGGCTGCTTCTCCACTCCTTCATGTGGAATTTCTCTGCTCTCCTCCTGCATGGGCTCCTGTGCTTCATTTTATAGTGTAGAAATCAAAACCTTTAATCCAATATACAAACAAGGAAGTCTCTGATACAAAGTCACTTATCTGAGGCATAATGGGATTCCTCATGACAGTGCACCACCCCTTATCATGCAACAGTCAATATTAGGCTATAATGACCCTGCCTGCTTACAGCCTGTCACCCACACCCAATGCAAACTATAAGCGAGCAAACATATACATCATATTTGCAAACTTACTTGACCAACATCGGGTTATGACAGTCTTGACATAGGATGTTTTGAGTTTATGATGCTCACTCCTGTAAAAACTTTAAGAACTGAGTCATGAATGTTTCAGCTTATGTTGTTAGCATCATACTAACAGACTACATGGGAAAATTAGTTTGGTTTCGCTCGGTGGAAGAATACACATGAACACAGCGTATGTTTTTATGTTCTAGATTATGATTTTACAACTGTGTAAGGATAGGTAAGTGACTTAGGCAAGGGTATGTTTTAACTGACACCAAAACTTGGGTTACATCACTGTTGTAGGAACGGAACTGTGTTATACCCAGAACACCCCCTGTAATTGCGAGAGAACCAGTCACTCCTCCATCTTCAACTGACTTCCCCCAGCAGTGTTTCTCAAGGGCACACCCTTGAGGTGGAAAGTCGCATTTTTGCAGACTACTAAGCCTTCCTTTTATGGATGAAAAAGAGCTCTTCCTCATCTTTGTTTCTCATACCTGACAGCATTTGGTCCATGCACACATGCATGTGTGTGTGTGCAAGGATGAACACTTCTGGTCTGGGCCAGGATATTTTATAAGCGTGATTAAAGAGACATCTACCTGAGGACTCAGAGACATTGTTCAGAGAGACTTGTTTAGGAATCCTACAAGTTCATCTACATTGAAGATAATAAAACTCTCTGACTTCATCATGAACCAAAGCAATGTTCCTGAGCTTAGGCCCCTGCGAGGCGGGGCTGCAGAGTGAGGCTTGCACCGAACCCCGAGGTTCCCACGCCAACGTCGCTATACTTTAACTGCAGCTGGGCATTTTTTTCCGAAAGTTCCCTTTAGCAAGGAAAGGAGTGTGAACCCCAATAGTGCTCTTCTATCCCTCATCACTTGAGCACCACAGGGCTTACGGGGGCAGAATTTAAGGCTCAT
Organism: Saccopteryx bilineata; assembly: GCF_036850765.1. NCBI lineage: Eukaryota > Metazoa > Chordata > Mammalia > Chiroptera > Emballonuridae > Saccopteryx > Saccopteryx bilineata. Next base: position 2,563,099 of record NC_089490.1, on the reverse strand, counting down.
CAGATTTGGGGAACGTTCATGTCTTTCATTTTCTCTTTATCTGTGAGAGACGATGTAATGGTTACTTCAGTTCTATGAAGTGAGCAGTTCAATAAAGAGCACTTCGGATTCCAGGAAAACAGAAGTAGAAATCACTAAAGATACATAAAAGGTTTGAAAGGTTGACTTGAGACCTCAGTGAAGATGGGGAACTGTGTGACCATTACCCCACACAGTTCCCCATCTTCACTGAGGTTTCAAGGGACGAGGACACCGGGGTTGATGAGGAAAGGCAGAGAATGGACACAGTGGTGATGGTGTGGGCAGGCAACTTCGGAATCTCTAACGGCACTCCATACACAAATTTCACTGAGCTGAGAAGTTAAAGGAATCTCTCTGCCTCCAGCCCTGCTTGCCACCATGAAGCATGCCTTCCCGGTGGGTCACTCTGCCAGAGACAAGTGACACTGCCTGCCCTCCACTGCCTTTTTTGGCTGGAAGGAGAAGTATTTCATGATATATCACGGTTTTGTGCGAATGTGGTTTATGCAAAGATTATGTCATCATCCTTCCTCTTCAAGTACAACCAGGGTCTAGTAACCATTTCCCGTGCCCAGATAGTGTCTTCCTTCCCACAAGCATCAAGCATGTGATTAGTTTCTCTCAATGTCAACTTTAAATGGCAATATAGTCTTGGGTCAATGGTTGAACAATCATTGCAAAAATTAGTAACTCATTTGTAGAAAATAATTTCTCCCAAAGAAAACAAGCATTTGGGAAACCCATTGTAGTAAGGAGGATCTAAAATTGTTTGATATAATAGTGAGGATAGTGTCCAGCTATGGGCCAGCGAGACATATTAAGGGCCTCGGTCTCAGTACAAGGGGTCCTTGGGTTATGCCATAGTTCCATTACCACAACAGTGACGTAACCCAAATTTTGGTGTAAGTCAAAACACACCCTTGCGCTTTTAACAGTCCAAAATGGCATAGGTAAGGATACTGGGGGATGCCAACTCCCTCACTCACACTCCGCGTTACTGCGTATTCTTAAGGTGACCAATCATTCTTCCTTAGGTGATGTAAGGTACCAAAAATCTGAAAATTGATATTGATATTCTGGGAGGAAAGGTCAGGCTTTCCTATCAGGCTTTCCTGTCCTGTTCCTCTTTTAGGGAGAGGAGGGAGAAGAATGTAGAAGTTTTTGGCTTGCAAGAACAATGGGTCATTCAGTTTTAAATCTAAAATAAAGATTAACCTAGAAACTTCTTCTCTTTCGATGGGAGACAGAATTTACATGCCACCTTGCATTGACTGTAGTTCTTCCCCCTTCCTGGAATTTTGAGGGTAAATACCTCTAGGCTAGTGAGGGAAGATGAACCCTGAAAGATTTGTAAACATCTTTGATTGTGTTACCTTGAGAGTCTTAATGTTTCTGTGTATCCCTTAAACAAATGTTGCCAGTTTGGACCATGATGTCATGCTCTCCCTCACCCGTGTGAGATCAAGGGTATATAAGCAGCCCCTGAACTGTTTTTGGAGCTCGCATACAATTTGGATCTGTTGCCCTGTTTCAGCCATATGCGGCTGGCATATTTAATAAATCTCCTCCTCTAATAAAATTCTTCAAAACTCATCTGGACTTGGTGTCTCTACGAGAACCCGCAGAATTGTGGATTGGTTACTTTAGAACATAGGGAGGACAGTCCTTCTTTTGTAAGTTTCGTCCTTCCTCAAAAAGTGTCCTCCTTTTTGATGTTGGAAGACTAATCTGTAAATGTCCGTATTCGATCAATGCAGAGTCGGTCCATTGTGTGGGATGTGACGTATTTGTATCTAAATGAGTACTTTTTTCTTACAATTATTATTAAAAATTAATAATAGACATGTAAGCATAATGACAATATAAAATATTACATATGTTTTCATTATGCATTTATCATATTATAGTGTATTATTGTTGCAATGAATAAAATGTTTCTTTTATTTACGATATTGTTTCCTTGAATTTATTTTTGTCCTCCTTTTCATTGTAAAAAAGTTATTCATCTTAATATTCTGCTGCACGCAACCGTCAGCTGAAGCAATCTCATCTCAATTTTTAGAAGTTTTTATAGGAGTGAGCATCATACACTAGAAATATCATATGTCGAGACTGTCGTAAACCGAGGACCCGTGTAATTGAAAGGCACTGGGCTTACATGGTGAGGACTGCATCAACCAGGGGCAGGTCTGCCTGGCTCCCACTTGAACAGAGGTTGGAAACGTGCTGTCAGCTAGGGGTCTGCTCAGTGAAAGGGCCCCCGTGGAGGCCACTCCTCAAGCCCTGTGCTTGTGCGAGGCCATCAGCAAGGACACAAGTGTGTTCTCTGGAACAGCGAACCCCTCAGGGCCTGGGCTGAATGAGCCAGGTCCCACCTCTGCCTCTGCCCCACCCAGTGGTAGATCTGAAATACAGCTCTGATTTGCTTTGCGTGATAGAATTTGCTAAATGGGTTGGCAGATAATTTGAGTGAAGTTGGTTAGTACCACAATGGACTCAAGTATCAGAAAAGGATTACGCTTTGCGTTATGAGTCTACCAGTGACAGACAGTGCCTCACTGTCCTTGCCGTGCCCGCTCTTGTCTAGTGCTGATTCAATAGATTCATGTCATTAGGAACTTATAGGACAAGACTGGTGCCATAAATGCTCACATTTAGCTCCCTTGGATTTTCTCTCATAGTTTATTGTATCTTTCTCAGTCTTGCTGAGGCGTCATCAGTAGGCTTATCAATCTTTTTCTTCCAGTATATGTCCTATATCTAATTTTTAATTTAAGACTAGGAATCCTTTCTAATACTTGGACACTGACAAGAAACCCTTCTTTATTTTTATTTTTTTATTTTATTATTTCCTTTTTTCAGTGAGAGGAGGGGAGGCATAGACAGACTCCCGCAAGTGCCCCAACAAAGATCCACCCAGAAAACCCAGTAGTGGGTGATGCTCTGCTCAACTGGGGTGTTGCTCCATTGCTCAGTAACCAAGCTCTTCTTAGCACCTGAGGTAGAGGCCATGGAGCCATCCTCAGCATCCAGGGCTAACTTGCTTCAATTGAGCAATGGCTGCAGGAGGAGAAGGGAAGAGTGGGAAGGGTGGAGAAGCAGATGGTCACTTCTCCTGTGTGCCCTAACTGGGAATCGAACCCAGGACTTCTACACGCCGAGCCAATGCTCTATCATGCAGCCAACCGGCCAGGGATATTTTTATTTTATGTTGAAATCAATTATTAGGCCATTTCCTTCTTTTTCTTGTAATTATTTTCAGTTATTGAAATAGTCAATGACAATGGAATAAAACATTAATATTGATCATTTTCTAGAAACCAGTTAGATATTAACATGGGAAACGATGTAATTCAAGCCCTTATTTTAATGAAGAAATAAAAACTCAAGAGGAAAGCATTGGACCAACATAAAGACTGGGCGCCGGAATCCTGATCTCATGACAATGAACACAGTGCTTTTCAACCGCACAATACGTAGTCACTGACTGAGCTCCAGAGTCATTTATAATTGGAAGAGAAAATAGTAAGTTGAGGTGTGTGAAATTTATAAAATGAAGGTGCAGTTAGTTTTTATTTCAGATGCTCTTCCTCTGATCTCAGTCAAACAAATACATTTAATTCCTAGATTTTGGACATAGGTCAAACTGAGTTTGAATCCTAATAATTGTAATCTTTATCTCTCAAACTCATTTATTAGTTAATGGACCAGATGTTTACCGAATGCTAAGAACTATTGTAGGTGCTGAGGATTCAGCAGTTAACAAGAATGCAAACCTGTTATGACGATTAATTGAGAGAAAACACCTCTAGAAGTCTGCTTCCCCAGAGCAAAATAATCAGGGCGTGACCATGTGGCTCCCTCCAATTGTCCTGTGACAGCCAGCACGTGGGATGATGGAATTTTTCACAATTTCCATCGCTTCCACCGCAGGTCCTCATGCTTCACCCGCAGGGAAAATTCAGCAGCGTAGCCATTTCCTTCTTTTTTCCAACTAAGCAGGGACTTCCCACCTATGCATGAAAAAGATCAGGTACCTGCCGCGCCTGACCCAACGCCGAGGACTCAGATCCTCACTCCCCACCCTGCTTCGCAACCATGAAGTGTGGTATTCTGGCTCTCCACACGGCGTGTTATTTCCTTCCATGAAACCAGGCTGTCAGCTGTCCCGCTCACCACAGACGGGTCATCCTGGCCCCTTGCCACCTTCTCCCCAAGACCTGGGATCAGGTCGGACCTTCTTAGCAGAGACATCTGCTGGAGACAGGTGATGCTGCTTCACTCTCTGTTCCGATTGGTCGAAGAGGAAGGTCGGTGAGCGAGGGGGGATTTCCAAGAACGCTTTCCGTTCTTAAAATGCCTCAGCGCAACAACAACAAAAAAAGCTGGAACGGCTTCCCAAAAAGGGGATTAAGCAGAACCGGAATCCAGTGAGGAGGCAGACTCCGGGTTTGAGGGCTGAGTCTGTCAGCACTCTCTGTAAAGACAGGGGGTGCGTTCCTTCCTAAAGGACCCCTCGTTTCCTCCTCAACAGACGCTGATTCCTAGCAGAGCTGCGAGAATATTCGTGCTCAGTGAATCCAAACCCTTCATTCTAACTGACACCTCCCAGCTTTCTAATTACATTCTGGAGTTACCACAATGGCCTATTGGATCATCCCCTTTCTGTTCGCAGCTATGCAGGTCTTTAGCTGTGTTGGGCTGGTTCCACTCTGTATCTGTTCCCGTTCCTCACGGAAGACTTTTCTACTATCTGCCAGGATCTTTCTCCCTGCCTGCATCCGGATCCTTTGTTCCCCCTACTTATCATTTTATTATATTTTCTTTACCCCTTCTTCTCCTTTAATCAACCTGAATTATACTCCGTTTCTTTTTGCATGAGTCTTATTATCTCACCTAAACGGAGCGCTGCAGTCTTTTCATTTTAAAGTCCTTATAGATCTGTAAAACACCTTAACAGTTTTGCCCACATTGGAAAACTAGTGGCTCCACCAATTTATGCTCTCATGGCACGTTGTAAGCAAATTGATTGAGGTGATTGTTACAGCGCACCACAGCAGGATTGTGTGGGCGCTACACGCGTAGGAAACAGGATACACAGACCCCACTCATCCTTGTAATGCCAGCACCTTGCAGGATGCTTTGCACAATGATAGCATTAATACATTTTTACCAAATTTATATTCCCTAAAGAGAATATGTTTTGGAAATCATGATATAATTCCCCTACTCTCACTATCACTTCCAAAAATGGCATAAAATATTATTTTCAGAGTTGTTATAGAAATTAAGTGAGGTTAATTGATTTTGATTTTATTTTCCCCCATTGCCCCTGCACTTTCTCATGATAATCAGCAGGTGGAGAGATGGCCCTTTATCTCTTTCTCCCGCTCTCTCCCTCTCTCCCCTCTCCCCCTCCCCAGACCTGTCTTCTCAACCTTCTCCCAGCCTCAGAGATTTTCTACCAGCAGTGAGCTGCTAGCATCACAGCCATTTCCTCTCCGCATCATCCTGGCTAGGGGCTTTCCAGCGATGCCTGAGAAGGAGCAAGGATCCTGGTTACAGCACTCTACACCCACTTAAATCGTGCGTGGCAGGGAAAAGGGAGTTCCTGGCAATCCCCACAGCCGCATCCCATTTCTTCGCACAGCTCCGGACATGAGACCTTGCTCTTGTCACCTCACTCACAACTTGCTCTGACATCACTTTCTCGTAGAATCTTGAAAGCAGACTCAGGCAGACTATCGCAGCGGTGTTATGCGGGGGAGACGCGTGATGTTCCTTCACCCATTGGTTGTATAGGAGGACAATTAATAAGTAATGAACATTTTCGTAAAGAGCCTCTGTTCAGCAAAGTAACCCCCTTTACCCCCACCCTCACCCCATCAAAAGGAAAAGGAAAAGAGAGGAAACAGTCTGGGATCCGAAGGCTGAATCCCCTTCTCATCCAGTAGTTCAGGTTTGTGAAGACACAGGCTGTTCAGGAATGCAGGCTCTCCGGTCCCACCGCCACCCCCTTAGCCTGGAAGCTCGTCCTGCCTGGCTGACCAGCCGCTGATTTCTGCTGCTTTGCATTGGTACGTTTCAGTTCATCACCTCCGGAAAGAAGTCACTCTCTGCCAGCCTCCATCTCCTGCCACATGACAGGTCCTCTCTGGGTATCATATGGGCTCTCATCCCTTCCTGTTCTTCAGCGTGAACGTTCCCGCCGCTCAACCAGAGCTGCCCCTTCTGTTAGTTCACCCCCACCTGGTGCTGCCTGGAATCATATCATCCTCCTGAGTCAAGTCTCAATTCTGTAAAAGAACTGTATTTTCCAGTTTCCTATAAATTCTGCAACCTACATGAATAGGTCCTATTTCTACTATTTTAAAATCTCGTTACTTTTAAAAAAAATTTATTTATTCATTTTAGAGAGGAGAGAGAAAGGGAGAGAGAGAGAGAGGAGAGAGAGACAGAGAGAGAAGGTGGGGAGGAGCTGGAAGCATCAACTCCCATATGTGCCTTGACCAGGCAAGCCCAGGGTTTTGAACCGACGACCTCAGCATTTCCAGGTCGACGCTTTATCCACTGCGCCACCACAGGTCAGGCCAAAATCTCGTTACTTTTTAATTATACTTTTTTTTTGGGGGGGGTATTTTCATTGTAGTTTATAATGCTTATGTTTACCCTTAGCATATTTTTTGTTAATTCAACTACTGTTAGTGATTACCTGCTCTGAACCAGGAGCTTCTCTAGGAAGAGAGGCTGGTACAGGAAGGACACAAGGTCTCTGAGTCACGGAGGAGTACTCTCTGTCTGTTACTGTCTTTCCTGCTAGACATAGACCCTCCTGAGATCTTCGTCGTGGTATTCCCAGCCCTAGCACACCCTTGTGAACATACCAGGTGTTCAACAGGTGTTTGCTCGTTGAATTACACCAGTTAATATTCCACGCGCCTGTGGTTCACGGAGCACTTACACAATGCTTGACATGCGTAGGCGATCAGGTGAATTTTACTGTTTAATTGATGCCATTTCATCAAGAGGAAATTCAGATGGTCCTTAAGGAAGAGTCTCCTTTTCTGACTTAGGAAAGGATCAGTGAGGAGGTAACCTCTGCCTGCCACTCTCTCCTCTGTCACACGTTTCACTGTCCCCTTGTTTCCCAGATTTAACTGCCTTTTCCCTTCAGTGCTTTCCAGAGTGTCTGAGGGCGTGCTCCTCCATCATTCTCAGTTCTGTTTCCCGACCGCAGCCTCGCTGGAGGCTGCCGGCACCTGTGTGATAGGCTCCTTGAAGGTCCTCGGGAGACTTCCTCCTACATCCTGACCCTCACTAGTCATGCCCAACAATCTCTCACTGTTGCTATTTAAATGTTATACTTGTGATTACTGGTTAATTCTTTTCATATGACTAGTGAACTTTGAATCCCATTTTTAAAATATTTTTCTGCTGGGCCCTGGCTGGTTGGCTCAGCCATAGAGTGTCGGCCTGGCGTGTGGAAATCCTGGGTTTGATTCCCGGCCAGGGCACACAGGAGAAGCGCCCATCTGCTTCTCCACCCTTCCCCCTCTTCTTTCTTTCTTTCTTTTTTTTTTATTTATTCATTTTTTTTTAGAGAGGAGAGAGAGAGGGAGAGAGAGAAATAGAGAGAGAAAAGGGGGGAGAAGCTGGAAGCATCAACTCCCATATGTGCCTTGACCAGGCAAGCCCAGGATTTTGAACCGTCAACCTCAGCATTTCCAGGTTGACGCTTTATCCACTGCGCCACCACAGGTCAGGCCAATCCCCTCTTCTTTCTCTCTGTCTCTTTCTTCCCCTCCTGCAGCCAAGGCTCCATTGAAGCAAAGTTGGCCTGGGTGGTACCATTAAGTTATTAAGAGAAAAATGTTTGTAAGTACAAGAGTCCTTTGTCATATGAGTGCTTCTGCACTCCATCCTCCTTTGCTACTGCAGATAACTATCCTCTCCCCTTTTATGTTATTGTTGTCACATATTATCCTAGTTTTCTACTGTGACCTTGTTGAAGCTTTTCTTGTAATTTTGAACTGTTTTTTTTTTCTCTGTATCTGGTTGAATAAACTGCTTGAGTATTTCCTGCAGTGGGGGATTTTCTGGTGATAACTTCTGTCAGCTTCTGTATGTCTGTAGAACTTTTTATTTCTTCTTTATATTTAAAACATAACATTGATGGATATCGTATTCTTGGCTGGTAATTCCTCTCTTTCAGTACTTTGAGTGTTTGGGTCCACCCTCTTCTGGCTTGTAGAGTTTCTGCTGAGAAGTCTGATGATAACTAATGTTCTTTCCTTTATATGTTGTGTTCTTTTCCTAGTTGCCTTGAAGATTCTTTCTTTGTCATTGATTTTTTACAATTTTATTCTGATATGCCTTGGAGTAGGTCTTTTTAGGTTGAGGTGGCTGGGTGTTCTGTTTGCTTCTTGGATTCGAGGCTCAAACTCTTTCCATAGGTTTGGGAAATTCTTATCAATTATGTGTTTGAATCAGCTCTCCATTCCCTTCTCTCTCTTTTCCTCTTCTCATGTGCCTATTATTCTTGTATTGCTCTTTAGGATGAAGTCAGACAATTCTTGTAGAGCTCTCTCAGTTCTTTAAATTCACGAGTCTCTCTCCCTCTTCTCTCTGGAGCATCTCTAGTTGCCTATTTGAGGTCACTGATTCTTTCTTCCATCTGACTTCTTCTATTAGCTAAACTTGCTACCTCAGTCTTCAGTTCATGTGCTGAGTTCTTCATCTCCATTTTTAAAGTTTCAATCTCCTTTCTGAGCTCATGATATTGCCTATTAGTGTTTTCCCTAATCTCGTTGAATATCTTCAGAACTTCAATTTTGAATTCTCTATTATTTAACTCTGCGGTTTCCATGTGACTGATTTTTTTTTTCTGGAGATTTTTCATTGTCTTTTTTAACTATGTCTGTCTTGTGTAGCCATGGTGTTCAATTTCTTCTTCTTTGATTGCATTTGAGACCAGACGGGAGCACCTCATTTCCCCAGGGGAGAGAGTGAATCTGGAAAGCCAGGTGTGGGGTTTGTCTCTGCCACTCTTCATACTGTGAGGTGAAGGAGATGGGATCTGGGAACCTGAAGGGGGTGCTGCACTTTATTATTCTCTGTCTCTGCCAAGTGCAGGCTGCAGGAAGACAACAGGAACACTGATCATGACCCTGTGCTCTGCCATTTTGGTTTATCCCTCCTCAGCCCCCTTATCTCACCACTCACTCCAACAGAAAAAGACCCAGCAACTCCAGGTTTCCCTCTCTGTACCCCCTCAGACAAAATGCAGATAGCTCAAGCTTCCCTTCCCCTCCCCCATAGTCCAGCAGAAAACAAAACAAAACAAAACCCAGTCACTCCAGGTTTGCCTCCTCTCCAGAGCTGATCATGAATGTGTTTTATCTTCCACTCCCCCTTTCAACCCATCCTACCGCTGGTCCATTTGGTGCATGGATCTTTCCAGTGCACCTGCAAGACCAGCTGGGGTTCCTTCACTGCATTATAGTTGTTCAAGTTGTTGAAATTTCAAGGGGAGAGATAAGGAGCATCTCTCACACTGCCATTACTCTGACCTGGAAGCACCACTTTGTTAATTGTCTTTTGGTTGCTTTAATAGTTCTCTTCTGTTCCTTTCTTCTTTGCCTGACCTTTTCCTTGTTGGATTGCTGGTTTTCTTGATTCTTTACATAATTTTTGGGTTTTAGGTTTGTGATTACCATGAGATTTGTGTATATTATTCTATATCTATGGCAGTCTGTTCTAAGCGGATAGATGTTTAAGTTCAAATTTGTTCTACAAGGACTACATTTTTACTCCCTCCTCTATGCTTTGTTATTGATGTCATGTTCTAGATCTTTCTGTATTGTGTTTGAGTGATTTCATACTTTATTTTTCTCTTTTGGCCTTTATAGTAGCTTTTTAAATGTCTGATTAACTGTATTTATTAAATATTTGGCTTTACCTGTGACATTTTTCCCTGACTCATATTTCCTAATTTCTGATTATAGCCTTTCCTTTTATGCTTAAAGAGACCCTTTAAATACTTTTTAAAAAACGCTTTTAATGGTGATGAGCTTCTTTAGTTTTTGCTTCTCTGGGAAATTCTTTCTCTCTCCTTCAAATCTGAATAAAATCCTTGCTGGATAAATTACTTTCCAGGTTTTAGTTTCCTTCCTTCTAGCATTTTAAAGATGCTCTGCCACTCCTTTCTGTCCTGTAAAGTTGATGCAGAGAAATCAGCTGATAGTTTTATGGGATTTCCTTGAATGGAGCTCATTGTTTTTCTCTTGCTCCCCAGAGAATCCCCTCAGTCCCTGCAGAGCTCCCATGGTTCCTCAGCTTTCTCTAGATGGTCTCTCTGTTGTTTCTTGTATCAAAAGTGGTTCTTGTAGAAGTGGCCACTGTGCAGTCTTTTTTTTTCTCCCTGAAGTGAGAAGCAGGGAGGCAGAGAGACAGACTCCTGCATGCGCCCGACCGGGATCCACCCAGCTGCCCACCAGGGGTCGATGCTCTGCCCACCTGGGGTGTTGCTCTGTTGCAACTGGAGCCATTCTAGCACCTGAGGTGGAGGCCATGGGACCATCCTCAGTGCCCGGGCAAACTTTGCTCCAGTGGAGCCTTGGCTGTGTGAGGGGAAGAGAGAGACAGAGAGATAGGAGAGAGGGAATGGTAGAGAAGCAGATGGCCCTTCTCCTGTGTGCCCTGACTGGGAATGGAACCTGGGAGTTCCACATGCCAGGCCAACAACTCTAGCACTGAGCTAACCAGTCAGGGCTGTATAGTCTTTATGGACTCAGTAGTTTTGGAAAGCCAATTGATGCTAAGAGGCATTTACAGTGTCTGGTCTCTGATTTCTGGAGCAGCTCCTGGCAGCGAGGATGAGTGCTGAGATGAAGCCCTGCTGTTCCTGTTTGCTCCCTTGGTTTGAAGAAAAAAGACCACACAGTATGTCTGGGAACACACCGAGATCATTCTGCAGATAGGCCAGAACACCCAACTACAGCCTCACCTGCCTCATCAAAGTGGATGGGACATAAAACAATCATGCTCAGCAGCTGCTCTGGTTCAGAGAGTTCCCAAAGCCCCAGGGGCTCCTGCAGCTCCCAGGATTCTCTATTCAGTCCCATTCTCTTGCTCGTTGTTCAGAAGCTGCTCATTCAGCCCTCAGCTCTCTTACAAGAGTTACTGCTCACTACAAACATGTACATTTGAGTCTGCTCCTGGGAGGGGCTGAGTTCAGCATCCTGCCAGCTGCCACCATCTTGGACCTCCCTCCACAGTGATTTGATACTTGTCTGTATTGTGAAATGACCACCACATGACCTCTAGTTAACACCTATCCCACACACAGTCACAGAGTTTTCTCCTGTGATGAGAACTTTTAGGTTCTACTATCTCAGCTGCACATAACATTCTCATGATTTATTTATTTTATAGCTGGAAGTCTGTATCTTTTAACCACCTTCATCGATTTCACCCACTAAATTGTAGTTATTTTTACTGAAGCAAGATAAGTATTTAGTCCCTGGAAATATGAAGGCATGTGAAGAAGGACTGTGTATCAGAACTGTGGTGGAGTGAGAATTAATACAGAACATGAGATAAAGTTATCTTTTAAAGTTCACTCTGGATATGAGATATTTCATTTATATTAATATGATAGGCAGTAATTATCTAAAAATTAAATTATATGTTTAAAAGTGTATGATTACATCATTGACCCTGGCCAGGTGGCTCAGTAATAGAGTGTCGGCCTGGCATGTGGAAGCCCCAGGTTCAATTTCCAGTCAGGAAACACAGGAGAAGGGTCCATCTGCTTCCCTACCCTTCCCCCTTCTTTTATCTCTCTTCCCCTCCAGCAGCCAAGGCTCCACTGGAGCAAAGTTGCCCTGGGTGCTGAGGATGGCTCCATGGCCTCTGCCTCAGGTGCTAAAATGGCTATGGTTGCAGCAAAGCATGGCAGAGCATCACCCCCTAGTGAGCATGCTGGATGGACCCTGGTCGGGCACATGCATGAGTCTGTCTTCCTTCCTGCTTCTCTCTTCAGAAAAATATAAAAATAAATAAGCAAATAAAGGTATATAATTACATCAAAGGATATAATTCATAGTTTTTCAATAGACTTCCATTTCCTGAGCACTGTATAACAATTTTATTAGCAGAGTCCTCTTTTATCTTTTCTTAGAATTAAGCAAGAGAAGTTCAATAAATAAGAAGACATGTCCTCTAGAAAATGAAAAAAATCATAAAATGAGGACTAGGAATTAGGAATTGAACATTCTTTCACATAAAATATTAATTATTTGAAAGCAAAGTTGTATCAAAGGCTGACTACAAGTGCTTTATCAATCTCTCATCCCCATGGATACTTTGTTTTAGACAGTTGGCCTTGATACATTGTTAGATTAAGTGCTCTTCAAAAGTACTGTCCCCTCCATTCCACAGAGATTGCCTCCTCTAAGCCCCTCTCTCTACATGTATTCTGGAAGTACCATTAAACTCAGTGACAGCATCAGAAGACAAATATGATGAGCCTTTTCACTCAGGTTAAATTATTGACCAATTTTCAATTTCCTTCAGGCAGAAACATTACTTCCTGTAAAGAAGTACAGATTATCCACTTCACTCAATAGCTGTCAGTCTGCCACATCAGTTACCAGGGGAGGCTGCTCCTTGAAGTGTCCACAGAACCACAGCCACTGTCAGTCCTGAGACACCTGAACCATCACAGCGACGTTAACTAAGAGCTTAAGTCATTCCCCAGATGCACACACAAGGTCATGGTGTCATAGTGACACAATTGAGGTCTCCTAACTGGCCATCTTCTTCCCTCTGTCCCTTCAACTCCTAAACACACTCACACACACATGTGTCAGAACAGCTCTGTCAGCAGGTGTGAGGACTGGATACTCCTAAAAGGCTCCAACTTGGACACACATCACTGACCAGCACAGAACTGGCTTACAATAGGGGCCCAATAAAATGTTTCTGATGTAGCAGGATCAAGCGTTTAAAGCACTGAAACAAAACAGTCTTTTTCATGCAGGAAATTCTAAGTTTCAGAAAAGGACTTTCATACCGAGTCTCTAACCAGCAACTGATGATGCTGTTTGTCTCTGACGCCGATTGGTTCTCAGTACCGGCATCACCCAATCAAAGAACAAAGAAACAAGTTCCTTAGTTGGTATCATTTGGGATTTTGGTGAGGAAGGGTCATAATCTTCACGGAGGAAAACTCTCCTGCTCTCTGCACCTGTTCCAGCATGGCGCGTCTGTGGTTCCCCGGAGGCTCCTGGGTGGCAGCTCTGACGGTGACAGTGACAGTACTGAGCCCTCTCCTGGATGGGGCCAGGGACACACCACGTAAGTGCACCTCGGGGGTGAGCTGCTGTGGGTGAGAGAAGGAAGGATGAGCTTTGTCACTGTCTCCAGGCCATGTCCCTTAGAAAACTGTGACATTGTCTTCAGTGACCCCCTGTCTTCATCCTGTGGATCCCGATTCTTTCCACAGCAGAAGGAGCCTGGGTGCTCGCCCTACGAGAGCCGTGTCAGGGGCTCCCTGTGTAGAGACCGTTTCTTCTCCTCTCTCCTCCAATAAACCTCTCCAGCCTCGTGTCCCATTCCCTCGGGGTCGTCAAGAGATTCAGAAATAATGATGTCAAAATAATTCCCTATTCTTTTATAATATTGAGTTATTCCATAAAAGGAGAAAGTTTCTTTGAAAATTTTGTGGGGAATCAAAAGGAATTAGAAAATCCTATGTTATGTCTTCAAAAGCATCTGTGATGTGGTGTCTCTCCCTAATAGATGAGGATGACATCTATTAGGGAGACCAAGGGGCCTCCCCACTGTCTCCCTTCCTCCCCCTCTGAACCCAGTATCCATAAAGCCTCGTACCTGTAACGGAGGTCCCCTGACAGACGCTGGAGTCAGTGCTATCTATTCCTCCTGTGGAAAGTCCCCGGGGCTGAAGCAGAGACTCTCAGTACTTAGAGTGACCCCACAGACAAGCAGCATCTATGGGGTCAGTGTCTCTGATGCCTTAAAGAACTCAAAGTGTCTCTGAACACCTGGCCAGGTTTGTGTTCCCTGTGAATCTATCTTGAACCTTTCTGTGCTATCAGATTCTCCTATATCACCCTTCTCGGGCCTGAGTCCACAAGTAGAGATTCAACCAGGAGAGATAAACTGTCTGATATTCTGTTTTAATAAGAAAAAAATATTAATAAAAAATGAAAAAATAGTCTAATCTTATTAATTTTATATGTTCAAACTATGAACCATGAACAGGACCCAGAGAGTGTGAAGGTTGTTTACATCCCATGAGGCTGAAAGTCAAGGGAACTCGCCAGACTCCTGTAATTTTGGCCCCAAATGTCACAGGTCCATTCATTGTGCCCCCTGATTCCCTGAATTAACTGTTTCGTTACCTCCACTTCCGGTTCCTCCCTATTCTCTCCTCAGCAGCGTCAGCACCATTCCTGGATCCCAGAGTTCCCCCAGGCCTCAGCACTAGACCAGAGTGTAGACAGGATACAATGTAGTGATACTTTCCCTCTTTGCATTAACGGGAATGTTTCCTCCAAGTAATAAGAGGAGAGGGAATAAGTGTCTCTGATTTTCTCACAAGAAACAGAGGAATATAATGTGTCATCCAAACAAAGAGTCTAGGAGCTTAAGCCCCTTCTTGTTCCAGGATCCCCACAGTGAACAAGTCCCAGAACCCTGGGTGTGTTCACTTAGACCACAGCTGGTTATCTGAGTGACTGTGTTATACTCTGCTCTATTCCAGGCTCAGAGAATCTTATTTGAACATGATAGAAAGTTCCCTTTTCTCATGGAACTTAGCTAATGTATGTTGAGAAATACAGTAACCCAATAAACATTTAAAAAAGAAAAATATTCAGAGAACAATAATTGCTCTTAAAAGAAAAAATATACCAGTGTCATAGGGCAGAGAGAACTAGATTCACCTGACTTCATTCAGGTGGTTGAGGACCTCTCCCTGAGAAGTGACACTGAGAGACATTTGAGACCTGAGTGATGAGAGAACCCACCCTGTGAAGGAAACAAGGGACAGGTGTTCCAGGGAGAGGAACAGGAAAGGACACAGTGTGGGGACGTGTTTGCCGTGTTTATGGGACAGAGAGGAGGCAGGAATGGCTGAAGCCCAGCGAGCCCGTTGGGCTGTGACCATGACACAGGAAGAGGGTGGAGAGGACAGGAGAGGGTGCGTGTTGGGCCCTGACGGCCCGGGTGAGAAATCTGAATATTATCTGAAGAGACATGTGAACTACTGGAGGGTTATAAGAAGAGTTCGTTTATATTTATATTTAGTTATAATTCTAGCCAGCATGTGGAGACTGGATGTCAGGGGTCACAGGTGGAGTCGGGGAGGCCATTTAGGAGCAGGAAGAGTTCTCAGGGCAGGTGCACTTGGGGCTCATGTAGTGAGGGCTGGAGGAGACAGTGGGGAAGGGGAGTGAGTGGATGTGGGAGATACATTTGTATTATAGTTTATGAATTAATTTGGGGAGGCATCAGAAAAAATCAAGCTTATCCCTAAGAATTTGTCTTCAGGAATCTGAATGAACATGGTGGCGCTGTGTGCTGTGATAGGGAAGACTGTGGAATAAAGTTATTTGAAGTGAGTGGTTAGGAGTAAGCATTTTGTTTCAATTTGAAATGATTCTGTGACATTTATGTGGAGCTGTGAAGAGGTCAGTTGAATACAGGAGCCTGGAGTTCAGGGGCAGCCAGTGCTGGGGGTGTGCATGCTAGTGTCACTGACACTTGCACTAAGTGGAATTCCAGGACAGTGGAGGAGGTGCACAGGGACAGAGAGAGTGTGTGCAAATAATAAGATGGCAAGGGTCACACTCAGGGGGCCATCGGCCAATGAGTCATTAAAGGGGGACTGAGAAGGTGGTGTTGAGAAAAACCAAGAGCATGTGACACATGGATGTGAAGGGGATAGATTTTTCCAGAAGGAGGGATTGTCCTGGTGTGGTGAGAACCACTAGAAAGTGGGTTTGGTGGATTTGATGTTTGCAGTGAGAGTAAGGAACAAGGTGGACATGAGACAAGACCGTCTGAGGAGAGAACAGGAGCTGGAGACGTGAGGGACAGAACTCAGGGACTCTTCTGAGCAGCTGACCTCAGGGAGAGACTGTGGTCTGGGTCAGGGGTCAGCAGGACCTAAAGTGTCGGAATGAACGAGCCCAAGAAGAAGCTGCAAGCACTTGAGAACCAGAGAGGCTCGGTCACCAGTAAGGAACCGCTGAGTGACCTTGAATGCAGAGTTGACGGATTATGCAGAGAGCCATTCATTATACAGCCAGTATTTATTAGTGACCCAGGACAGACCAGTCATCCCACTAAGTAATGAGAATGGGGTCAATACAAAACAATTCTGGTCTCCATCAGCATGAATGAAGAATTATAGCACTGTACAATTACTATGTATTAGGCTTACACATTTCAGTGTACAGTTCTCAGAACTCTCCTATCTGATCTGCAGCAATTAAAAATGTAATAATCTATGGAATCTAATTTAAAATGTTTAACTTACCTAGAGTTACAGTTAGTTGTAGAACCCAGAGGCTATGGTTTAATCTCAGTATCTAGAAAGTCCCTCTCTTCTACATCAGCATAATTTTGTCACATAGGTTCATGTGCAGTCTGTTATTATACATAAACTAATGTTTCTGTCCTTGTGTTCAAAATAGTATTTACTGATCACATTAATTAAAGAAAATTACCAAATGATGATGAAGATATTATTAGGCTTTAGATAGATGAAAATAAAAAGATCTGGTGAGCTTACATTCATAGGTGTTATAATAATTAAAATGCCCTGGTATTTATTGAGTACTTATTATACAATCAGCACTACAAAGAATCACTTTTTAATTTCACCCTTAACAGTATCCTGTGAGGAACTTACTATCACTAAATCTATTTTAGAGAGAAAGAAAAAGAATCAAAGATGTCACAAAATGACCAAAATGGAAGAGCTCGTTACAATGTAGTCTTCCTAACTCTAGAGCTTGATCTTCTAGGACTGGAGACAGTGGCTAGGTTGTGTCTGAGTTACTGGTAGAGTATCTGATACTCACATGTGCCGGTGTGTCTTAGGGTTGGGGCCAGGGAGATGCAAGAGCTTCTAGTTCCAATATAGAAGAAATTCACATTCATTTGCATTTATAATTTGAAAAGTTCCATTTGAGCTCACACTAGTGCAGAATATAGTGGGCACATGAGGGAGAACACAAGAAGTATTAGCTACTCTCCTCTGTGTCAGATCTTGTCAGGGTGTGGCTACTGCTGCAAAAAAAAACCCCACAGGATGCCCGACTGAATCTGTATTTCAGAGAAACAACAATAATTTGACTGAAATCCAACTTTAACTGGACACCCTGTATTATTTTTTTCCATAGTGAGAATCAGGGTAGCAGTCAGACAGACTACCGAATGCGAAGACTTGTATCCACCCGGCATGCCCCCCAGGGGGCGATACTCTGCCCGTCTGGGGCGTTGCTCCACTGTAACCAGAGCCATTCTAGTGCCTGAGGCAGAGGCCATCCTCAGCGCCTGGGCCAACTTTGCTACAATGGAGTCTTGGCTGCAGGAGGGGAAGAGAGAGATAGAAAGGGGAGGGGGAAGGGTGGAGAAGCAGATGGGTGCTTCTCCTGTGTGTCATGGCCGGGAATTGAACCTGGGAGTTCCACACGCCAAGTCGACACTCTACTGCTGAGCCAACTGGCCAGGGTTGGACACCCTGTATTTTTATTCATTGTATTTGAAAACCTTAAGTTGGACAGTGAACAAGGACGGACAGTGCTAACCCTGCAGGCTACAGCAGCTTCACACATTTTCATTTTTCAATTTTCTCATGTGTCAAGAAGTTACTAGAGAATTTGTGAACAATAAGATAGACCTTGTCTTACCATAGTCCCCTGGTCTCTGCCATCACTTCTATATGAAGGTCTCTACTCAGAGTCTGGGGACCTGCTCATTTTGGTGAACTGTCACATGAGAATTTCATCTTCCTAGTTTCTTCCCATCTGAGGGGACCTGACTATAGAAATGAGAGTTCCACTTCTGGCCGAGGCTGGTTTGTTGATGCCGACTGGTCTTACTGGCAGCAGGAGACACAGTTAGACAGTGAGTTGGTTGGGACACTGAACAGGAATCAGACGGCTGTGCTGCAGTTTCCTCCTGTAGATAATAGGGGACCAGTGGCAGAGAAGATAAGAGAGAAGATGATGTGAAGGATAAATTATCTGACTTGGTGATTGATCAGCAAGGCCAAGAAACAGATCAACCTTGGTCCTTAACTTTATTTCACTGGAAAACGTCTGCACCCAGACCAGATTCCTAGGAAATACGAATTTCATATAGGACCCATATTGTCAACAGCTACACTACCAGTACAGCTATCTATGTAATTGTCACCTGCTGCATCATCATTAACAGTGGCTTTATCACCACAGTTGTTTCAGAATGTTCACACTAGTGGAGGTCACCCTGGGAGGGCCACCACCTCTGGAACATCTGGCAATATCTGAAGTCATTTTTGTTGTCACCCTGGAATTGTGAACTCCTAGGTAGAGAGACCAGGGATACTGAGTACAGCCTTCTGTGTACAGAACAGCCCACCTCCCCCAACCGCAAAGAGTTACCAGGTTCAAATGTCAGTAGTGTTGTGGTTGAGAACACTGCTTTCACCGGCTGTTCCTAAAATTCTAGACTCACACTTTGTACACACACTCACCTTCCAATTCAGTTCTTCCTGGTTTAGTTTTGCTTGCTTTATTACCAAAAAGAGAAATAAAGTCAGTTGTACAAATTCACCACTTTCGTGTGGAATCCAATCAATCTAAAATAAAATCTTAATTTTTATTTTTTTGCCCTTTGCAATGTTTTCCCGAGTTTCCCGACTTCTCGGTCATCACATCTCTATAAATTTTCAACAGCCTGTCTTTCTAAGTCCCAATTACTTTTCAGTAAAGTGTCTCTAGTCTCTGCAGTAATTCTCCTCTCCACATTGATGACACCAGAAGCTTCCATTTATTCATCTCACTTTAACCACAGGCTTAGTCTCTGATTTTCTGAGCTTTCTGGATGTGGAAATGCAGAAAGGAGATGCGG
Source organism: Saccopteryx bilineata (assembly GCF_036850765.1). Taxonomy (NCBI): domain Eukaryota; kingdom Metazoa; phylum Chordata; class Mammalia; order Chiroptera; family Emballonuridae; genus Saccopteryx; species Saccopteryx bilineata. The sequence goes on along the minus strand of NC_089490.1, from coordinate 2,543,929 downwards.
CCCTGTTGGGATTGAGGTTTAATCTCCCTAAAACTTATCCATGGTCTCCTGTTACATTTAGAATAAGGTCCCATCCTAAAACACCCCCTCCCCCAGGTTTTCAGCATGGGCTCCACCTGACCTGTCCTGTCCCCTCCCCTCCCTGTCACTGTCTGTGCCTCAGAGCTCTGTCCCCTCTCCTGTCTGGAGGGAGTTCATGGTTCTCTCAGGCTTTTGCAGGTGGTGTTACCTTGACCTGAAATGTGCTTTTCTTTCCCCAAACACACACACACCTTCCAGTTCACACCAACTCAGCCTTCTTGTCACGTCCTCAGTGTCACTCAGAGGTGGCTTCTTGGCCCCGAATGTAACTTAGATCCTGTTATTCCTCTCTGTTCTGGACGCCACACTTCTCCTCTGACATCTCTCACTCCTGTATGAACTCTGTTCCCCTGGGCTACGACAGTCACTGTCACTAAACTTTAAGCTCCAGGCAGAGGGGAGTCTGTTCTCCTTCTGTGGACGCCCAGGGCAGCAGGGCGGCAGGAGGTCCCACCAGCCACGTGCTCACAGGAGGAGGAGGACGTGTTTAAGGAAAGGGGAAGAGGTGGTGAGAGGAGGGAGGTGGAAGCTTCTGGAAAGAGGTGAAAAGGAAGCAAATCTTCAGGAAATGGGAGTCCAGCCGCTCCACAGCGTAGCCGAGTGGATACCAGTGACTTAGGACCAGACGGGTCAACCCTGCCCGCCCGCCCCCCGCCGGACCCAAAAGAGAGGGGAACCCTGGGTGCGGGTAATCAGGGTCCCCGGGTCCTCGTGTACCCTCTGACCTGAGCGCCCCACACTGGGCGGGGTCGCCGTCTGTCTCTAACCAGTGTGACCAGATGGTTCCTGTCCCCACAGCACATTTCTTGGAGCAGGCTAAGTGTGAGTGTCATTTCTACAACGGGACACAGCGGGTGCGGTTCCTGGAGAGATACATCCACAACGGGCAGGAGTACGTGCGCTTCGACAGCGACGTGGGGGAGTTCCGCGCGGTGACCGAGCTGGGGCGGCCGGTCGCTGAGTACCTGAACCGGCAGAAGGAGATCCTGGAGCAGAGGCGGGCCGTGGTGGACACGTACTGCAGATACAACTATGGGGTGCTTAATGGGTTCCTGGTGCATCGGCAAAGTGAGCGCGGCGGGGGGCGGGGTGTGTGTAAGAGGGGTGGGGGAAGGGACGAGGGGGCACAAGGGACCGGGTGCCCTGCGACGGCGGCTGTCGAGACACCGGTTCAGCGTGTGGCCCCGTCCTGCGGAGGGGACGTTTCAGGGCTGTCGGGCTGAGGGTCGGGGAGCAGAGGTGACGAAGGTGACACGGGGGTGTGAGCAGAGTCACTTCTGTACCGGACAAACCCTCCTTTCCCGGACAGTCACGTGTTCCTGCACGGGTGTGTCCTCCATGTGAGGGCGGGGCTCCCGGCGCCTCTGCTCTTCCTGAGGCTCCTAACATGTCTCTCAGTTTCTGGCTTTTTTTCCACCTCAGTGTGAATATTTTTACATGGTTGAAGTGATTGCGAACAAGGTTTTAAAATTATAATTCTTACTTAATATTCCCATATTACTATTAATATTTCTATAATGCTAGTGCTATTTAAGTAGTTACATATCTTCCTATAGTTGTGACATTTTACTTCACATTTTGTTTTGTTAAATCTTTTTTCAATATTGCCAAATAGTTGGTTGAAAATTTAGGTTTCTTATTTTTAATTTATGCTTCTTTGATTCCTAAGACGCCTGAATATTTTGACTTTGAGAATATTTGATTCACCATTTTCTTCAGCTCCTGGTTTGTGTTATCATTCTACTTTATTACTTTCCATGTTGAGACTTTACACACCTTTAATGTAGTGAAATTCACCGCAAAAATGTCAGCAAGGATTTACCATGAATCTTATTATTTTGTGGTAATATAAACATGTTTCCCCCGGTTCCTCCTCCACTTCCTCTAAAATTGTATTTATTGAGCCTGGTCTCAGGTGGGAATAACACATGTATATGAACCCTACACCCTGTTCTGAGCTCAGATGTCAGCTTAAAAAGACAGATAATTATCAAATGATTACAATTGCAGTAATACATATACTTCTTTTGAAAAGGGGACTGATTGATCCACTGAGAGTGATTATCAGTATCTCTAATGACTGACTCCCGGGCTCCGCCGCCTCTCCTTCAGGACTCAGCCTTTCTGGGGCTTAGCTCTCAGAGTCAGGGACCCACCTGTCTTTCCTGCTGCCCAGGTGGGACCATGTCTGTGGGGTTCTCAGGTGTGGGTGTCACGACCCAGGATGTCGCACCCTGTGTCCCCATCTCTCCCACACTGCTTCTCAGTTTACCCACACTGCTTTGAGTTATATTTTCTCTACAAATGAACAATGATAATAGTAACTAGCTATAACATATTGCAGCTAAGTTCCAGCCATTGTTTTACATATTTAGACCCATTGATCCTCCCATATCCCTAAGAGGGAAGTTAGTATTATTACCCCTTTTATAGGTGAGAGAGCTGAGACACAGAGGAATGTAAACATTCTTCCAGGAGCAACCAATAAGAGCAGAACAGGGATTTGAATCCAGGAAGTGAATAAGTCAACAGTGAATAACTGTTCCAAGATATAAAAAAGGCCCCCAAATCTAGTGAGCCCATGCTGTAGGGATAGATTCAAGCCTCAGAGCACTAACTCCCGCTGGGCCACAGGGCCAGCTCTGAGGGAGCTGCCCAAGGACAGAGCCTGGGACTGGAGACTGGAGGCCGACAGGGAGCCAACCAAGGAGCCTCCCTCTGTCTTCCTCACATTCTACCCCCCTTTTCTCTCCCAGCTGCGCCCACAGTGACTGTGTATCCTGCACAGACCGAGCGCCTGCAGCACCACAACCTCCTGGTCTGCTCTGTCACTGGCTTCTATCCAGGACACATTGAAGTCCGCTGGTTCCGCAATGGCCAGGAAGAGGAGGCTGGGGTCAGCTCCACAGGCCTGATCCGGAACGGGGACTGGACCTTCCAGATGCTGGTGATGCTGGAAACAGTGCCCCAGAGGGGAGAGGTCTACACCTGCCACGTGCAGCACCCAAGCCTGACGAGCCCTGTCACCGTGGAATGGAGTGAGAAGCTTTCTGACCTCACCCGTGTCTCACCCAGCACAGGGGACCTTGCTTCTCCCTGAGGGTGGGGTTCCCCCTCCCCACACCGTGTTCTCATTTGTTCATGTCCCTCCTTCAGCACAGGTCCTGGGGGTCCCTGTGATAATTCTATAAACACCTCTACTTTCTGAGGAGACAGTTGTTCTCTGCAGGCAGAAGAGAGGCTGTCCCTGTTTTGAGCTTCCCCACGATGTCACAGGTCAAGGCCCCCTTGGCCCTGGTACCAGTTCCCTGTGTCAGGCTGTGCTGGTCCTTCCACACTGCTGCTCTGAGTTGTCCACTGTGATCTGAGCAGAGGCGCATCCTCTACAATGTGGGGGCCTCCCGACATGAGGGGAGCAGTCCCTGCTCTGTGTCTATTAGCTCTGTCCCCCTGGACAAGGGCTCAACCTCATTGAGTCCCAGGCTCCACATCCGTCAGATCATGAAGTAGTGGCCTGATGTCAGGGCTGTGATGGTTAAATGAGTTCAGTGCCTGAACGGTGTATCTACTCAGTGTGAGTTTTAGGTCTGTTTTCCAGAAATGGCCAATAGTTCTGGTTCCTTTAGGCAGCCTTCCACCCATGTTCTCAAAGTTCAGTCACAGGGTCTCATATAGACATGCTGAATTTCGGATTAAAATCACCAAATTGTTTCTTCTCTCAGGGGCACAGTCTGAATCTGCACAGAGCAAGATGCTGAGTGGAGTCGGAGGCTTCGTGCTGGGCCTGCTCTTCCTGGGGGCGGGGCTGTTCGTCTACTTCAGGGGTCAGAAAGGTAAAGCGCCTGCTGTCAGCTGAGGATCCCACAGACTCTATGGGGGGAGAAGTGACTTTGCTCATTAATTCTGTGTATATCTGACCCTGTATAAAGCCCTTCTTTTCCTGGTCGATCTCAAATTTCCTGCAATTCCAGAAATAATGCTTCATGGTGCTTATGGTTGAAACATAAGGAATTATGGACTGAAGAGGAAGAGAAGGGTTAACATGCAGGAGACTTGGGTCACGACCCTGGAGTGAATGAGGAGCAGACACTGGATGTGTGTGAGGGGAGCTTCAGAGGTCACTGCTCTCAGTGTCTGCTCCCCTGTCCTCTCCAGTGTCGGGTGAGGTGGGTTGTGGGGTAGAGAATTCTCAGGTGTTCTGCAGCTGGTGATGATGTGTTTGGGGACAGATTCACCTTCCTATCTTTGAGTGTGTGTCTTCCTTCTCTTTCCCAGGACACTCTGGACTTCAGCCAACAGGTAACGCTCTTTAATCCTCTTTTAGAGACACAGTCCCTAACACAGGATGCAGAGGTGACAGGACAGGCACAGAATAATGGGAGGACTCTGGCTGTGACTTGTTGTCCCAGTAGAGCCCAAGCTCTACGTCGATCAGGCATCCCTGATTCGACTTCCCTGTGCAGTGGGACGCTCCTGCTTATCAGCAGGGCTGGCAGCCTCTCTGAAACTACTCTTGAGGTGGCTATGAGGATGCTACCGTTAAGTGCCACCAGAGGAAAGATAGGACCGACACACAAGTTAGTTACAATAATCACACAGGCAATTTATTACTCACAAATCCTTTTGGTGAGTTTGGGTACAGCTTAAGGAGACCCCGTCCGTGTGCTCCTCTTCGCTGGCTTTTGTCAGAGCTCAGAGTGGTGTGGAGACAGTCCACATCAACATCAGAGTCTGGGGGACTACTGCAGCAGGGGCCCCTCAGCTTTAGTACCTTTTCTGGCCAACACCTTATAACAGGTGTCAATCTATAGGATTATCACCTCAACCTACCTTCTAACAGGTGCCAGTCTACAGCAGGGGTAGTCAACGTTTTTATTCCTACCGCCTACTCTTTTGTCTCTGTTAGTAGTAAGATTTTCTTTTCTTTTTTTTTTTTTTTTTTTTTTTTCATTTTTCTGAAGCTGGAAACAGGGAGAGACAGTCAGACAGAGTCCCGCATGCGCCCGACCGGGATTCACCCGGCACGCCCACCAGGGGCGACGCTCTGCCCACCAGGGAGCGATGCTCTGCCCATCCTGGGCGTCGCCATGTTGCGACCAGAGCCACTCTAGTGCCTGAGGCAGAGGCCACAGAGCCATCCCCAGCGCCCGGGCCATCTTTGCTCCAATGGAGCCTTGGCTGCGGGAGGGGAAGAGAGAGACAGAGAGGAAAGCACGGCGGAGAGGTGGAGAAGCAAATGGGCGCTTCTCCTGTGTGCCCTGGCTGGGAATCGAACCCGGGTCCTCCGCACGCTAGGCCGACGAGTAGTAAGATTTTCTAACCGCCCACCTGTTCCACAGAAATGGTGATTTATAAAGTAGGGAAGTAACTTTACTTTATAAAATTTATAAAGCCGAGTTACAGCAACTTAAAGTATATAATAATTACTTACCAAGTACTTTATGTCAGATTTTTCCTAAGTTTGGCAGAATAAATCTTTATGAAACAACTTACTATACTTAAATCTATCCTTTTATTGATACTTTGGTTGCTCCGCTACTGCCCACCATGAAAGCTGGAGCGCCCCCTAGTGGGCAGGAGGGATCAGGTTGACCACCACTGCTCCACAGGATTATCACCTCAAACCACCTTTCTGGGCGTTCCTCACAGGGAATTTTCTCTTATGTTAATCTACTGAAATGTTTACATCAAAGCACTTTCTAAGATGTTCTTATTCACATTAACTTACAAAGTTAATGTAAATAACACCAACCCACTTTTTATCTATGTATAAATTCATACACATACTGACTGGACCCTGCTTATGAGTCACAGTCTGTTTATCACATTATAGAGTTATGGCACCAAGCCACTATATTAATTCCTATCCAAATGGCATAACTTTATTTAATTTTAATAATTATTTTGAATATTATTTTAATTACTTTTATATATCTTCCATATTTTTATATTTTTATATATTTAATTACTGTAACCTTATATTACTACAACACGTGTGGTCAGGCAGTTTGCAGTAAAGACTCTTCTCACCACTTAGGACAGGCCCTCTCTACAGGAGCTTTGGCTCTGGGTGACATAGGAGCATTTCTGTCCTGACTTCAGAGCTGTTACAGGAGGCCGTGGGGGTGGGGGCAAAGCTGGGTGTGGCTGGGACTGGACACAGCGTCCCCTCTGTCTGCAGGGCTCCTGAGCTGACGTGACCATGCTGACACGGAGGATAAAGAGCCCCTGTTCCAGCGTCATCGCAGCATGAGGTTTCCTGCTCGGCTCTTATTCCACAGAGAGCGCTTCCTCGTGCTCTGGTTTGCCCCCGGTCAGTGACCCTGCAGAACACGTCCTCCCTGACGGCCTCCTCAGCCCTCACTTGACCCGGAAGTCCTCATGCTGATAGCAGTTTCTTATCTCATGCCTTCCCTGGTCCCTGTGTGGTCACCCTACCGTCCCCTGTGCCCCTGAATCCATCTTCTGCACACATTTCTTTATAAATTTTCTCTCAAGTAAATATGGAGTCAAAGTTGTATGCTTCACACAGCTTCCAGGACAGGAATTAGAAAGAAGAGAGAAAGAGGGTGTCATCTCTGTGCAAGGACACTGTTCACTTCCACGCCTGCATTGTGGCCACAGGGGAATTGGAAGGTGTCCTGTTTCCCTCCATGCTTTTTCCTGATGTTTCTGGATTCTGTAACCAGGTCCAGCTCCTGAGGTGGGAGGAGCCTGCAGTGAACCAGACATGGTGTCTTTTACGTCTTTGTTCCTCAAGGACAGACACACGGTTCCTCTTCCCGTGGGGACAGAAAGGGGACAGCTACCATAGGAAATACAGATCACATGTAAAAATGTGGTGCCTTCATCATTTTTGTACCATGTTCTTTTGTCTCTTTTTCTCTGAAAAAAAAAAGGAAATTATGTAAACTTTGGTACTTCTTGAAGTCCCCTTTTATAGACTAATGGTGCTTCAATACTTCAGTCTCTTTCTGTGTCTCAGATACAAATCAGTGCTGTGCAGACTCTTTGCCTTGAGATGCTCCATTCCCCATCAATAGATCTCAGAGTCCATCAGGGCAAAGCTGGACATTTAGTGGAAAAGTGCACTTCTGGCACCCTCCAGGTTGTGTGACAAACTCAGTGTCTGTCACAGGACAATCCTGGATGGCTCTCACCTTAGCGTCAGTCAGAGACAATGTTGGAAAAGAAGGGAATGTGTGAATCCATTAATGTGCATCAAACAGTGAGAGACTCTGCACCGGAGGAGAGGAGAACCCCCTGCTGGGTATTCTAAATGTGTTTGGAGCAAGGATAAAGTGTCTTTGCATAATGCACAACATATTATATTTTAAAAAATAGAGGAGAATAGAAATATATAGCCATATACATTCTCTCTGTCTCTCTATCCTTATATTTGTAAATAGAAACAATGAAGAATTTTAAAAAAAATGGTTACCTGTGTGGCAAAATAAGGGTTGAGGGTGACAGAGGAATGCTAGACAAATGTATGTTATTTAATAATTTTTTCTTGGAATGCATATAAATATTTTATATAATAGGAAACTTAAATCAAATGTTTTAAAACAATACGTAAACACCAAAAGCAAACTTTAACAGTAGAAGTAAACATGGCCCTGGCTGGTTGGCTCAGAGGTAGAGCATTGACCCCGTGTGTGGATGTCCCAGATTCCATACCTGGTCGGGGCACACAGGAGAAGCGACCATCTGCTTCTCCACCCCTACCCCTCTCACTTCTCTCTCTCTTTCCCTCCTGTAGCTGTAGCTAAATTGGCTTGAGCAAGTTTGCCCCTGCGTGTTGAGCATGGCTCCATGACCTCACCTCAGTTGCTAAAATAGCTCAGTTGCCGATCAACGAGCAATGCCCCAAATGGACAGAGCATAACTCCATATGGGGTTTGCATGTAGATCTAGGTAAGGGTACATGCAGGACTTGATCTCTATACCCGCATTTCACTTGATTAAAATAAAAAAGAAATAAATGTGACAAAATATATATATTGAAAAATAAGCAAGGAAATTAAATCAAAACATTTTTTGACACTTGCATAGAACACTGTGAAACTCTAATTGTCAATCAGTATGTAGTTCTACGTCCACAGACTGTAACAACACACAGAGCTGATGGGCTTCAGGGAAAGACAACTCACATGGTTATTAGACGGTGGGTTCTGCTCTCGGGTTTCATCTGAATGGTCAGTTTCAGTGTGAATCTGAAATCTAAAGCTTAGATAATTGATTCAAAAGTTTAATATATATAAAAACTCACCAAAAATCCCCAAAGTGCCAGTTCAAACAGTAATGGAATTGAATATTTCTTCAAAATTGGCAAATATTAGAGTTTTTTAAAAAAAAATCATGGGTTTATACACATCTGTGGGAGTGGATTCTCTCAGATGCTGCTGTGGGGATCATGAATGGGCTGCAGCTTGGCAGTAACTTTATAATTAAAAATGTGAGTGCTACATGACTAACAACAAACGTTTGTGTTTTGGTATTTATAATACATAGTTATACATGAGCCCAAGCGGACATACAATTGGATGTTTGTTGCACCAGGGTTTGAAATAATAAAATCATTGTCAAATTCTAAAAGAAAAACTAACAAACTTGTCACAACTGTATAAATTTTGTACATCCTGCACACTGCAGGATGGTGCTTAGGTATGGAGCATGGTGGTGGTGTGGGCAAAGGTTGGCACTTCTCTCTGGATCATGTGGATAATCTGATGCCTCCATCCAGGTGTTTACACTCTAGATAAATTCTCACATACATGCCCAAGATAACATAAAATGTAATAAGAGAGGAAACAAACAGTCTGAATTTGTAGGTAGAGAACAGATAAATTATGGTAATACAATAAGAGTAATAATACACAGAGCTTTAAATAAGTGAACTAGTGCTAAAAAAGTAAATTAGTTGTAGTGACTATTAGGATGATGATAATTAAAAAGGCCATCACTGCCACCATTAGAACAAGAAGAAATGTATAAACTAAACAGGTTAACTGGAAAGATGTAATTTTCGAAGAGATTAAAAAAAGGCTATAGATGCAAGAAGTCTAACAATGCCAAACCCTGGAGGTGGACGACTTCTGCTTCTGGAGCAGGGACAGGTGACCACATCCATCTCCTGGGTCATGGGCTGAGGATCAGCACAGGTGGACATTGGGTTTGGCACAGAAGAGAGATGATGGATGAGGAGAAACAAGCTAACTTTAAATAACCCTGTGGCTTCATGTGATGGACTGGAGTCCATAGAGCTGAGGAGTATAATATGAGCTACTGTCCCTGCCAGCTGATTCTCCTCCCAGAACTCTCACTGAGTCCATGGTGGTGATGCGGGAACTTGGGAGGTAGACAGAAGGTAGAAAAGCTTCCATATAGTTTTATGCAAACACACATCAGTAAGGAAATCAAAGATATGAACAATACTTTCAATCATCTTAATATTTATAATCGACATGTTTATTGACTATGTTCTATAACTCCAGGATAAATATTTCTTTAAGTTTCACAAAGAATATCCATGAAATAGATCATGGTTGCAAAACAAGTCTCATTAAATTGCACAGGATTGAAATCACAGAGAATATATTATTTGATCACACTCTTATTAAACTACAAATCAATAAGATTGAGTAAACAGCCAACTTTTTTAAAGTGAAATAATGCACTTCTAAATAATTCATTGTCTATCAAAGTTATCAGATGAAAAACTGAAGATTTTAAAATAAGAGAATATTACGACCCTCTCTAATTTTATCTATTGTATGCATATAATATAAATGGAAAAATACATAAAAATCAGAGATCTAAACTTTTATCTTAAGAATCTCGACAAAGTAAATTTAGTAAAAAAATAATAAAAGAAAGGATGTAATAACAGTTAAAGAGGAAAGTAATACAGTTGAAAATAGATATATAATAATAAAAATCAAGTCAGCTTAAGCTTTATTGCTTTTCTCTTTGGTTTTATTTTTTTAGATAACCACCTACAAAATTGATAAGAAAAAAATTCTAGTCATAAATTGTTAACATCTGAAATGAGAAATATGATATTACTACAGATCCTACAGACATCATAAAAACACTAAGAATAATGTAAAGAAGTTTTCATAAGTAGATTTGACATTTTAGTTAAAATTCTTTGAAAACCAATATTTTATTATTTTTTCTATGAAATAAATCATCTTCCAGATTATCACACTTTTTCAAAAAATTAACTTAAAACAATATAAAATATTTATATTCAAAATATAAAACTTTTAGAAGGAAACAGGAATAAATCTTTAGGGAGTAGGGTCTGGTAAAGACATTTTAGACATGACATTAAAAGCATAATCCATAAAAAATTTCAATAAATGGGGCTTTATCAAAATCAAAAACATTCTGCAAAAGTCCTGTCAAGAAAATAAAAAAAAAAGCCTATACACAGAGAAAAATTATTTGCTTCCTTAAATATTGCACAGGGCATGAGTATAGAATATATAAAAAACTCTCATAGGCCTGACCTGTGGTGGCACAATGGATAAAGCGTCGACCTGGAAATGCTGAGGTCGCCGATTCGAAACCTGGGCTTGCCTGGTCAAGGCACATACGGGAGTTGATGCTTCCAGCTCCTCCCCCCTTCTCTCTCTCTGTCTCTCCACTCTCTCTCTTTCTCTCTGTCTTTCCCTCTCCTCTTTAAAATGAATAAAAAAAACCCCCAAAATTAAAAAAAAAATAACCTCTCATAGGGCCCTGGCCAGTTGGCTCAGTGGTAGAGCCTTGGCCTGGTGAAGTGCCTATCTGCTTCTCCACCCCTCCCCCTCTCCTTCCTCTCAGTCTCTCTCTTCCCCTCCTGCAGCCAAGGCTCCATTGGAGCAAAGTTGGCTCGGGCACTGAGGATGGTTCTGTGGCCTCTGCCTCAGGCGCTAGAATGGACCTGGTCTCAACAGAGCGACGCCCCAGATGGGCGGAGTATTGCCCCCTGGTGGGCATGCCAGGTGGATCCCGGTGGGGCGCATGCGGGAGTCTCTCTGACTGCCTCTCCGTTTCCAACTTCAGAAAAATACAAAACAAATACCAACTCATAATTTTCACTTAAAAAATCTAATATAAAAATGAACATAAGACATGAAGAGACATTTCAGCAAAGAGTATATATCAGATGGTGGATAAGCTGATTTAATGATGTTTAACTAGAGAAATGCAAAATAACTTGACAATGCAGTACTACAAAAATAATTTAAGAATAGACATCAGAGTAATGATGACATACACCTGTCCTCTTTTCTTGAAATTTTAACAAACTGAACAGCTATAACTCAGTGAAGGAAGCCCAGCTGGGCTCACAGGTTTGCCTGAAAGATCAGCACACTGAGTGGACTGAAGGTGGGAAGCACTGAGAAGGAGAAAGTAGAAAAGACACACTCCTGGTTGACCCCAGAGAGAAGCCTGAACTGTCTGGATGTTTGTTTGCTGAGCTTCGGAGACAAGAGAAACCCAGCATGACTGGATTTCCTTCTGTCAGGAGGAGTGGAGGGATTGGGGAAATTTGGGAGATATTAAAACAAAGAAGCAGCAGAATGAGGGGACATGGACAGTGTTCCCATGGTCTGCCAGGAGCTCAGTTTGTGACAGAAACACAAAAATACAGTGTGCCCTGTTCCCCAGACAGCCAGATCGTTCTTCTCTCCTCATGCAGGTACTGGACAGCGGCAGAGACATTCCCCAGAGATACTTCTACAGAGTCACTCTTTCCCCTGAGGAACAAAGGTGCTCAGTGTCGTGACCCCTGGACTGTTGGATACTTGGCGATGAACACCCAGAGCCTTGAGATCGCCATTGCTGAAGCTATAACCTCACAGCACACCCCACTCGTTATCACAACAGCAGCTCCTCAGAGAGGACCACTGAGAATTTCACAGAGATAAAATCTTTAATCCAGTGCCACCTACTGGAAAAAAAAGAAAAGAAAAGCTCTTTTTTGCTTGAATGTTGGGTTGGATACTTCTTTTATTTTGTTTTCTTTTCTTTAGTTTTTTTTTTCTTGTTGTTTTCTATGTTTTTAAATATTGTTTTGGGGGGCTTTGTTCTTTGTTTACTTTCTAGTTTTTTTTATTTTTTAGTATTTATTTCTTATCTTTATTTTAATTTATTAAATTTATCTTCAGTTTTCAATTTATTTTCAATTTTTTTTAATTTTTAGTTGTTCTTTGATTGATTTATTAACAATACTACTCACAAATGCTTTCAATACAGAAAAATAAAATATGAATTCTCTGGCTACCCCCAAAAAAGATGTAGTTCAGAAAGAAAATATAGATCACCATAAAACAATCTCAATTAGTTGAAAACCTTGAAGTTAAACAGTAGAGAATTCAGAATTGAAGTTTTGAAAATAATCGATGAATGTGAGAAAACACCAACAGGGAATTTAATGATCTCAGAAAACAAAACAAGTACCTTGCCAAGGAAACACAAACTTTAAAAAAGGAGGTAAAGAACTCAATACAGAAATTGAAAACTGAGGTAGCAAGTATAGCTAATAGAAGAAGCCAATAGAAAAGGGAGTCAGAGACACTGAAGACAGGAAACTAGAGAGGATACAGAGGGAAGAAGAAAGAGATTCAAAATTTTTTTTAAAAACTAAGGAGCTCTATGAAAATTGTTTGACTCCATCAGAAAAAACAATATAAAAATAATGATAAAACCTCAAGAACAAAAAAGGGAGAAGGAAATGGAGAGCTTATTGAAACAAAGTATTGAGGAGAACTTCTCAAACTTATGGTAAGAATTAGATCCTTAATGCCAAGAAGCAAACAGAATGCCTAGTACCTCAACCCAAACAGGCTATCTCCAAGGCACATAGAATTAAAATGTCAAAAATCCAGGACAAAACAAAAATCCTCAAGGTAGCTAGAAAAATAAAGAACATAACATATAAAAGGAGACCCATGAGTCTATCATCAGACATCTCAGCAGAATCTCTACAAGCCAGAAGAGAGTGGATTCAAACATTGAAAGTCATAGAAGAGAGGAATTACCAGCCAAGGATACTATATATATCAAAGCTGTCCTTCAAATATAAAAGAGAAATAAAATGCTTTTTCAGTCATACAGAAGCTGAGGAAAATTGTCACTTGAAAGCCCCCACTGAAGAAAATACTGAAGGGATTTATTCCTCATGATACAAAGAATAAAATAAAACAAAAGTACAATAAAATCTCCTTGAAAGTTACAATATAAAACAGGATAATCCGTGAAAACAAAAAAATAAAAAGGGAAAAAATAAAGGATTAAAGTAGTAAAGAAAGATGGAGTGCAGAAGCACATATTATACAGAGACTATTATTATACACATAAAACATTTTCACAATTACTTAACAGTACACTACAAAAAAAAATAACAAACAAACAAAAACCCCCACAAAAAACAAAACTAAACTAAAATACACAGCTTAGAAAAAGGATATAGAGAAAAGAAACATAGAATATCAGCAAACAACAGCAACTGTCAGAAACAAAAGGAAAAATACCAAAGAAGACACAGAGCTACCAGAAAATAGAACATAAAATGATTGTAGGAAATCCTCATGAATCAATAATCACTCTAAATGACAATGGACCAAATGCACCAATAAAGAGGCACAGAGTAGCAGATGGGATCAAAAGACAAAACCAAGTATCTGTTGCCTTCCGGAAAAGCATCTTAGCTGTAGGGACAAAAGTAGTCTCAAAGAGAAAGTTTGAAAAATGATTCTTCAAGAAAATAACACTCAAAGAAAAGCAAATGCAGCCATACTAATATCTGATAATATTGACTTCAAGACAACAAAGGCAACAAGAGACAAAGATGGGCATTTTATAATGGTAAAAAAAATATGCTAAATTAATGAAACCTCACACGTCTTAATAGATATGCACTGAGTCAGGGAAAACCAAAGTGTATAAGAAATCTACTAACAGAACAACAACAGAAAAGAGATAGACAAAGACACAATCAAATTTGGAGGTCTCAGCTCATTATTGACAGTTTGAGATAGATCAGCCAAACAGAATATCAATAAAGAAATATTGATCTGAAATGAATACAAGATCAAATGCACATAATAGACATTTACAGAAGCTTCATCTCAGAACAGCAGATTATAAATTCCCTTCCAGTTCATATGGAACATTCTCAAGGATAGACCATATGTAAGGCCAAAAAACTAACATTAACAAACACAAAATGATTGATATTATACCAAGCATATTTTGTGACCATAAGGCTTTGAAATTAAAATTCATTTGCAAGAAGAATGTAAAAAAATGCAGAAAAATATGGAAATCAAACAGTATATATCTAAAAAATGATAGTCAAAGAATAAATAAAAGCAGAGATCAAAAGATACATACAGACAAATGAGAATGACAACAAAACATATCAAAACTTCTTGGATACAGTGAAGCAGTAATAAAATTTTATATCATAATAGGATTATATCAAGAAACAGGAGATGTCCCAAGTAAACAATCTAACATTGTATCTTAAAGGACTAGCAAAAGAAGAATAAAGGAGCCCAAAGTCAACAGAAAAACAACAACACAGATAATTAGAGCAGAACTAAATAAAATAGAGAATAAATATCTATAGAAAAAATAATACAACAAAGTGTAGGTTTTTAAAAAAATCAGTAAGTTGACAAATTCCAGGTTAGACTCACTAAGGAAAATAGAGAAAGGACTCATATAAACAAAATCTAAAATTAAAGAGAAGAAATTACCACAGACATCATAAAGATACTACCTCACACCTGTTAGATTAGCTGTTATAAAAAAGACAGGTAATAACAAGCAGAGACTGTGGAGAAATAGGAACCCTCACTCACTGCTGGTGGGAATGTAAACTGGTACAGTCATTATGGAAGAAAGTATGGTGGTTTCTCAAGAAATTAAGATTACAGCCTGACAAGTTGGTCGCACAGTGGATAAAGCATTGACCTGGGATGCTGAGAACCTGGGATCAAAATGTCCCAGATTGCTGATAGAGTGCAGACTCACTAGGTTGAGCATGTTATCATACATAGGACCCCATGGTCGCTGGCTTGAGCCCAAGGTACCTGGCTTGATCAAGGGGTCACTGGCTTAGCTGGAGACCGCCGGTCAACACACATATGAGAAGGCAATCAATGAACAACTAAGGTGCTGCAATGAATTAATGCTTCTCATCTCTCTCCCTTCCTGTTGTCTCTCTGTCCCTGTCTGTCCCCTACAGTTAAAAAAAATTAAAAGTAGAACTACCATAGGACCCAGCAATCCTTCCACTGAGTATCTACTCAAAGCACTCAAAAACATTGGTATGAAAGACACATGCACCTCCATGTTTATTGCAGCATTATTCACAATGGCCAAGACATGGAAACAACCAAAGTGTTCCTTGATACAGGATTGGATGAAAAAGATGTGGTACATATATACAGTGGAATACTCCTCAGCCATAAAAATGATGATATATTGCCATTTATGACAACATGGATGGACCCTGAAAACATTATTGTCCCAGTAGAGCCCAAGCTCTATGTTGATTAGGCGTCCCTGATTCGACTTCCTCGCACAGTGAGACCCTCCTGCTTATCCGCAGAGCTGGCAGCCTCTTCAAGACTACTCTTGAGGTGGCTATGAGGATGCTACTGTTAAATGCCACCAGAGGAAAGACACAACTGACACACAAATTAGTTGCAATTATCACACAGGCAATTTATTACTCAAAAATCCTTTTGGCGTGCCTGGGTACAGCTTAAGGGGCCCCGTCGGCGTGCTCCTCTCGGCTGGCTGGGGTCAGAGCTCAGAGCAGCGTGGAGACAGTCCACATCAACGTTGGAGTCTGGGCGACTACTGCAGCAGGGGGCCCTCAGCTTTAGTACCTTTCTGGCCAACGCCTTCTAACAGGTGTCAATCTACAGGATTATCACCTCAAACCACCTTTTTGGGAATTCCTCACAGGGGACACCCTTTATGTCAAACTACTGAAATGTTTACATTAAACCACTTTTTAAGATATTCTTATTTTCCTTAATTTACAAAGTTAATGTAAATAACACCAAGCCACTTGTTATCTATGTATAACTTCCCACATATACTAACTGGGCTCTGCTTGAAAGTCAGGGTCTATTTACACATTAGAGATATGGCACCAAGCCACTATATTAATTCCTATCTAAATAGCATAACTTTATTTAATTTTCATAATTATTTTTAATATCATTTTAATTAATTTTATATATCTTCCATATTTTTATATTTCTATATATTTAATTACTATAACCTTATATTACTACAACAATTATACTGAATGAAATAAATAAATGGGAAAAAGCTAAGAACTATATGATTTCAGAAGCAGGAGGGATACAACACCGAGACTCGTGGACATAGATGAAAGTGAAGTGGTTCCCAGGGGTTCAGAGCGACTGGGAAGAGGGGAGTAGAGAGGGACAAATATCAGGTGACAGAAAATGATGTGACTTTGGGTGACTGGCATCCAACACAATCAACAGTTCAAATGCTACAGAGATGTTCACCTGAAACCACCTATGGACTCTTACTGATCCATGTCACCCCATTAAATTTAATTTCTAAATAAAAAATAGAATTGAAATATGAAATAATGAAAATGCAGAATGGATAACTTTAGAAAGAGAGCTGTTTTAAAGTTCATTGAGAATCTGGGCTATATATTCATATTAAAAGTGTGTGTAGCCCTGGCCGGTTGGCTAAGTGGTAGAGTGTTGGCCTGGTGTGCAGAAGTCCCGGGTTTGATTCCCAGCCAGGGCACACAGGAGAAGCACCCATCTGCTTCTCCACCCCTCCCCCTCTCCTTCCTCTCTGTCTCTCTCTTCCCCTCCCGCAGCCAAGGCTCCATTGGAGCAAAGATGGCCCGGGCACTGGGGATGGCTCCTTGGCCTCTGCCCCAGGCGCTAGAGTGGCTTTGGTCACAACAGAGCGACGCCCCTGAGGGGCAGAGCAACGCCCCCTGGTGGGCGTGTGGGGTGGATCCCAGTTGGGCGCATGCGGGAGTCTGTCTGACTGTCTCTCCCCGTTTCCAGCTTCAGAAAAATACAAAAAAAAAAAAAGTGTGTGTAATAATTATTTTAAAGTAGAATAATATGTTTAAAATTATGTGAGTACATGAATGGACAAAATTCATACTTTCTCAGTAGTCTTCCGTTTCCTGAGCACAGTATAAGAATTGAATTAGCAAGGTTTTCCTTTATCTTTCCTTAAAATAAAGAGAAATTAAATAAAGATGAGGACATCTCTTCAAGGAAAAGAAATTAAAAAAAACACAGTGGGACCAGGATTAAGGAATTAAACTTTTTCCACAGGAATTATTAATTATTTTAAAGAAGAGTTGTGGCAAAGGCTGACCTTGAGTTCTTTATCTCTCATTTCCCTGGATACTTTGTTTAGACAGGTGGTTCTATCTCACTGTTAGGATAAGTGCTCTCCAAAGGTACTTTTCTCCCCATTCCATAACATCGCCTCCTCTAAACTGCTTTCTAGATAATTCTGATAAACTTTGTGACTCAGGTTAAATTACTGGACAACGTTCAATTTTCCTCAGAGACACTCTTCTCTGTGTAGAGAGATCATGCTCTCCAATCAATAGCTGTCAGTCTGTCACATCAGTTACCAGGGGAGGCTGCCCCTTAAAGTGTCCACAGAACCACAGCTGTTGTCTGTCCTGAGAGACCTGAACGATCACAGCGACGTTAACTAAGAGCTTAAGTAATTCCCCAGATGCACACACAAGGTCATGGTGTCATAGGGACACTATTGAGGATCCTAACTGGCCACCCTCTTCCCTCTGTCCCTTCAACTCCTAAACACACTCACACACACATGTGTCAGAACAGCTCTGTCAGCAGGTGTCAGGACTGGACACTCCTAAAAGACTCCAACTTGGACACACATCACTGACCAGCACAGAACTGGATTACAATAGGGGCCCAATAAACTGTTTCTGATGCAGCTCGGTCAAACCTTTAAAGCACTGAATGGAAAGAGTCTTTTTCATGCAGGAAATTCTATGTTTCAAAAAAGGACTTTCGGACCTGGCCGGTTGGCTCAGTGGTAGAGTGTCGGCCTGGCATGCGGAAGTCACGGGTTCGATTCCCGGCCAGGGCACACAGGAGAAGCGCCCATCTGCTTCTCCACCCCTCCCCCTCTCCTTCCTCTCTGTCTCTCTCTTCCCCTCCCACAGCCAAGGCTCCATTGGAGCAAAGATGGCCCGGGCACTGGGGATGGCTCCTTGGCCTCTGCCTCAGGCGCTAGAGTGGCTCTGGTTGCAACAGAGCATCGCCCCCTGGTGGGCAGAGCGTCGCCCCCTGGTGGGCAGAGCA
Source organism: Saccopteryx bilineata (assembly GCF_036850765.1). Classification (NCBI taxonomy): domain Eukaryota; kingdom Metazoa; phylum Chordata; class Mammalia; order Chiroptera; family Emballonuridae; genus Saccopteryx; species Saccopteryx bilineata. The sequence goes on along the minus strand of NC_089490.1, from coordinate 2,525,474 downwards.
TCGCCCCCTGGTGGGCGTGCCGGGTGGATCCCGGCCGGGCGCATGCGGGAGTCTGTCTGACTGCCTCCCCGTTTCCAGCTTCAGAGAAATACAAAAAAAAAAAAAAAAAAAAAAAAAGAAAAAGAAAGAAAGAAAAAAAAAGGACTTTCATATTGAGTCTCTAACCAGCAACTGATGATGCTGTTTGTCTCTGACGCTGGTTGCTTCACAGCACCGGCATCACCCAATCAGTGAACAGAAAACGAGTTCCTTAGTTCACATTATGTGGGATGTGGGTGAGGAAGGGTCATGATCCTCACTGAGTGAGACTCCCTAACCTCTGCACCCATCTTCTCTGTTCCAGCATGGCGCGTCTGTGGTTCCCCGGAGGCTCCTGGGTGGCAGCTCTGATGGTGACAGTGACAGTACTGAGCCCTCTCCTGGATGGGGCCAGGGACACACCACGTAAGTGCACCCAGGGGGTGAGCTGCTGTGGGTGAGAGAAAGAAGGGATGAGCTTTGTCACTGTGTCCAGGCCATGTCCCTTAGAAAACGGTGACATTCTCTTCAGTGACCCCCTGTCTTCATCCTGTGGAACCTGATTCTTTCCACAGCAGAAGGAGCCTGGGTGCTCGCCCTACGAGATCCATGTCAGGGGCTCCCCATCCCTTTATAATATTGAATTATTCCATAAAAGTGGTTAAAGTTCCTTTGAAAATTCCATGGGGAATCAAAATAAATTAGAAAATCCTGTGTTATCCCCTTGACAGCATCTGTGATGTGACGTCCCCCCTAATAGACAAGGATGTACCAAGGGGCCTCCCCTCTATCTCCTTTCCTTCCCCCCTGAACCCAGTGTCCATAAAGCCCAGTCCCTGTAACTGAGGTCCCCTGACAGAAGCTGGGTCAGTGCTCTCCATTCCTCCTGTGGAATGTCCCCGGGGCTGAAGCAGAGACTCTCAGTACTTAGAGTGACCCCGCAGACAAGCAGCATCTATGGGGTCAGTGTCTCCCATGCCTTAGAGAACTCAAAGCTTCTCTGAACACCTGGGCAGGTTCATGTTCATTATAAATTTATTCTGAACATTTCTATACTATCAGATTCTCCTACATCACCCTTCTCGGGCCTGAGCCCACAAGTAGGGATTAAATTAGGAGAGATAAACTGTCTGAAATTCTGTTTTCATAAGCAAAAAAATAATAAAATATTGGAATTTGTTATAGGTTCAAACTTAAACCCTTAACAGGACACAGAGAATGTCAAGGTTGTTTATATCCCACGGGGCTGAAAGTCAAGGGAACTCACTAGCCTTTTATAAATTTTGGCCCCAAATGTCACAGGTCCATTCACTGTGCCCTCTGTTTCCCTGAATTAACTGTTTGGTTACCTCCACTTCCGGTTCCTCCCTATTCTCTCCCCAGCTACGTCAGCACCATTCCTGGATCCCACAGTTCCCCCAGGCCTCAGCACTAGACCAGAGTGTAGACAAGATACAATGTAGTGATACTTCCCCTCTTTCTTAAATCACGTTTTCCTTCCCTTTGGTGTTTATTCCAACTAGTAGGAGGAGAAGGAATAAGGGTCTCTGAATTACTCACAGGAAGTGGAAGGAATATAATGTGTCATTCAAACAAACAGTCTAGGAGCTTAAGCCATTCTTGTTCCAGGATCCCCACTTTGATTAAGTCCCAGAACTCTGGGTGTGTTCACTTAGACCACAGCTGTTTATCTGAGTGACTGTGTTATACTCTGCTCTATTCTAGGATCAGAGCATCTTATTTGAATAGGATAGAAAGTTCCCTATTATCATGGAACCTAGCTAATGTCAGGGGAGAAAGCCAATAACACAGTAAACATTTAAGTAAAAAAAATTGAGAGAGCAATAATTATATATACCAGCATAAATATATACCAGGGTTATAGGACAGAGAGAACTGGATTCACCTGACTTCATTCAGATGGTTAGGGACCTCTCCATGTGACAGTGACACTGAGAGACACTTGAGACCTGAGTGATGAGAGAACCCACCCTGTGAAGGAAACATGGGACAGGTGTTCCAGGGAGAGGAACAGGAAAGGACACAGTGTGGGGATGTTTGCCATGTTTACGGGACAGAGAGGAGGCAGGAATGGCTGAAGCCCAGCAAGCCCGTTGGGCTGTGACCCTGACACAGGAAGAGGGTGGAGAGGACAGGAGAGGGTGCGTGTTGGGCCCTGACGGCCCCGGTGAGAAATCTGAATATTATCTGAAGAGATATGTGAACTACTGGAGGGTTATAGGAAGGGTTTATTTTTCTTTATATTTAAAAATATTTCTAGCCATCATGTGGAGACTGGATGTCAGGGGTTCACAGGTGGAGTCGGGGAGGCCATTTAGGAGCAGGAAGAGTTCTCAGGGCAGGTGCACTTGGGGCTCATGTAGTGAGGGCTGGAGGAGACAGTGGGGAAGGGAAAGTGAATGGATGTGGGAGATACATTTGTATAAACTATGAATGAATCAAGTTGGGGAGGTTTAGGAAAAGCATGCTTATCCCAAAGGATTTCTCTTCAGTAATCTGAATGAACATGGCAGTGCTGTGTGTTGTGATAGGGAAGACTGTGTAATAAAGTTATTTGAAGTGGGTGGTTAGGAATAAATATTTTGTTAAAATTTGAAATGATTTTATAACATTTAGGTGCCATTGTCAAGAGGTCAGCTGAGCACAGGAGCCTGGAGTTCAGGGGTGGCCAGGGCTGGGGGTGTGCATGCTGCTGTCACTGACACTTGCACTGAGTGGAGTTCTAGGACAGTGTAGGAGGTGCACAGGGACAGAGAGAGAGTGGCAGACAAGATGGTCAGGGCCACACTCAGAGGGTCATGGGCTAATTGATTGGTCATCAAAGGTGACCGACGAGGGTGCTTGTGGTGTTGAGGAAAATCAATAGCATGTGACACATGGAGGTGAAGGAGAGATTTTTTTCAGAATAATGGAGCGGCCAGGTGTGGTGAGAACCACTAGGCGGCGGGTATGTGAGAACATGTGGGGAAGTGAGCACTGGGTGTCATGGACGTAACGGCCACAGTGAGAGTATGAACAAGATGGACGTGGGACTGGAGTGTTTGAAGAGAGAACAGGACCTGGATACGTGAGGGATGGATCACAGGGACTCTTCTGAGCAGCTGACCTCAGGGAGAGACCATGCTCTGGGTCAGGGGTCAGCAGGACCTAAAGTGTCAGAATGAACGAGCCTGAGAAGAAGCTGCCAAGCACTTGAGAACCAGAGAGGCTCGGTCACCAGTAAGAAACTGCTGAGTGACCTTGAATGCAGAGGAGACGGTTATGGTGAGAGCCATTCAATATACAGCCAGCATTTATTTGTGACCCAGTATAGACTAGTAGTTATCACCTAGGTGATGAGGATGGGTCAATTACAAAACAATTCTGGTGGCTATCAGCGTGAATGAAGAATTATAATATTGTGCAATTATTATACACTAGCCTTACACATTTCAGTATCTACTTCTCATGACTATCCTATCTTATCTGCAGCAATTAAAAATGTAATAATATATGGAATCTAATTCAAAGAGTTAGAGTAAGTTGTAGAGAGTAACAGTTAGTTGTAGAACCCACAGGGTATAGTTTAAATCTCAGTGTCTAGAAAGTCCCTCTCTTCTACGTCAGCATAGTTCTTTCATATAGATTCATGTGTATTGTTATTATACATAAACCAACGTTTCTGTCCTTGTTTTCAAAATATTTACTGATCAAATTAAAGAAAATTACCAAATAATCATGAAGATATTATCTGTTTTAGAAAGTTGAAAAGATCTTGTGAGCTTGCATTCATGGGTTTATAACAATTAAAATAGTCTAGTATTTATTGATAATTTATTGGATGATCAGCACTAGGAAGAATCACTATTTAATTCCACACTAACGGTATTCTGTGAGGAACATACTAAGATTAAATCTATTTTAGAGAGAGAGAAAAAAGGGTCATGGGTGTGAAGATCTGACTGAGGTGGAAGAGCTCACATCAAGATGTCGATTTTCTGACTCTAGAGCTCGGGCTTCTAACCAGCACTGGCGATGGTGGCTTGGCTGAGTCTGAATTGCTGTGGAAGTTTCTGATGCTCATACGTTTCAAAGTGTGTCTTAGGATTGGGGGCGGGGAGATTCAAGGACTCCTACTTTTAATATAGGAGAAACTCACATTCATTTGCATTTATAACTTGAAAAGTTCTGAGTGAGCTCACACTAGTGCAGACTGTCGTGGGCACGTGAGGAAGAACACAGGAAGTACTGACTACACTCCTCCGTCTCAGGTCTCGTCAGCGTGGGGCTACGGCTGCCAAAATCACACAAGACGCCTGACTGAATCTGAATCTCAGAGACACAGCAATATTTTTTCTGAAATCCAAATTTAACCTGGCATCCTGTGTTATTATTCAGTGTATTTGGAAACCTTAAGTTGGACAGTGAACAAGGACGGACAGTGCTAACGCTACAGGCTACAGCAGCTTCACACATTTTCATTTGTCAACTTTCTCACGTGTCAAGAAGGTTTAGAGAATTTGTGAACAATAAGATAGACCTGGTCTTACTGTAGTCCCCTCGTCTCTGCCATCACTTCTAAGTGACTGTCCCTAGTCAGAATTTGGGGACCTGCTCGTTTTGGTGAACTGTCCACATGCGAATGTCATCTTCTTAGTTTCTCCCCTCTGAGGGGACCTGACTATAGAAATGGGAGTTCCACTCTGGCCGAGGCTGGTATTCTGATGCCGACTGGTCTTACTGGCAGCAGGAGACACAGTTAGACAGTGAGCTGGTTGGGACACTGAACAGGAATCAGACGGCTGTGCTCCAGTTTCCTCCTATAGATAATAGGGGACCAGTGGCAGGGAAGGTAAGAGAGAAGACGATGTGAAGGATAAATTATCTGACTTGGTGATTGGTCAGAAAGGCAAGAAGTAGGTAAACCTTGGTTCTAAATTTTCTGGAGAAATAGTCTGCATGGAGACCACATTCCTGAAAAATACAAAATTCACATATGACCAAGATTTTCAACGGGTGTGATGTTGGTAGAAAATTTATGCAATTCTCAGCTGCTGCATAACGAGCAGTGGATTTTTCACAGCAGGGGTTTGAGGTGGTTCACACCCACAGAGCCCTCCCTGTGATGGTCAGTACCCCTCCCCCTCTTCCCACCTCCTGGGGCCAGGTTCTGTTGTCAGACTGGGGTTCCTTCTGACAACTCATGGGTACAGAGGGCAGGGTGCTGAGTGCAGACTTCTGTGTGCAGAACAGCCCACCCCCAACCTCAGGGGTATTTGTGAACAATAAGATAGACCTGGTCTTACTATAATCAAGTCCAAATATCAGCAGTGTTGTGGCTGAGAACACTGCGTTACATGGGCTGTTCCTAGAAATTCTAGTCTCACACTATATATACACACTGACCTCTACTTCAGTTCTTTCTTTCTTTATTTATTCATTTTTAGAGAGGAGAGAGAGAAAGACAGACAGAGAGAGGAGAGAGAGAGACAGAGAGAGAGACAGTGAGGAGCTGGAAGCATCAACTCCCATATGTGCCTTGACCAGGCAAGCCCAGGGTTTCGAACCAGCGACCTCAGCATTTCCAGGTCAACGCTTTATCCTCTGCGCCACCACAGGTCAGGCTACTTCAGTTCTTCATGGTATATTTTTGCTTGTTCCACTACAGAAAAAGAAAAGGGTAGTTGTACAAATGCACCACTTTTTGTTTAAATCGTACAATCAGTTGAAGTTTAAAATCTTCATTTTTATTTTTTTCTTATGCAATATTTTATTTCAAAATTTCATGAGTTCTCAGTCTTCACATTTCTGTTAACTTTCGACAACTTGTGATTTTAGTCTCAAATATTTTTTTAGTCAAGTGTCTCTAGTTTCTGCAGTAATTCTCCTCTCCACACTCTTGATGACACCAGAAGCTTCCATCTCACTTTAACCACAGGCTTAGTCTCTGGTTTCCTGAGCTTCCTGGATGTGGAAATGCAGAAAGGAGATGCAGCCCTGCCTGGACGGATTAGTCTCCCTAAAACCCGCCCGTGGTCTCCGTTACATTAGAATATGGTCCCATCTTAACCCCTCCCCCAGACTTTTGGCACTGGCTCCAGCGGACCTGTCCTGTCCCCTCCCCTCCCCTGTCACTGTCTGTGTCTCAGAGCACTGTTCCCTCTCCTGTTTGGAGAGAGTTTATGGTTCTCTCAGGCTTTTGCTCATGGTGTTACCTTTACCTGAAATGTGCTTTTCTTTCCCCAAACACACACACACCATCTTCCTCCCGCTCACACCAACTCAGCTTCTTGTCACGTCTTCAGTGTCACTCAGAGGCGGCTTCTTGGCCCCGAATGTAACTTAGATCCTGTTATTCCTCTCTGTTCTGGACTCCACACTTCTCCTCTGACATCTCTCACTCCTGTATGAACTCTGTGCCCCTGGGCTGTGACAGTCACTGTCACTAAACTTTAAGCTGCAGGCAGAGGGGAGTCTGTTCTCCTTCTGTGGACGCCCAGTGCAGCAGGGCCGCACGACGTCCCACCAACCACGTGCTCACAGGAGGAGGAGGACGTGTTTAAGGAAAGGGGAAGAGGTGGTGAGAGGAGGGAGGTGGAAGCTTCCAGAAGGAGGTGGAAACGAGGCTAATCCTCAGCAAATGGGGGTCCCGCTGCCCCGCAGAGAAGCCAAGTGGATACCAGTGACTTAGGACCCGAGGGGGCTGCTCTGACTCCCGGCCACAAATGAGACGGAACAGTTGGGGGTGTGGGCAGTTGGGGTGCCCGGGTCTTCCTGTCCCCGGCCAGCCTGAGCTCCCCATACTGGGGGGGGGTCCCTGTCGGTCTCTAACCAGTGTGACCGGATGGTTCCTGTCCCCACAGCACGTTACCTGGAGCAGGACAAGGCCGAGTGTCATTTCTACAACGGGACGCAGCGGGTGCAGTTCCTAGTCAGATACATCTACAACGGGCAGGAATTCGCGCGCTTCGACAGCGACGTGGGGGAGTTCCGCGCGGTGACCGAGCTGGGGTGGCCGGACGCCGAGGGCTGGAACGCGCAGAAGGAGCGCCTGGAGTTCTACCGGGCTGTGGTGCACACGGTGTACAGAGTCTGGTACCAGATTTCTGAGCCATTCCTGGTGCATCGGCGAAGTGAGCACAGTAGGGAGCAGTGTGTGTGTGTAAAGGGGGAGCAGGAGAGGACACAGGGGGCGAGGGTCCTGCGAGTGGCTGTCGGGACACCGAGTCACCATGTGGCCCGGTCCTGCGGAGGGGACGTTTCTGGACTGTAGAGCTGGGGTGGAGGCTTGAGGAGCACAGATGACGGAGGTGATACAGGGGTGTGAGCAGAGTCACGTCTGTGCCCAATAAACCCTCCTTCCCCGGGACAGTCACGTGTTCCTGCACGGGTGTGTCCTCCTCGAGAGGGGCGGGGCTCCCGGCGCCTCTGCTCTTCCTGAGGCTCCTTCCATGTCTCTCAGTCTCTTGCTGTTTTTCCACCTCAGTGTGTATATTTTTACCTGGTTGAAGTGATTGCGAACAAGGTTTTTAAATTATAGTCGTTACTTAACATTCTCGTATTACTATTGATATTTCTATAATGCTAGTGCTATTTAAGTAGTTCCGTATCTATTTATAATTGTGGCAACTTACTTTACATTCTGTTTTGTCAAATCATTTTTCAATATTGTCAAATGCTCGGTTGAAAATTTAGGTTTTGTATTTTTAATTTATTCTTCTTTGATTCCTAAGACTCCTGAATATTTTCACTTTGAGAATATTTGATTCAGCACATTCTCCACTCCTTGTTTGTGTTATGCTTCTACTTTATTATTTTTCGTGTTAAGACTTTAAACACTTTTAATTTAACAAAATTCACAGCAAAGTTGTCAGCAAAGATTTACCATGAATCGTAAAGCTATTATTCTGTGCTGATGTAAACATGTTTCCCAAGGTTCAACCTCCTCTTCCTCCAGAATTGTATTTATTGGGACTGGTCTCAGGCAGGAATAACACATGTATATGAACCCAGACCCTGCTCTGAGCTCAGATGTCAGCTTAAAAACACAGATAATTATCAAATGATAACAATCCCAATAATAGAAATGTTATTTTTGAAAAGGGGAGGATTGATCCACTGAGAGTGATTATCAGTATTTCTAATGACTGACTCCTGGGCTCCTCCCCCTCTCCTTCAGGACTCAGCCTTTCTGGGCTCAGCTCTCAGAGTCAGGGACCCACCTGTCTTTCCTGCTGCCCAGGTGGGACCATGTCTGTGGGGTTCTCAGGTGTGGGTGTCACGTTCCCAGGATGTCACATCCTGTGTCCCCGTCTTTCCCACACTGCTTCTCAATTTATCCAAATTGCTTTGAGTTATATTTTCTCTCAAATGAACAAGGATACTAACTAGCTAAGACATATTGCTGCTGAGTTCCAGCCATTGTTTTACATATTTAGACCCATTGATCCTCCCATATCCTTAGGAGGGAAGTTAGTATTATTATTCTCTTTTTTAGGTGAGAGAGCTGAGACAAAGAACAGTGTAAAAATTCTCCCAGGAGCAACCCGTAAAGCAGAACTGGGATGTGAACCGAGGGAGCCCTGCTCCAGAAATCACACTTTTAATTAATACCCAACATGCCTTGCAAAGTTTTGTAAACACTTCAATTCAATAATGAATAACTTTCAAGATATGGGAATGTCCCTCAAATCTCCATAGTATCTGTCAATTCCAGTAAGCCACTTTTTTAGGGATGCATTCAAGGCTCAGGGCACTAACTCCCACTGGGCCACAGGACCAGCTCTGAGGGACGCTGCCCAAGGACAGAGCCTGGGACTGGGGACTGGAGGCCGACAGGAATCCAACCAAGGAACCTCCCTCTGTCTTCCTCAAGTTACCCCCCTTTTCTCTCCCAGCTGCGCCCACAGTGACTGTGTATCCTGCAAAGACCGAGCGCCTGCAGCACCACAACCTCCTGGTCTGCTCTGTCACTGGCTTCTATCCAGGACACATTGAAGTCCGCTGGTTCCACAACGGCCAGGAAGAGGAGACTGGAGTCAGCTCCAGAGGCCTGATCCGGAACGGGGACTGGACCTTCCAGATGCTGGTGATGCTGGAAACAGTGCCCCAGAGTGGAGAGGTCTACACCTGCCACGTGCAGCACCCAAGCCTGACGAGCCCTGTCACCGTGGAATGGAGTGAGAAGCTTTCTGACCTCACCCGTGTCTCCCCCAGCACAGGGGACCTTGCTTTTCCCTGAGGGTGGGGTTCCCCCTCCCCACACCCTGTTCTCATTTGTTCATGTCCCTCCTTCAGCACAAGTCCTGGGGTGTCCCTGTGATAATTCTACAAACACCTCTACTTTCTGAGGAGACAGTTGTTCTCTGCAGGATGAAGAGAGGGTGTCCCTGCTTTGACTTCCCCACGAGGTCACAGATCAAGGCCCCCTTGGCCCTGGGTACCAGTCCACTGTGTCAGGCTGGGCTGGTCCTTCCACACTGCTGCTCTGAGTTGTCCTCTGTGATGTGAGAAGTGGCTCATCCTCTACAATGTGGGGGCCTCCCGACATGAGGGAGCAGTCCCTGCTCTGTGTCTATTAGCTCTGTCCCCCTGGACGAGGGCTCAACCTCATTGAGTCCCAGGCTCCACATCCGTCAGATCGTGAAGTAGTGGCCTGATGTCAGGGCTGTGATGTTGAAATGAGTTCAGTGCCTGAACCCTGTATCTACTCAGTGTGAGTTTCTTTGCCAGAAACGGCCAATAGTTCTGGTTCCTTTAGGCAGCCTTCTTACCCCGTTCTCAAAGTTCAGTCACAGGGTCTCATAAAGACATGCTGAACTTCGGATTAAAATCACCAAATTGTTTCTTCTCTCAGCGGCACAGTCTGAATCTGCACAGAGCAAGATGCTGAGTGGAGTTGGGGGCTTCGTGCTGGGCCTGCTCTTCCTGGGGGCGGGGCTGTTCGTCTACTTCAGGGGTCAGAAAGGTAAGGCGCCTGCTGTCAGCTGAGGATCCCCTCAGACTCTATGGGGGGAGAAATGACTTTGATAGACTTAGTTCTATGTTATCAACCGTCCCGTATAAAGCACTTCTTTGTCATGTGAATCTCAAATTTCCTGGAAATTCAGAAATAATGCTTCATGGTGCTTATGGTTGAAACATAAGGAATTATGGCCTGAAGAGGAAGAGAATGGTTAACATGCAGGAGACTTGGGTCACGACCCTGGAGTAGATGAGGAGCAGACACTGGATGTGTGTGAGGGGAGCTTCACAGGTCACTGCTCTCAGTGTCTGCTCCCCTGTCCTCTCCGGAGTCGGGTGAGGTGGGTTGTGGGGTAGAGAAATCTCAGATGCTCTGGGGCTGGGGACGATGTGTTTGGGGACAGATTTACCTTCATATCTTTGAGTGTGTGTCTTCCTGCTCTTCCGCAGGACACTCTGGACTTCAGCCAACAGGTAACGCTTTTTTTTTTTGTATTTTTCTAAAGCTGGAAACAGGGAGGCTGTCAGACAGACTCCTGCATGCGCCCAACCAGGATCCACCTGGCATGCCCAGCAGGGGGCGATGCTCTGCCCATCTGGGGCATCGCTCTGCGGCTACCAGAGCCATTCTAGTGCCTGAGGCAGAGGCCATGGAGCCATCCTCAGTGCCTGGGCCAACCTTGCTCCAGTGGAGCCTAGGCTGCGGGAGGGGAAGAGAGAGACAGAGAGGAAGGAGAGGGGGAGGGGTGGAGAAGCAGATGAGCATTTCTCCTGTGTGCCCTGGTCGGGAATCGAACCCAGGACTCCCGCACGCAAGGCCAACGCTCTACCACTGAGCCAACCAGCCAGGGCTGGGTAACAGTTTTTAATCGTCCTTTAGAGACATAGTCCCTAGCACAGGATGTAGAGGTGACAGGACAGGGACAGATTAATGGGTGGACTTTGCTGTGACTATTGTCCAGGCAGTGTGCCCTAAAGCCCCTTCTCACCACTTAGGAAAGGCCCGCTCTGCAGAAGCTTTTATTCAGGGTGATGTAGGAACATTTCTATTCTGACGTCAGAGCTGTAAGAGGAAGCCCTGAGGGGAGGGAATGCACCTGCCTGTGGCTGGGACTGGACACAGCATCCCCTCTGTCTGCAGGGCTCCTGAGCTGACGTGACCACGCTGACACGGAGGATAAAGAGCCCTGTCCCAGCGTCATCGCAGCATGAGGTTTCCTGCTCGGCTCTTATTCCACAGAGAGTGCTTCCTCAGGCTCTGGTTTGTCCCCGGGTCAGTGACCCTGCAGAACACGTCCTCCCTGACGGCCTCCTCAGCCCACACTTGACCCAGAAGTCCCCATGCTGAGAGCAGTACCTGATCTCATGCCTTCCCTGGTCCCTGTGTGGTCACCCTGGCACCTCCTGTGACCTTAAATCTACCTTCTGCCCACATTTCTTTATAAAATTTTTCCCCAATTAAATATGGAGTCAATGTTTTCTGATTCACACAGCTCCCAAGACAGGAATTAGGAAGGAAAGAGAAAGAGGGTGTCATCTCTGTACAAGGACACTGTTCACTTACACGCCTGCATTGTGGCCACAGGGGATCTGGAAGGTGTCCTTGTTTCCATCCGGGCTTTTTCCTGACGTTTCTGGATTCTGTAACCAGGCCCGGCTCCCTGAGCTGGGAGGAGCCTGCAGTGAACCAGACAAGGTGTCTCCTACGTCTGTGTTTCTCAAGGACACACACACGGTTCCTCTGCCCTGTGGGGACAGAAAGGGGACAAGAATGATAAGAAATACAAGTCAGTTATGAAAAGGTAGTGCCTTCACCATTTTTATTCCATACTCCTTTGTCTCTTTTTCCTGATTAAAAAAGGAATCTAAACTTGCATACTTCTTGAATTCCCCTTTTATAGACTATTGGTGGACTCCAATACTTCAGTCTCGTTCTGTGTCTCAGATACAAGTCAGTGCCGTGCTGATTCTTTGCCATGAGATGTCTGCTTCCTCATAAAGAGGCCGTCAGACAAAGCTGCAGGTTGGGTGGAAATGGTGCACTTCTGGTGTCCTTAGGTTATATGACAACCTCAGTGTCAGTCACAAGACAATCCTGGGTGACTCTCACCTTAGCATCAGTCAGAGAGAATGCTGGGAAAGAAGGGAATGTGTGAATCCCCTGATGTGCAGCAAACAGTGAGAGACTCTGCACTGGGAGAGAGATTGAGAATCCTGCTGGGAACAGTCTCCTAATGTGTTTGGAAGAAGGTACAAGAGTGTTTGCACAACATGTGATATTTTAAGAAATAAAGTAGAGGAGAATAGAAAGATAGAGCGACACACGTTCTCCCCATTCTCTCTTCCTCTCTCTCCTTATATGTGTAAATGGAAACAATAAAGAATTTTAAAAAATGGTTACCTGTGTTGCAAAATAAGGGTTTTCGGTGCCAGAGAAAAGCAAGTTACACTATTTTATTTATTAGTTTTGTCTTGAGAAGCCTATAAATATTTTATATAATAGGAATTTTAAATCAAATGTTTTTTGTTAATTTTTTTTCTTTTTTTTTTTCTTTTCTTTTTCACAGAGACAGAGGGAGAGTCAGAGAGAGGGATAGATGGGGACAGACAGGAATGGAGAGAGTTGAGAAGCATCAATCAGTTTTTCGTTGCGACACCTTAGTTGTTCATTGATTACTTTCTCATATGTGCCTTGACTGCGGGTGCCGGGGTCCAGCCCCGGGGGGAATCCAGGGGTCCCACAGGAGGAGACGGCGTCAGCGAAATCGAGTGAGAGAGCCGAATTCTTTTCTTTCTCTTTATTCTCTAGTTAGCATTTACTGCCAGGCATCTGCCAATGGCTGGTCTAGCTTTCTTTTTATGCACACACACTAAGTTACAATCACATGGTATTTTGAATACATCATTGTTTTAGTTTCACTATGGTTACATATTTCTAGATAACAGTTAATTCATATCTATAAGCTACGAATCAGGTGGTAAGTCTTTCAAAGTACAGTTATACAATAACTTGAATAGTAATAACAATATTGGTACAAACTTCTAAAAGATTAGTACTAATTAATAACTCTATTTTACTGTTGTTGTGAGTCAAGGGTGCAGAAAGAGATAGCAGACGAAATCAAGGACTAGCAAAGGACCACTGCTTGCTCAGGCAAATAGCCTTGAGTTCATGTAGTGTCCTAATTCTTTTTTCACAAGACTACAAAAGGCTTGCTATTTAAGACACTAACATAGTATTAAGAGTAACTTTTACTTAAAGATACATAGAGTGCACCTGCAAGATAGCTAGTAGCAACATAATATCAGAAGGCATTAATTGCTATTGCTGCTATGAATCCCACCACTTTCCTCTCCTTATTCTTGGAAAATACAAAAATCTCATGAGAATGTTTTACTGAGAAAAGCCCAGCAACTGCCTTCAGTGACAAAACAAGTCTTTTAACAAAACATTCTTTACTTGCCAGCTGCACTCCTATCCAAGGCCACACAACAGGCCACTCCACTATACTTTACCTAAGATTCTAATGTCTAGTTAAACTTTATTCATTTACTATTTCCATACACTAGTTAAGTTCTAACTTTATTCTTTCTAACATGATTAATAAGAAGAAATTCTCCTACAAACTTAACCCTTTATGAGGGATATCATGGCCAGCCTCTTATGTTTATGAGCCCAGTTCAAGGGGCTTACGGGCTTTTCTGTGGAATTTACACCTTCCGTCTCATTTCCAAAGAAATTACTACAAATCTACAGGGAAAGCATGGTACTATTATCCCTGTGCCATAAATAATAGCACACACCCAGAAAAGGGGGGAATATAAGGCCAGATTAATTCAAAAGATTAAAGGGGGAAGTATCGTTGTGCCTTTCCTTTGCAGTGACTTTGTCAACCCGCAGCCATTGGTCTTCACTGTGGTGACTTTGTCAATCAGCAGCCGTTGGTCTTCTCTGCTGTGACTTTGTCAATCAGCAGTTTTTGATTTTCTTCTGCTGTGACCTTGTCAGCCAGCAGTTGTGGGTCTTCTCCTGCTGTGACCTTGTCAGCCAGCAGTTGTTGATCGGCTCCCGACATGCGGGCCTTCTGCAGACCGAGTAATTCCTTGCTCGAGCCAGCAACCTCAGGTCCAACCTGGTGAGCTTTGCTCAATCCAGATGAGCCTGCACTCAAGCTGGAGACCTAGGTGTCTCGAACCTGGGTCCTTCGCATCCCAGTCGGACGCTCTATCCACTGCGCCACTGCCTGGTCAGGCTAAATCAAATGTTTTAAAACACAATACATAAAAATGAAAAATAAACTAGCAATAGAACTAAACCTTGGAAAATAAATAATGAACAATAAGCAACCTTGCTGGTTGGCTCAGTGATAGAGGGTTGGACAGGTGTGTGGAAGTCCTGGGTTCCACTCCTGATCAGGGCACACCGGAGAAGTGACCATATGCTTCTCCTCCCCTCCTCCTCTCACTTCTCTCTCTCTCTCTCTCTCTCTCTCTCTCTCTCTCCCTATCTCTCTCTCTCTCTCTTCCCTTCCTGCTGCCATGTCCAAATGGTTTGAGCAAGTTGGCCCTGGATGCTCAGGATGGCTCCGTGGCCGCACCTCATCACTAAAATAAATCGGCTGCTGATCTACGAGCAATGCCCCAGATGGGCAGAGCCTCACCACATAGGGGACCTGCAGATGGATACCAGTCTGGGTGCATGCAGGATTCGGTCTCTGTACCCTTCATGTCACTTAATTAAAATAAAAAATGTAAATATGACAAAATATATATAATGAAAAATAAGTAGGAATAGAAAATAAAAACTTTTTTTGACCTTTGCATAGAACATTATAAAATTATAGTTATAATTCAGGATATTATAAATTCCACTTTTAACAACATAATGAGGTGGATGGGCTTCAGGGAAAGACAGCTCACATGGTTAGAAGACGGTGGGTTCTGCTGTCGAGTTTCATCTGAATGGTCAGTTTCAGTGTGAATCTGAAATCTAAAGCGTAGATCATTGATTCAGAAGTTTATTTCAGAAAATAGTCATCTGAATACATGTTACTGTCACAGACAACTATTTAATTTTCAAGCAAATTTAGAGATTATTTCATGAAATTTTCCTTCTTTTTCTAAGTGAGAGGAGGGAGACAGAGAGAGACTCCTGCAGGTTCTCAGCCCAGGATCCATCTGGCAACCCCTGTCTGGGACTGAAGGTCTGTGCACAGGGGCCGTGCTGCAACTGAGCCATTTTTAGCACCAGAGGTGTAGGCTTAAGGTTGACATTGTCAACACCCGGGGCCGATGTGCTCTAATCCATCAAGCCAAGGCAGTGGGAGCTGAAGAGAGACAGAGAGAGAGAGAGAATAGACGAGAGGTAGAGAGGCAGAGGGGTGCTTCTCCTGTGTGCCCTGACCCGGAATCTAAACTGAGACACCACACACTGAGCCAATGCTCTACTTCTGAGCTAACTGGCCAGGGCTTATTTCATGCATATTTTAACTATTATGTATTAGCTGTGAGAAATAGGATTTCATCCTGTAGGAATTTTAAAAGATGATATCAACATTTGCAGTAAGCTTGCCTTTAGAGATAAATTCTGGTTTAATCCAGGGTAGCAACATTCTCTTGTTTTGTTCTCTAAGATGAAGGAGTGAGACCTGTGTTGTGAAATTATAAGGCAGAGTTACAGAGTACGGTATGACTATTTTAATGAAGATGGTTTCAGCTACCAAAAGAAAATCCAAACTCATTTCTTTTATTTTTCTATAACTTACTATCTGACCCAGAAGACAGACCTCAGATGGGACATCTCCAGAGTCGGTCAATTCCTCGGGCCAGTGTCCTCAGCAGGGAACCCGGAACTCAGTGTCCCCGACCTCTGTTACTCATGTCAGCTTACCTGAGACGATAGGAGGAGGTCTGAAGCAGCTTTAGGCTTCGTCTTGTTTCACAACAACCTCCAAAGGCGGGAAAAGAGACTGTTTCCTCTTCTGTGCTTTTATAAGGAGCAGCCACACTTCCCAGAGCCCCCACCCAGTGCACCCGCTCCCCTCACATGAGGAGGACCCTGGGGTGACAGCGCTGGACCCAGACAACCCAGGACTCACCCTGCAGGGTGGGCTGCCCTGCTGCACACGGGAAGGATAGGAGCAAAGTCAGATATGTAAATATTTTTTTGAAAGAAAGAAGAACTGGTAAATGGGGTAGGGAAGACTATCTTTGGGTAAAGAAACTATTGTTTCTGGCACCATCAGATTGTTTATATTTTTAATGACTTCCTCATAAAAAATGATAGATTCCTTATGAGTAACATCAATTCAAGGTTATGAGGTTTTTTTTAAAATTTAACATTGAGTATTAGATGTCAACCATACACATAACTGCAAAAACAAAATGAGCAAGCAAGATGTTTAATTAATATTTAGAGCTTATTAGGCTGACAATTTTATGAGGAAAATATATGTTTTTTATTGAAAACTTTGAGAAAACATATATGAAAACATGTCTGTCTTTATTTATTTTAATTTATTTTTTGACAGAGACAGACAGAAAGAGAGAGGGACAGATAGTGACAGACAGACAGGAAGGGAGAGATATGAAAAGCATCAATTCTTCGTTGTGGCACCTTAGTTGTTCATTGATTTATTTTAACAAGCACTTCATTTGCTTGGATTAATAATTGGTTAAATAACATCAGTAAGACAGAGTCCTAAAGTAAAAATCTGAACAGTTGAGGTTTAATTTAACAGAGAGAGTTTCAAGTTGTTTATAATTCATTTCTTTTAACAAAATGGATTCCTAATGAATAAAAATAAAAACATAAACAATTATTAAACCTTGATCAGGTATCTCAGTTGGTCAGAGTGTCATGCTGACACCCCAAGGTTGTGTGTTTGATCCCCGGTCAGGGCACAGACAGGAATCAACCAATGAGTGCATAAATAAGTGGAACAACAAATCCATGTTTCTTTCTTTCTCTTAAAAGTCAATAGAATAAAAGAGAGCTAAAGTAAAACATTAGTAAAATAAGGATTATTATTAATATTGCATTATTTTATCATAACTGTTAAAATTATTTTTGAGGACACAAAGCCTTCTTTTACCCTGATTCATTAATAATGAAAATGCCCAATGTTATAACTACTTCAGAGAATTTTGGGGCCATTTCTTAGGAAGTTAAGCATGCAATTACCATATGACCCAACAATTCCTTTTTTGGACTCTACCCAAGAGAAATGAGAACATATATTCTCACAAGCATACAGGATGGGGCAGAAGCAGGTTTACAGTTGTTTGTATGGAAGATAATACAATAAATAATAATACAAGAATAAACTTTGTTTTCTGTATAGTCACAACTGTAAACCTACCTTTGCCCCACCCTGTATGGGTGTAAATGTTCATAGCAGCCAACCTTTTGGAAGTGAAATAATACACTTCTAAATAACCCATGGATTATCAGTGTTATCAGATGAGAAACTAAATATTTTAAAGTCAGAAAATATTAGAGGAGATTTTCAAAATATGTGATATGCTTATAATATATATGGAAAATATGTAAAACAGATATCTAAACTTTTAATGTAAGAATCTAAAAAAAGTAAATTTAACAAAATCAATAAAAGGAAAGGAAGTAATAAAAATAAAATAGAAAATTAATACAATTGAAAATAGATGTATAATAATGAACATCAACAGAGCAAGGTTTTTTGCTTTTCTTTTAGGTAACCATTTACAAAATAGATAAGAAAGAAATCTTAATCACACATTTTTAACAGCTAGAATAAAAAAGATGGCACTACTGCAGCTCCTACAGACATTAGAAAGATACAAAGAGGACATTGTAAATAATTTTGCATAAGTAGATTTGACATTTTAGTTAAAAAATTTTTGAAAGCCTATATCTTATTATCTATTCCTGTAAAATAAATCAACCTCAATATTTTCACTTTTTTAAAAAAATTCACTTAAACAAAATAAAAAAGTTACATGTAAAGTACAAAACTTTTAGAAGAAAGCATAGGAAAAAATCTTTGGGAGTAGATTCTGCTAAGGACTTTCTATACATGACACTAAGAGCTTAATCTGTAAAAGAAAAACATCAATGCATAGGGATTTATCAAAATCAAAAACATTCTGCAAAAATTCTGTTAAGAGAATGAAAAAATAACCTACAGACAGAAAAAAAATATTTGCACCCTTAAATATCACACAGGGCATGAATATAGAATATATAAAGGCCTCTCATAATTCAACATTAAAAAAATCTAATATCAAAAAGGGCATAAGACATTAAGAGACATTTCAGCAAAGAGCATATCCAAATGGTAGATAAGCATGTCTAATGGTACTTAATTAGAGAAATGCAAAAGAGGAACCACTTAAAGTGCCAATGCACCTCTTTAAAAATAATTTCATTTATTTATTTATTTTTTTTTTATTTTATAATTTTATTTTTTTAATGGGGTGACATCAATAAATCAGGATACATATATTCAAAGACAACAAGTCCAGGTTATCTGTCCATTCAGTTATGTTGCATACCCACCACCCAAAGTCAGATTGTCCTCTGTCACCTTCTATCTTGTTTTCTTTGTGCCCCTCCCCACCCCCTATCCCTCTCCCATTCCCCCCTCCCCCCCGTAACCACCACACTCTTGTCAATGTCTCTTAGTTTCAGTATAATGTCCCACCTACGTATGGAATAATACAGTTCCTGTTTTTTTCTGATTTACTTATTTCGCTTCGTATCATGTTATCAAGATCCCACAATTTTGCTGTAAATGTTCCGATGTCATCATTTCTTATGGCTGAGTAGTATTCCAGAGTGTATATGTGCCACATCTTCTTTATCCAGTCATCTATTGATGGGCTTTTTGGTTGTTTCCATGTCCTGGCCACTGTGAACAATGCTGCAATAAACATGGGGCTGCATGTGTCTTTACGTATCAATGTTTCTGAGTTTTGGGGATATATACCCAGTAGAGGGATTGCTGGGTCATAAGGTAGTTCTATTTGCAGTTTTTTGAGGAACCACCATACTTTCTTCCATAATGGTTGTACTACTTTACATTCCCACCAACAGTGGATGAGGGTTCCTTTTTCTCCACAGCCTCTCCAACATTTGCTATTACCTGACTTGCTAATAACAGCTAATCGAACAGGTGTGAGGTGGTATCTCATTGCCGTTTTGATTTGCATTTCTCTAATAGCTAAAGAAGATGAGCATCTTTTCATATATCTGTTGGCCATTTGTATTTCTTCCTGGGAGAAGTGTCTATTCATATCCTCTTCCCATTTTTTAATTGGATTGTTTGTTTGTTTGTTGTTGAGTTTTATGAGTTCTTTGTATATTTTGGATATTAGGCCCTTATCTGAGCTGTTGTTTGAAAATATCATTTCCCATTTAGTTGGCTTTCTGTTTATTTTGTTATCAGTTTCTCTTGCTGAGCAAAAACTTCTTAGTCTGATGTAGTCCCATTCATTAATTTTTGCCTTCACTTCTCTTGCCATTGGAGTCAAATTCATAAAATGCTCTTTAAAACCCAGGTCCATGAGTTGAGTACCTATGTCTTCTTCTATGTACTTAATTGTTTCAGGTCTTATGTTTAGATCTTTGATCCATTTTGAGTTAATTTTAGTACAGGGGGACAAACTGTAGTCCAGTTTCATTCTTTTGCATGTGGCTTTCCAGTTTTCCCAGCACCATTTATTGAAGAGGCTTTCTTTTCTCCATTGTGTGTTGTTGGCCCCTTTATCAAAAATTATTTGACTATATATATGTGGTTTTATTTCTGGACTTTCTATTCTGTTCCATTGGTCTGAGTGTCTATTTTTCTGCCAATACCATGCTGTTTTGATTGTCGTGGCCCTATAATAGAGTTTGAAGTCAGGTATTGTAATGCCCCCAGCTTCATTCTTTTTCTTTAGGATTGCTTTGGCTATTCGGGGTTTTTTATAGTTCCATATAAATCTGATGATTTTTTGCTCTATTTCTTTAAAAAACGTCATTGGAAGTTTGATGGGAATTGCATTAAATTTGTATATTGCTTTGGGTAATATAGCCATCTTGATTATATTTATTCTTCCTAGCCAAGAACAAGGTATATTCTTCCATCTCATTATATCTTTTTCGATTTCCCTTAACAATGGTTTATAGTTTTCATTATATAAGTCCTTTACATTCTTTGTTATGTTTATTCCTAAGTATTTTATTTTTTTTGTTGCAATCGTGAAGGGGATTATTCTTTTGAGTTCCTTCTCAGTTGTTTCATTGTTGGCATATAGAAAGGCTATTGACTTCTGTATGTTAATTTTGTATCCTGCGACCTTACTGTATTGGCTTATTGTTTCTAGTAGTCTTTTTGTGGATTCTTTGGGGTTTTCGATGTATAGGATCATATCATCTGCAAAAAGTGATACCTTTACTTCTTCTTTTCCGATATGGATGTCTTTTATTTCTTTGTCTTGTCTGATTGCTCTGGCTAGAACCTCTAGTACCACATTAAATAAGAGTGGAGAGAGTGGACAACCCTGTCTTGTTCCTGATTTAAGGGGGAAAGCCTTCAGTTTAGTGCCATTTAATATGATGTTAGCTGATGGTTTATCATATATGGCCTTTATCATGTTGAGATATTTTCCTTCTATACCCATTTTGTTGAGAGTCTTAAACATAAAATTGTGTTGTATTTTATCAAAAGCCTTTTCTGCGTCTATTGATAAGATCATGTGGTTTTTGTTCTTTGTTTTGTTGATATGGTGTATTACATTAACCGTTTTACGTATGTTGAACCATCCTTGAGATTCTGGGATGAATCCCACTTGATCATGATGTATTATATTTTTAATATGTTGTTGTATTCGATTTGCTAGTATTTTGTTTAGTATTTTAGCATCTGTATTCATTAGAGATATTGGTCTGTAGTTTTCTTTTTTTGTGCCATCCTTGCCTGGTTTTGGTATGAGGGTTATGTTGGCCTCATAAAATGTGTTTGGAAGTATTGCTTCTTCTTCAATTTTTTGGAAGACTTTGAGTAGAATAGGAACCAAGTCTTCTTTGAATGTTTGATAAAATTCGCTGGTATAGCCGTCAGGGCCTGGACTTTTATTTTTGGGGAGGTTTTTAATGTTTTTTTCTATTTCTTCTCTACTGATAGGTCTGTTTAGGCTTTCTGCTTCTTCTTGACTCAGTCTAGGAAGGTTGTATTTTTCTAGGAATTTATCCATTTCTTCTAGGTTGTTGAATTTAGTGGCATAAAGTTTTTCATAGTATTCTACAATAATTCTTTGTATATCTACAGTGTCCGTGGTGATTTCTCCTCTTTCATTTTGGATTTTGTTTATATGAGTTTTTTCTCTTTTTTCCTTGGTAAGTCTTGCCAAGGGTTTGTCAATTTTGTTGATCTTTTCAAAGAACCAGCTCCTTGTTCTATTAATTTTTTCTATAGTTTTTCTGTTCTCTAATTCATTTATTTCTGCTCTGATTTTTATTATTTCCTTTCTTCGGCTGGTTTTAGGTTGTCTTTGTTCTTCTTTTTCTAGTTCCTTAAGGTGGGAAGTTAAGTGGTTCACTTGGGCTCTCTCTTGTTTGTTCATATATGCCTGAAGTGATATGAACTTCCCTCTTATCACTGCTTTTGCTGCATCCCATAGGTTCTGATATGTCGTATTGTCATTTTCATTAGTCTGTATATATCTTTAGATCTCTGCACTTATTTCTTCTTTGACCCATTCATTTTTTAAAAGTATGTTGTTTAGTTTCCACATTTTTGTGGGATTTTTTTCCTCTTTTTTGCAGTTGAATTCTAGTTTCAAGGCTTTATGATCAGAAAATATGCTTGGTACAACTTCAATTTTTCTGAATTTGCTGATGTTGTTTTTGTGGCCCAACATATGGTCAATTCTTGAGAATGATCCATGTACACTGGAGAAAAATGTATACTCAGTCACTTTGGGATGAAATGTCCTGTAGATGTCTATCATATCCAGGTGCTCTAGTGTTTTGTTTAAGGCCACTATATCTTTGTTGATTCTCTGTTTGGATGACCGATCTAGAGCCGTCAGCGGTGTATTGAGGTCTCCAAGTATGATTGTATTTTTGTCAGTTTTTGTTTTAAGGTCAATAAGTAGCTGTCTTATATATTTTGGTGCTCCTTGGTTTGGTGCATATATATTAAGAATTGTTATGTCTTCTTGATTCAGTGTCCCCTTAGCCATTATGAAATGGCCATATTTGTCTCTGAGTACTTTTCCTGTCTTGTAGTCAGCATTATCCGATATGAGTATTGCTACACCTGCTTTTTTTTGGATGTTATTTGCTTGGAGTATTGTTTTCCAGCCTTTCACTTTGAATTTGTTTTTATCCTTGTTACTTAGATGAGTTTCCTGTAGGCAGCATACAGTTGGATTTTCTTTTTTAATCCATTCTGCTACTCTGTGCCTTTTTATTGGTGAGTTTAATCCGTTTACATTTAGTGTGATTATTGATACTTGTGAGTTCCCTATTGCCATTTTATATCTTGCTTTCTGTTAGTTTTGTGTCTTGTTTGATCCTTCTCTTTAGTTTTTCTATCTTTTGTTTTTAGTTGGTTGTATTCCATACATCTTTCCTCTGTTGCTATCTTTTTTATCTCATGTGCTTCTGTG
This sequence comes from Saccopteryx bilineata, assembly GCF_036850765.1. Lineage (NCBI taxonomy): Eukaryota > Metazoa > Chordata > Mammalia > Chiroptera > Emballonuridae > Saccopteryx > Saccopteryx bilineata. The sequence continues at coordinate 2,502,857 of NC_089490.1, read as the reverse complement.
GTGGTTGACATCAGAGTAAAGGTGGTGAGAGACATACCCTTGACCTCTCTCCATGAAATTTTATCAAACTGAACCGCTATATCTCAGTGAAGGAATCCATCTGGGCTCACAGGTTTGCCTGAAAGATCAGCACATTGAGTGGACTGACAGTGGGAAGCATTGAGAAAGGGTCAGCAGATAAGACACACTGGTGGTTGGCTCCAGAGAGAAGACTGAACTGTCTGGGGTTTTGATTGCTGGGCTTCAGAGACGGGAGAAACCCTGCGTGACTGGGTCTCCTTCTGCCAGGAGGAGTGGAGAGGTTGGGGAATTTGGGGAGATATTTAACCAAAGCAGCAACAGAATGAGGGGACATGGCCAGTGTTCCCATGGTCTGCCAGCAGTTCACACGGGGACAGAAACACAAAAGTACCATGTGCCCCTGCCTTCCATCTACCCAGATCCTGCCTCTCTCTCTGTACAAGTACTGGAGAGTGGCAAAGACATTCCCCACAGCTACTTCTACAGAGCCATTCTTACCCTTATAGAATAGAGGTGCTCAGTGTCTTGTACCCTGGAGTGTTTGAGATGTGGGGAGGGGGCGCCCAGAGCCCTAAGATCACTATTGCTAAAGCTGTAAACCTTACAACCCTCCCAACCCATTATCACAACAGCAGCTTCTCTTTCATCATCACAACAGCAGCTTCTCAGTGGAGGCCAGCCTGAGAATTTCACAGAGCTAAAATCTTTAATGCAGCACCAACGACTGGAAAAAATTAGAAAAACCTTTTTTTCTTTGGGTATTTGAGGTGACTATTTATTTTCTTGTACTTTTTCTTATTCTTTAGTTTTTCTTTGTTGGTGTTGCTTTTCCTGTTTTTGAATGTCATTTTTTGGGCTTTGTTGTTGTTTATTTTTTTTCCTCTTTTATTTTTCAGTATTTATGTTTATGTTTATTTTACTTTTACTTTTATTTATTTTTAATATTTATTTATTATTAGTTGTTGGTTTTTGATTGATTTATTAACAATACCATTTACAAATGCATTCAGGACAAAAATAAAAAGAAAGAAAGAAGGAAAGAAAGAAAGAAAGAAAGAAAGAAAGAAAGAAAGAAAATAATTCCCAATAAAAATATCTAGTGCATAAAGCAAATGTAAAATCTCCAGAAAGCAATATCAATAGCTTGAAAACCTTGGAGTTAAACAATAGAGAATTCAGAATTGAAGTTTTGTAAATACTCAATTACATGTAAGAAAATACCAATAAGCAACTCAATGAGCTCAGTAATAAAACAAGTACAACAAGGAGACTGAAACTTTAAAAAAGGAGGGGAAGAGCTCAATATAGAAACTGAAAACTGAGTTTAGCTAATAGGACAAGTCAGATAGAAAAGAGAATCAAAGATATTAAAGACAGGTAACTAGAGATGATACAAAGAAAGAAAGAGAGAGATTAAAAATTTAAAAAGAAAATGAGAGAGCTCTATGAGAATTGTGAGACTCCCTTGAAAAGAGTAATATAAGAATGATGGGAATTCATGAAGAACGAGAGAGGGAGATGGAAATAGAAAGCCTATTCAAGCACGTTTTGAGGAGAACTTCCCAAGCTTATGGTAAGCATTAGATCCTCAATGTCAAGAAGCAAACAGAATGCCTAATTACCTCAATATAAACAGGCCATCTCAAAGGCACATTAAATTAAAAATGTCAAAAATCAATGACAAAGAAATAATCCTCAAGGTAGGTAGGAAATGAAGAACATAACATATAAAGGAGGAGCCATTAGACTGTCTTCAGAGATCTCAGCAGAAGCTCTACAAGCCAGAAGAGAGTGGATTTAAACATTGAAAGTACTGAAACAGAGGAATTACTAGCCAAGAATGCTATATCTATCAATGCTTTCCTTCAAATATAAAGAAGAAATGAAAAGTTTTTCAGGCACACAGAAGCTGAGGAAAATTGTCACTAAAATGCCCTCCACTGAAGGAAATACTCAAGGGGGTAATTCCTCCAGATACAAAGCAGAAAACAACACAAAAGTACAAGTAAAACCTCCATCAAGTTTACAATATGAAACAGGATAACCTGTGAAACAAAAAAATAAAAAGGGAAAAATAATGGTCTAAAGTCACAAAGAAGGATGGCATGCAGGAGCACACCTAAGACAAAGGACACTTATACACATGAAACTTTTTCTCAATTAGGTAACAGTAACCACCTACACACACACATACACACACACACAAAACAAAAAAAGAACCCCCCCCAAAAAAACAAACCTAAAATATATAGCTTAGAAAATAAGATATAAAGAAAAACATCATGGAATACCAGAAAACAAAAGTAATGTTCAGAAACAAAAGAAAAGATGCCAAAGAAAACAGAGAGCTCCCAGAAAACAGAACATAAAATGGCTATAGAAAATCCTCATTCATCAATAATTACCCTACATGAGAATGGACCAAACTCAACAATAAAGAGGCACAGAATAGCAGATTGGACCAAAAGGCAAAACCAAATATATGCTGCCTCTGGAAAAGCATTTTAGCTGTAGGGACAAAAGTAGTTTCAAAGAGAAAAGTTGGGAAACAATTCTTCAAGTGAATAATACCTAAAGAAAAGCAGATGCAGCCATTCTAACATCTGATAATATTGACTTCAAGACAGCAAACATAATAAGAGACAAAGATGGACATTTCATAATGGTAAAGCACACATTAAATCAATAAAAAATCACACTTCTTAATATACATGCCCTGAATCAGGGAGTACCAAAATATATAAGAAATCTACTAATAGAACAACAACAGAAAAGACATAGCAAAAAAACACAGTCATATTTGGAGATCTCAGCAAATTATTGATAGTTTTAGATAGATCAGGTAAACAGAATATGAAAAAAGAATATTGATCTAAAATTAACACTAGATCAAATGGACATAGTAGACATTTATAAAACTTTATAAATAAACATTATATTATACATTCCTTTTGAGTGCACATGGCGGGTTCTCAAGAATAGACCATATGTAGCGCCACAAAACTAACATCAACAAATTAAAAAATATGAAAATTATACCATGCATATATTCTGACCATAAGGCTTTGAAATTGGAATTCGTTTGCAAAAAGAAAGTAAAGAAATTCTCTAAAAAGTGTAACTTAGAAGAAATGGAGATGACGACAGAGTAATGGCGGGGTAGGAAGCGATACCGATAAGTCTCCCCCAAAACTCAACAAGATCTTCAACCAGAAACAGAAAAACCTATCCTTGGAGCCTCCAGATGTTTCGCAATACACCTAAAGTTATGATTGAGCGAAAAATTGGCTAAATATATAACCAAACCCCGAAGGAAATAGGGAGTAAGAAATGCTCTGCCTTCCTCACTAACCTAAACAGGGTGGCTTTCACTGGAAACTGAAAATACAGAAACTAAGGCGGGCAAAGGGGGTGAATAGATCCAGGCCGTGGCACAAACGGCCGAACCAGGCTGTGGCACGGAGATCCAAGCCGAGGAAAAACTGTTCCTGTGACAACCCGGGAAATACAGCTAACACTCACGCCAAACCCAGACAAAAAAAGACAAGCAGGGCAGCCGTTTTACCTGATCTCCTGGTAGGCACGCGCAGATAGTGGGTGAGAGATTCCTTCCAAAACCCCAGGAGGGTGCGCCCGTGTTACCCCACAGAGAGGCAGAGTCAGAGGCCTTTGTGTGGGCAGAAAGCCTCCGGGGCACCCCAGCGCCCTGGGAGAGCTGCACATGGGGAGGGAGTGAGAACTAATTCCAATGCTGGAACTTTTCTGTGCGGGCGGGGGTTTCATTCAGAGGGTGAGGCCGCTGGTCTGATATCATGGTCTGCGCGTGCAGATAGTTAAGCGAGAGATTCCTCCGAGTGCCTGAGCAGTACCTGCCTGTGTTATCCCACAGAGGGGGCAGAGTCAGGGGCCTTTGTGTGGGCCAAAAAGAGGAATCTCGGGCCGCCCCAGCGCCCTGAGGGAGCCGCGCACAGGAAGGGAGCGAGAGCCAATTCCAATGCTGGAACTTTTCAGTGCGGGTGGGGGGTTTCACTCAGAGGGTGAGACTTCTGGCCTGACATCCTGGTCTGCGCGCATAGATAGTGAGCGAGAGTTTAGTCCAAGCGCCATGGGAGTGGGTGCCCAACCGTGTTACCGGGCAGAGTGGCAGAGCCAGAGGTCTTTGAGTGGGCAGAAGCCCCGCCTGATTATGCTAGCAACTCTGACTGACTGAGCCTTACCCAGAGCCCTGCGCTGAGTGGGAATAGAGTGGGGAGTTGCCAGCTCTTTGAGCCTCTTACTATCCAGGCAGAGGCAGCAGCAACCCCATAGCTGGATTATCAGGCTACTAATTGAGGAAGGAAAGACTAGGAGAGAGGCTCCAGGAACATGGACTCTCTCACTGTCGGAGCCTATAAATGCTAATGAGCCTTGACTGCCAATGAGACTGAAGCACAATACATGACATCACCATAGAGACTTATGAACTGCATACCTCTACCTGAGCATGCCAAAGGGGCAGAACCCGGGGTACAGAGTCACTGACCAGGAAGAGGGAGAGAAAAGAAAAAGCAAGAAGATAACTTCTCAAAATCAAGAATAATCCACAGACTTTATAACCTATCCCATTTTATTATATTTGTTCGTTTGTTTCTCTTATCTTCATCCTTGATTTTTTTTCCCTCCAATTTGGTCGTTTAACTCTCTACCGGTCTTACTCTCTCCTCTCCTTGAACTACACTACCCATAAGTGTTACATCTCCCATTATCTTTTCTTTCCTCTTCCTTTCTCTCCATGAGGGTTGCACTCCAAAACCCTTAACTCTCTCTCTCTCTCCTCTTTTTTCTTCTTTTAGTGGTTCCCTCTTTTTTTTTTCTCTCTCTCTCTCTCTTTCTTTTCTCCCTCTATATTAGTTTCTTCCTTTCTCCTTTACATCTCCTCTCATTCAAACCTCAATAACAAACAAATTATCTTATCTGGGACTCAAATGTATGTTTATGGCATTTTGGGGGGTTTTTACTTCATCTTTTTAACTCACTAGCAGTGCTCCCCTCCCTGGCTCTCCATTTTATCAAGCTCTTGTTTCACTAAATACAATAGTAATTTTTTAATTTGTCTTCCCATTTTCCTGTTTCCCTCTTATTCCTCTCATCATAACTCTTAGTCATCCAACACCTAAACACAAATCATTTTATTCTTGATCCAAATTTTTTGATTATTTGCTTTTTGTGGGTCCATACCCACCCTTTTTTATTTTTTATTTTATTTTATTATTATTTTTCTTTTTTTCTTGCCCCTTTATTACTTTTCCCCAATTCAGGCCCTCCATTACAGGCATTGTTTGTTCTACTAAATACAATATAATTCACAGTTCACCACAAGATTAGCTCAAGAAAGAGGGGAGAGGAGAGGAGAGAAAAAAAAGAGGGGGGAATAATATCCTTTTTTTAATTTTTATTTTATTTTATTTTTCTTTATTTCATTATTAATTTAAAAAAACACAACTTTTTTCAATTTTTTATTTTTTTAACTTTTTATTCTTTATTAAATCTCATTAATACTATCAACAAAACCACCCTCAGATGCTATTAAGGAAGAGAAAATCAAATATCATGGATACAAAAAAAAGAGAGGTCACACAGAGAGATGAGGAAAAATCTATGGAGAAAAAATTTAATATATTGGAAACCTTGGAGCTAAATGACAGAGAATTCAAGATAGAAATCCTAAAAATACTCAGAGATATACAAGAAAACACAGAAAGGCAATTTAGGGAGCTCAGAAAAGAACTCAATGAACACAAAGAATATATGTCCAAGGAAATTGAAACTATAAAAACAAATCATACAGAGATGAAAAACTCCATTCACGAGCTGAAAAACAAGGTAACAAGCTTAGCTAATAGAACACGCCAGATAGAAGAGAGGATTAGTGAAATAGAAGACAAGCAACTTGAGGCACAACAGAGAGAAGAAGAAAGAGACTCAAAAATTAAAAAAAATGAGATAGCCCTACAAGAATTATCTGACTCCATCAAAAAGAATAACATAAGAATAATAGGTATATCAGAGAGAAAAGAGAGAAAAAATGAAATGGAGAACATACTCAAAGAAATCATAGATGAGAACTTCCCAAGCCTGTGGAAAGAACTAAAGCCTCAAATTCATGAAGCAAACAGAACTCCGAGTTTTCTTAACCCCAACAAACCTACTCCAAGGCAAATCATAATGAAATTGGCACAAACCAATGGTAAAGAAAAAATTCTCAAGGCAGCCAAGGAAAAGAAGAATACAACATATAAAGGAAGGCCCATTAGATTATCATCAGATTTCTCAGCAGAAACTCTACAAGCTAGAAGAGAGTGGACCCCAATATTTGAAGTCCTGAAAGAGAGGAATTTTCAGCCACGAATACTACACCCATCAAAGCTATCCTTCAAATATGAAGGAGAAATAAAAACATTCACAGATACAAAAAAGATGAGGGAATTTATCATCAGAAAACCCACTCCAGGAATTACTAAAGGGGGGGTCTCCAATCAGATACAAAGAACAACAACAAAAAAATAAAGCCACAAGTAAAAGCTCCAAGAAGTACAAAATAAAACCAAATTTAAACTGTGACAACAACAAAAAGAAAGGGGGGAGAGGATGGAGATTAACAGTAGCAAAGGACGATGGAGTGCAAAAGTACTCACAAAATAGTGCACTACAATGAACAGGGTAGGATCCCTTTTCATTACTTAAAGGTAACCACCATTGAAAAAACCACCACAGAAGCACATGAGATAAAAAAGATAGCAACAGAGGAAAGATGTATGGAATACAACCAAATAAAAACAAAAGATAGAAAAACAAAAGAGAAGGATCAAACAAGACACAAAACTAACAGAAAGCAATCTATCAAATGGCAATAGGGAACTCACAAGTGTCAATAATTACACTAAATGTAAACGGATTAAACTCACCAATAAAAAGACACAGAGTAGCAGAATGGATTAAAAAGGAAAATCCAACTGTATGCTGCCTACAGGAAACTCATCTAAGTAACAAGGATAAAAACAAATTCAAAGTGAAAGGCTGGAAAACAATAGTCCAAGCAAACAACATCCAAAAAAAAGCAGGCGTAACAATACTTATATCTGATAATGCTGACTACAAGACAACAAAAATACTCAGAGACAAAAATGGCCATTTCATAATGGCTAAGGGGACACTGAATCAAGAAGACATAACAATTCTTAATATATATGCACCAAACCAAGGAGCACCAAAATATATAAGACAGCTACTTATTGACCTTAAAACAAAAACTGACAAAAATACAATCATACTTGGAGACCTCAATACACCGCTGACGGCTCTAGATCAGTCATCCAAACAGAGAATCAACAAAGACATAGTGGCCTTAAACAAAACACTAGAGCACCTGGATATGATAGACATCTACAGGACACTTCATCCCAAAGTGACTGAGTATACATTTTTCTCCAGTGTACATGGATTATTCTCAAGAATTGAGCATATGTTGGGCCACAAAAACAACATCAGCAAATTCAGAAAAATCGAAGTTGTACCAAGCATTATTTTCTGATCAAAGCCTTGAAACTAGGATTCAACTGCAAAAAGAAGGAAAAAAATCCCACAAAAATGTGGAAACTAAACAACATACTTTTAAAAACTGAATGGGTCAAAGAAGAAATAAGTGCAGAGATCAAAAGATATATACAGACTAATGAAAATGACAATACGACATATCAGAATCTCTGGGATGCAGCAAAAGCAGTGATAAGAGGGAAGTTCATATCACTTCAGGCATATATGAACAAACAAGAGAGAGCCCAAGTGAACCACTTAACTTTCCACCTTAAGGAACTAGAAAAAGAAGAACAAAGACAACCCAAAACCAGCCGAAGAAAGGAGATAATAAAAATGAGAGCAGAAATAAATGAAATAGAGAACAGTAAAACTATAGAAAAAATTAATAGAACAAAGTGCTGGTTCTTTGAAAAGATCAACAAAATTGACAAACCCTTGGCAAGACTTACCAAGGAAAAAAGAGAAAGAACTCATATAAACAAAATCCAAAATGAAAGAGGAGAAATCACCACGGACACCGTAGATATACAAAGAATTATTGTAGAATACTATGAAAAACTTTATGCCACTAAATTCAACAATCTAGAAGAAATGGATAAATTCCTAGAACAATACAACCTTCCTAGACTGAGTCAAGAAGAAGCAGAAAGCCTAAACAGACCTATTAGTAGAGAAGAAATAGAAAAAACATTAAAAGCCTCCCCAAAAATAAAAGTCCAGGCCCTGACGGCTATACCAATGAATTTTATCAAACATTCAAAGAAGACTTGGTTCCTATTCTACTGAACGTCTTCCAAAAAATTGAAGAAGAAGCAATACTTCCAAACACATTTTATGAGGCCAACATAACCCTCATACCAAAACCAGGCAAGGATGGCACAAAAATAAAAGAAAACTACAGACCAATATCTCTAATGAGTACAGATGCTAAAATACTAAACAAAATACTAGCAAATCGAATACAACAACATATTAAAAAAATAATACATCATGATCAAGTGGGATTCATCCCAGAATCTCAAGGATGGTTCAACATACATAAAACGGTTAACTTAATACACCATATCAACAAAACAAAGAACAAAAACCACATAATCTTATCAATAGATGCAGAAAAGGTTTTCGATAAAATACAACACAATTTTATGTTTAAGACTCTCAACAAAATGGGTATAGAAGGAAAATATCTCAACATGATAAAGGCCATATATGATAAAACATCAGCTAACATCATATTAAATGGCACTAAACTGAAGGCTTTCCCCCTTAAATCAGGAACAAGACAGGGTTGTCCACTCTCTCCACTCTTATTTAATGTGGTACTAGAGGTTCTAGCCAGAGCAATCAGACAAGACAAAGAAATAAAAGGCATCCATATCGGAAAAGAAGAAGTAAAGGTATCACTTTTTGCAGATGATATGATCCTATACATCGAAAACCCCAAAGAATCCACAAAAAGACTACTAGAACAAAAAGCCAATATAGTAAGGTCGCAGGATACAAAATTAACATACAGAAGTATATAGCCTTTCTATATGCCAACAATGAAACAACTGAGAATGAATTCAAAAGAATAATCCCCTTCATGATTGCAACAAAAAAAAAATAAAATACTTAGGAATAAACATAACAAAGAATGTCAAGGACTTATATAATGAAAACTATAAACCATTGTTAAGAGAAGTCGAAAAAGATATAATGAGATGGAAGAATATTCCTTTTTCTTGGTTAGGAAGAATAGATATAATCAAGGTGGCTATATTACAGAAAGCAATATACAAATTTAATGCAATTCCCATCAAACTTCCAATGACATTTTTTAAAGAAATGGAGCAAAAAATCATCAGATTTATATGGAACTATAAAAAACCCCGAATAGCCATAGCAATCCTAAAGAAAAAGAATGAAGCTGGGGGCATTACAATACCTGACTTCAAACTATATTATAGGGCCATGACAATCAAAACAGCATGGTATTGGCAGAAAAATAGACACTCAGACCAATGGAACAGAATAGAAAGTCCAGAAATAAAACTACATATATATAGTCAAATAATTTTTGATAAAGGGGCCAACAACACACAATGGAGAAAAGAAAACCTCTTCAATAAATGGTGCTGGGAAAACTGGAAAGCCACATGCAAAAGAATGAAACTGGACTACAGTTTGTCCCCCTGTACTAAAATTAACTCAAAATGGATCAAAGATCTAAACAGAAGACCTGAAACAATAAAGTACATAGAAGAAGACATAGGTACTAACTCATGGACCTCGGTTTTAAAGAGCATTTTATGAATTTGACTCCACAGGCAAGAGAAGTGAAGGCAAAAATTAATGAATGGGACTACATCAGACTAAGAAGTTTTTGCTCAGCAAGAGAAACTGATAACAAAATAAACAGAAAGCCAACTAAATGGGAAATGATATTTTCAAACAACAACTCAAATAAGGGCTTAATATCCAAAATATACAAAGAACTCCTAAAACTCAACAACAAACAAACAAACAATCCAATAAAAAAATGGGAAGAGGACATGAACAGACACTTCTTCCAGGAGGAAGTACAAATGGCCAACAGATATAGGAAAAGACGCTCATCTTCTTTAGTTATTAGAGAAATGCAAATCAAAACTGCAATGAGATACTACCTCATACCTGTTAGATTAGCTATTATTAACAAGACAGGTAATAGCAAATGTTGGAGAGGCTGTGGAGAAAAAGGAACCCTCATACACTGTTGGTGGGAATGTAAAGTAGTACAACCATTATGGAAGTGCCGGGGTCCAGCCCCGGGGGGGATCCAGGGGTCCCACAGGAGGAGACGGCGTAGGCGAAATCGAGTGAGAGAGCCGGATTCTTTTCATTCTCTTTGGTCTCTGGTTAGCATTTACTGCCAGGCATCTCTGCCAAATGCTAGTATAGGTCCCTTTTTATACACACCCACTGAGTTACAATCACAAGGTGTTAATTATTGCTTTTGTTTCACTATGTTTGCATGTTTCCAGATAACAGTTAATTTACATCTATGAATCACAAACCAGGTAGCAAATCATTCAAAATACAAAATAACTTGAATAGCGATAACAACATCAGTAAAAGCTTTTAAAGTATTAGTACTAATAGTTAACTAACTTTACTGCTGTTGTGAGTTAAGGGGCAGAGAGAGATTTAGCAGACGACTAACAATGGACCACCGCTTGCTCAGGTAAATGGCCTTGAGTTCATGCAGTGTCCTACTTTTTCTCACAAGATTCTAAAAGGCTTGCCTCTAAAGAAATTAACATAACATTAAGAATAGCTTTCACCCAAAGATATGCAGAGTGCACTTGCAAGATAGCCTAGCAGCAACACAAGACATTAACTGTTATTACTTCCATGGATTTCCCTACATTTTTCTCATTATTACAGAATTTTGGAAAGTATGTAAATCTCATGAGAACATCTCATTGAGAAAGCCTAGCAATTGCCTTTAGTCAAAAGACAATTCTCTTAGTAAAACATTCTTTTCTTGCTGACTACGCTCTCATCCTAGGCCACACAATGGGCCATTCTACTATACCTTACCTAAGATACTATTGTCTAGTCAAATATTACTTATTTATTGTATTTAAACACTAGTTAAGTTCTAACTGTATTTTTCTCAGAGTGTACCACTATCTGCAGATCAAATAAGAAGAAGGAATGTTTCTCTACTCTATCACATGAAAAGGCTAGGGAGGAAAAATGTTGAATTAAGTGAAGGCCGAAGGGTGCTCTGTGCACAGCCACTGCCTCCTACCCATTCACAAGTCACAATCTATTCTTTCTAACATGATTAAGAAGGAATTCTCCTGCAGACATAACCCTTTACGAGGGATATCATAGCCAGCCTCTTATGTCTATGAGCCCAGTTCAAGAGGCTTACAGGCTTTTCTGTGGAACTCACACCCTCTGTCTCATTTCCAAAGAAATCACTACGAATCTACAGGGAAAGCACAGTACTATTATCCCTGTGCCATAAATAATAGCACACACCCAGAAAAAGGGGGGATATAAGGCCAGATTAATTCAAAAAGTCAAAGGAGGAAGTATTATTGTGTCTCTCCTTTGGGTGACTTTGTCAACCCGCAGCCATTGGTCTTCTCTGCTGTGACTTTGTCAATCAGCAGTTTTTGATCTTCTTCTGCTGTGACCTTGTCAGCCAGCAGTTGTGGGTCTTCTCCTGCTGTGACCTTGTCAGCCAGCAGTTGTGGGTCTTCTCCTGCTGTGACCTTGTCAGCCAGCAGTTGTGGATCGGCTCCCGACATGGAAGAAAGTATGGTGGTTCCTCAAAAAACTGAAAATAGAACTACCTTATGATTCAGCAATCCCTCTACTGGGTATATACCCCCAAAACTCAGAAACATTGATACGCAAAGACACATGCAGCCCCATGTTCATTGCAGCATTGTTCACAGTGGCCAGGACATGGAAACAACCAAAAAGCCCATCAATAGATGACTGGATAAAGAAGATGTGGCACATATACACTATGGAATACTACTCAGCCATAAGAAATGATGACATCGGATCATTTACAGCAAAATGGTGGAATCTTGATAACATTATATGAAGTAAAATAAGTAAATCAGAAAAAAACAGGAACTGTATTATTCCATACGTAGGTGGGACATTATACTGAAACTAAGAGACATTGATAAGAGTGTGGTGGTTACGAGGGGAGGGGGGAAAGGGAGAGGGAAAGGGGGAGGGGGAGGGGCACAAAGAAAACTAGATAGAAGGTGACAGAGGACAATCTGACTTTGGGTGATGGGTATGCAACATAATTGAAAGACAAGATAACCTGAACTGGTTGATCTTTGAATATATGAATCCTGATTTATTGATGTCGCCCCATTAAAAAAATAAAATTGTTTAAAAAAATAAAAAAAGTGTAACTTAAACAATGTAGATCTAAAAAATGATGGCCAAAGGCCCTGGCTGGTTGGCTCAGTGGTAAAGCATCAGCCTGGTGTGTGGAAGACCCAGGTTTGATTCCCAGCCAGTGCACACAGGAGAAGCACCCATCTGCTTCTCCATCCTTCCCCCTCTCCTTTCTCTCTGTCTCTTTCTTCCCCTCCCGCAGCCAATGCACCAATGGAGTTGGCCTTTGCACTGAGGATGGCTCCATGGTCTGCACCTCAGGTGCTAGAATGGCTCCTGCCGAAATGGAGCAATGTCCCAGATGGGCCAAACATTGCCCCCTGGTCGGCATGCCAGGTGAACCCCGATCAGTTGCATGCTCGAGTCTGTCTGACTGCCTCCCTGCTTCTCACTTCAGAAAAAAAAAAAATATATATATATAATAAAATAAAATAAAATAAAAATTGATGGTCAAAGAAGAAATTAAAGCTGAGATAAAAAGATATATACAGACAAATGAGAATGAAAACACAATATATCAATACTTCTGGGATGTAATGAAGCAGTAATAAGAGGTAACTTTTTATCTTCGCAGGCTTATATCAAGAAACAAGGGAAATCCCAAGTAAACAACTGAACATCTTATCTTAAAGGAGTAGAAAAAGAAGGACAGAGAAACCTAGTGTCAGCAGAAAAAACAAAATAGTGAAAATTAGAGTAGAACTAAATGAAATAGAGAACAACAATGCATAGAAGAAAAACAATACAACAAAGTACGTCTTTGAAAATAGCAATAACATTGGCAAACTACATTTTAGACTCAAGAAAGAAAAAAATGAAAAGACTCACATAAACAAAATCCATAATGAAAGAGAAGAAATTACCACAGATTTCATAGAGATACCATCTCACATCTGTAGATTGTCTAATATCAACAAGGCAGGTAATAACAAGTGTGGGAGAGGCTGTGGAGAAGAAGGAATCCTTACTCACTGCTGGTGGGAATGTAAACTGATACAGCCATTATGGAAGAAAGAATGGTGGTTTCTCAAAAAATTAAAATACATCCCTATCTGGTGGTGGCACAATGGGTAAAGCGTTGGCCTGGAAAGCTGAGAACCCAATTTGAAATCCTCAGGCTGGGAATTTAAGTGCTTGCTCACTAGGTTGAGCATGGGATCATAGATATGATGAACCCATGGTAGCTGGTTTGAGCCCAAAGGTAACTAACTGCATTAAAGCCCAAGGTCACTGGCTTGACACCAAGGTAGCCTGCCTGATCACAGGGTCACTGGCATGACTGGAGACCCCCGGTCAAGGCACATATGAGAAGGTAGTCAAAGAACAACTGAGGTGCTGCAAGGAAGAATTGATGCTTCTCATCTCGCTCCTTTCCTTTTGTCTCTCTGACTCCATCCGACTCCATGACTAGAACTACCATATGACCCAATAATGTCTATACTATCTATTCAAAATACTCAAAAATATTGTTATATAAAGACACATGCACCCTCATATTTATTGCAGCATCATTCACAGTGGCCAAGACATGGAAACAACCAAAGTGTTCTTTGATAGATGATTGGATAAAAAAGATGTGGTACATATATACAATGGAATGCTCCTCAGCCATAGGAAATGATGACACATTGTTATTTACAACAACATGGATGGACCCTGAGAACATTATAATAAGTGAAATAAGTAAATAGAAAAAGGCTATGTGCCCTGGACCAGTGCTGCTAGTAATTGTCCAGGTCCTGAGTGAGAATGGCATGAAATGAGGAAATAAACTCAGAGAGAAAAAAGATGGGATCGAGAGGTCTCTTTGCATAGCCGATGCCTTGTAAGAGCAAGTATCCTCCCTCAAACCACTTTATGTATAAGGCATAGTAAAATCATAAGTAAATCAAAGAGATCTCTGATACAAAGGCACAGTGCCCAGGCAACCCAAGAATTCTCCCTAGTGCAGAAAGCCTTCCACCCTGAAATAACGTCTTAACTTCACTAAACAAAGTGTAAAAAGAAAACTGCCTCCAGTCTCTCTGAGGGTCATGGAGGGTGGGACAGTGGAAACTGTCCAGTATCACAGCTCACATGGACATGTGGGGAAGGGCAAGCAAAGTGCCTTTACCAACTTCAACAATCAGTCAGAGGTTGTGGGGAAGAAAGTAGCTTTTAGCATCTTAATCAAGAAGTGAGGTGGGGGGATGGGCAGCAAGGACCCTGTGAGTTTACTGCCAGTCCCCCACACCTGTCCCCCCAAAATTAAAAGTGCAAATACTCTGTGAGCTTGCAGTCTCCAACAGGTAAGAACTATATGACTTCACAGACAGGAGGGATACAAATCTGAGACTCGTGGACATAGATAAAAGTGAAGTGGTTACCGGGGTTAAGGTCAACTAGGGGAAAGGAGTAGAGAGGGACAAATATCAGGTGTTATAAAGTACTATTTAACCAGGTTTACATAGAGACATCAAGTCAAATTAATTTTTAAGGAGTTTTATTAAAAGGAGGAGATTTATTAGTATGCCGGCTGCATATGGCTAACATGGGGCATAGCTGATCCAAATTGTGAGCCCCGGACACAGCCCCTGAGGCAGGTTGTATACCTTTGATCACACACAGGTTGCAGGAAAAAGGAGGAGGGAGAGAGATGACACAATTTATTAGCAAGCTTATAACATTTGTCTATAGGATTTATAAAAATATTCTTATATGTCAAAACTTACAAGGTGACACAATAGTGAAAAATGTGGTTCTACATATGAAAAGATATTCTCAAATTTTCTAGTGTTCATCTGACATCCCTTTGTCTAGAGGTACACACACCAATCACACGGTTTTCAGGAGGGGAAGGGGAGTCTACATGGTTCCTGGGGATGAGCGCCTGTGAATGGCCCATCAAAGAAGGAAAAAGTGAACAGGAAAAGGGCTTGACCTATCTCTCCCCCTTCCCACACCTGGTTAGGTGTTTACCTGTTTCTCACAGAGCTGGGGGAGGGGAATCTAAGTCTCCCCAGCACAAAATCTCTTTACAACACAGTGCTGTTGTCTATCCTGAGTTGGTGCAAATCACACACAAGTATAAAAATCATATTTACAAAATTTCTCTGTATGCTTAGCCCAAATTATAAAATGCTCTTTAAACTTCATAGTAAAATGGACTTTGCTACACAGTATGTCTCTGCAAGCTAAGAAACTTTCACATTTCTTTCTCTTTATTCTTTACAGGAAGGAGAGGACAAGAAACATATCTATATTATCCTAAAATATTGATATTAATTTTCTATTCTTTGGCACCTTACCACATTCCCCGCTGGTTTTATATCCTAGGTCAAATCCTCGACTTAATTCAACGAGGTGCATGAGACTGTTGAATATTAGCCTATAACACGTAACAGATATTTAAAAGACAGCATTAATAGCAATATGGTTCATTAAAAACAAATGTTTCTGATTAATTTCTTATAAACTGTACAGACCTTCTGCAACTTACATAAAATTAACTGGCTTTTATAACAATTTACTTTTAATCAGAATTTTTTCTTCTTTTTTTAATTTTTTTATTTTTCTGAAGCTGGAAACAGGGAGAGACAGTCAGACAGACTCCCGCATGCGCCCGACCGGGATCCACCCGGCACACCCACCATGGGGCGCCGCTCTGCCCACCAGGGGGCGATGCTCTGCCCATCCTGGGCGTCGTCATGTTGCGACCAGAGCCACTGTAGCGCCTGGGGCAGAGGCCAAGGAGCCAACACCAGCACCCGGGCCATCTTTGCTCCAATGGAGCCTTGGCTGCGGGAGGGGAAGAGAGAGACAGAGAGGAAAGCGCACCAGAGGGGTGGAGAAGCAAATGGGCGCTTCTCCTGTGTGCCCTGGCCGGTTAATCAGAATTTTTAATTTAAAAACTTTTAACCTTTAGTGACAACAAAGCCTGCTGTTGGAGAACAGCAAGTTGCCAAAGGTATGCCAGGAGCGGGGGTGGCACTGCCACAAGTCTTGTGTGCCCACGCGCCCACTGGTGCTCCTGCCATAGGGTGTGAGCAGCTGGACGCCAAAGTGCCGGTCCAGCAGCTGCTGTATCCAGAAGGGCCTGGAGCATGCCCAGAAGAGCAGCACAGTGCCCAGGCCGAGGTGCAGCACTCTGGGGTTGGGCTGCTGCTGTGTCTGTGAGAAGGATGACTGCTGTGACAGTCAGTAAGCCCAGGCCAGGTGCACGCAGAGCAGTCCGGTGACCATGCCAGGTTCCACAGTGCTGGTCCCAAAGAGCAGTGTCAGGTAGGTGCCTTGGCTCCTGGGCGGCAGGCAGAGGCTCCTGTGTTCCCTGTGGACTGGCCAGATAGCCAGAATTACGGGCAGTACTAGTAGCAGCGTCAGCAGCCACATGCCAAGCGCCAGGGTGACGGCACAGATGTACACAGAAGCCGGGCTCTGTGCAACCAGGTTCTGGTCATCGCCGCCGCTGCGTCCAGCTGTCAGTCAGGAATACGTTGAGGCCCTGATTCCTTGCCATTGAAGAGAAGGCAGGATTGAAGAGAAAGCAGTGTTATCGGTGCTGGAGGGGCGAGAGGGGGTGCACCTCGCCCTAAGGAGGGCCACTTCTCACCAGTTTCAAAAACAAATTTTGGTTAAAGTTTCCTTTATGATTTGATTTTTGCGTTCTATTACCCCTGAACATTTTGGAGCCTGTGGGCACAAGGTAACTTCAAATTAGTTTCTAATTAATATTAGTTTCCCTTCCTACTAGCTGTGAGATTTTGGACACAAATGCGGGCCTAACATTAGAACGGGCAAGCTACACCTGGAAAGAATCCCACACAGCAACTTCCTAACAACTGTCACCGCGGCCCCAGTTCTTGTCAGACAAGCTTCTACCTACCTGTTCATTATTTCATTAAACTCTATTTCTAAATGTTTACCTGGGAAGGTTCCTCTTTCCAGTTCCTTTTCACAACTTCCTTACTTTGCTTAGTATTCACTGGGACACAAACTAAACACTCAGATATTATTTATGCCTTCCGTAATAGATTCTAGGTCTGGCTTTTTTAATTACCCCTTTCCTGTTGGCAAAATATTTTTCTAATTGGTTTCAAATAAACCTTTAGCAATAAGGGTTTTAGTAAAGTTCCTAAAGTTTCCTAGAAACCGCACTGGTTTTAGGCAGCATCTTCAGCTACTTGGTCGTTCTTGAGTTTCCAGAGTCTCCCTACTTTTGGTGTCTTGGTCAGTGGATAAAAGTCAGTATCTCAGGGGAGCAAGCTCCTGCATTGTTGGGGTGAGGGTCTGAGCCTCACCTTTGTTAGTTCTTAAACCTTCTCCTCATGGCCCCTCTTCGACTGTTCCTGCTTAGGTTGTTTCTTCTGTCAGGAATCTTACCCGTCATTGACTAACCAGCCATCTTAGGAGCCAGAGTTATGTGATTGAGGGAGGAGCAATGTCCCTTCCAAAATGTTTAGTTTTATTCATTTATTTCTTTTTAGCAGCTGATGATGCTCCCCTTTTAAGATTTATAATATATTTTCTTTTTAATTTCTAGAGCTGGTTCCTATGTAAAGGCTAGATTGACTGCCTCAGTGTCTTTTCTGATCCCGGCTAACAGAAACTGGTGGAAAGTGTCTAAGCCTTCCTCACTTGCATGGTTGCTAGCATCCTACTTAAGCTAGGCAACTGGAAACATTTTCTTGAGGTGGTCTCGATTGTCTAACAGGCCTGTTAGGGCTTGAGGCTTCCCTGATAAAGGGAATTCTCACCTTTCTAATTCTATAGGTTACTTGGAAAAAAAGGGTTTAAACTATTTCCTATTACATTTATGTCTTATATTCTACTGATTTTGTTACAATCACCAATTGAAATGACCAACAAATCTTATATTCTATTTAATTACAAATTCCTTTTTACATTCTAAGACAACACACCTTATTTATGCTGTAATGTTATGCACCCTAACAGATAATGTCTAAAAAGCTCAAGAGAAATAGATTTCTGTTCATATCTTTTAGCCCTTTTAATCTGGGCTCAAAACTTAAAATGTTTCTTATTACTACAATTAGTTATCTGTTTTTTATTTTCTTCTTTCTACCTATTATGTTCAGAATTCTACTGTTAAGTCAATTAATAGTAATATTTGCCATTCTTGGTTTTGGTGACCTAACATTGAACAATAATGCTTCAAAAATGAGAGGCTGAACATTTATACACTACATAAAAAGACATTATTAACAATTATTATATATTCCCTAATATTTAAACCAAGATTTCAACATTATAGGGCTATGAAATAGCAAATAAAAAGAATTAACAAAAAGACTTTTGAAATAACCCATACATTTTTAACCTAGAAAATAATTTATCTTATAACTCTTCACACATCGGTGGGGGACAATTGGCTATTATTCCTAACCCAGGGGTCGGCAAATTCATTAGTTAACAGAGCCAAGTATTAACAGTACAACAACTGAAATTTCTTTTGAGAGCCAAATTTTTAAACTTAAACTATATAGGTGGGCACGTTTCCCACTGGGGCAGCGTCCCCACATGACACTCCATGAGAAACTTACACCCAAGGGGCCAAAGAGCCATGTGTGGTCCATGAGCCACAGTGCCCTAACCAGGGTTCTTAGGGGAGGGAGCAGGGAGAGGCAGCCGGGGGCCTGGCCCTGGCAACCCTATTTCTTATCATCTTACTACTCATTCTCCTTCGCGGAGCTGTCATTCATTTCAAGAAACTGATAATTAACAAGGTCTACACCCCGTGGTTCGTTATTTTGAAACCTGTTTCCCTGGCATTTCTTGCACAATCCGAGGCGGGCCTAGCACCAGGAGGCCGCAGTGGCGCTCGGATCTTGGCGCTCCGCCTTCCCAGGGACCCGGCTCCCTCTGTCTCCACTGCGCCCACCCCGCCGCTGGTGCCCGTGGGTCACATACAACAAACACGACCCCACGGTTCAGAGGTGCGGCTGCCGCGGGGGAGGTGGGCGCAGATGGGTGGGTGTTCAGACCTGGCAAGTGCCAGCCACACGCAAGGGCGCTTTCTCCTTGCCCCGCGGGACTAGCGGGCACCGGGTACCAGCAACCTGAAGATTAAATCCAGACAAACGCGGAGGATCCGGAGGGAGAGCTGCCCGTCCAAGAGGCAACGTCCCGGCCTCCGCGCTCTTCACTGTTCTCTCACCTCCTTGCCCAGCCTGGGGTTTCCAAGAACTAAGCCGACTCTCACCTCCCTCTCGCAGCTGTCTAGCTTTATTTCTTACAACAGAAGAAGCAAACTAAAAATCATAAGGTTTATAAATTTACTTTCCTAACAGTGAGCTACTCAAGCCCACACGAGGTTTTAATTTTCCTGGGGACACAGCAATTCTGCTGAGAATTTTCTTTTACAAATTTTTCATTATTATTATGGCTAACGGAGTGAGTCTCCCCCGTGAACCCCACGCCTCCACGTCAGACAACAACCACGCCACACGAAGGAACTGGGAGATTTGGAGGGGACCCAACACCCGCCTTGGCCCCGTCAGTCTCAAAGGTCCAGAACTTTAGAACTTCCCTTGGCTGCCTGTAATATGGGACATTTATTATTCTAACGTCCCTCCTTTTTGCAATATGCACATTGATTTTTTTCTTAGCGGAGCCCTAATTCTTTTTCTTGAATTGCTTCCTTTCCCTCCTTCTTTATTTCGCTCCCCTAAGGGCCTTTTGCCTTTAAAAGAGTTTGTTTCTTAGAGTGCTGCTACTTATTACTTCAGTTATTCTTTTATCCTGTTTCAGACTCAAATCTGGCCTGACTAGGAAGAGGTGGCACCCTCTCTGTATGGAGCATGCTTTTAGCCACTGTGGCAGATTCATTGTTACTTTTAACCATGGATCTATGTATGGGAACTGATCAGGGTGGCCCGGATCCTCAGTTACAATGTTCCAGACTGCTCTTCTCTTACTAGTCGGGGATTGAAAGTCCTGGCCGAGGGTCATCCTATCCCGAAGGTGGGCCATTATGATTCACAGAGAGTGCAAAGTCTTCTTTTTGACCATTTAATTCTGTACCCTTGGTTATCTCCATGGGCTTCTTGAAAGTGCTTTAGGAGACAACCTTAGGGGGTCTTCTGTGTACTGGGCCCTCCTCCTGTATGTAATATCTGGCCACTGATTTACAAAATTGAAACTGGGAAAATGCAGGAATTAGCATACCAATAAAAGGAAGAAAGATAAGACAGACAATAATTAGTACTCAGAATAAAAGACGTTTGACTATAGAGGTGTTAATTATTATATAAGACAAGAGGAGGGAGCCAACAGAAGAGAACAGTTTCTTCAGGGTAGAAGTCAGTCAGAGTGCCCTGACGCCAGAGGTCTTGGATCCAAGAAAAGAGATTTTCATGAGTAGTGGACTCTGGCGGACAGCCACTAGCTTGTATGAGGTTTATGAATTTTTCTTTACTTTTGCCCTCTGGTTTTAAGCCAGAAACTTCTAATTTTTGCATACAAGAACTCAATTCAGGCCTTAAAAGCAGATACATTATAACATTAAAGAAAGACCTTACATACACAAATCACAAATTAAGAAATTTAAATAAGCGCGCTTTACTTATTCCAATTAAAATTATACCAGAGATTTTCCTGACAAGCAAAGAGACAGAACAGCTCGTTTCCTATTTAAGCACAGAGCTCAATAGACAAAGGAAGGGGTTTCCCCATAGGGGCCTCTCAGGTGCTTGCTCAGCCACGATCCTGGAACTTAGGCTCCAGCACCAGAGATCCCCACTCACATACTAATCATTCGGGGGTTTTAGACAGAAACATTAAAAACAAAGACTGAGATCTCCGCAAACACAAAGGTGTCCCTGGAGATCTGAGACAGGACTGATCAACTCAGTCCCTACTCAGGTTTCCTCCCGAGAGCACCACCAAACATTCCCACTAATGTCTTCTTCTGAGAGCACAACTAGATGTCACCGGAAGACCTGGGCAGGATCAAGTCCCCACAAATTGTCTTCCTAGAGCACAAACAGACGTCCCTGGAGGTCCGAGGCAGGACTGACTAACCTGTTTAACTCAGTCCCCAATAATGCCTCCCTAGAGTACAAACAGATGTCCCTGAGAGCTCGAGACAGGACCTAATCCCCACTACTCATCCTTCCAGAGTACAACCAGACGTCTCCCAGAAAAGTCCGAGGCAGGACCAAAAACTCTCCACTGATGTCTCGGTCTTAGTGAGCTTATTGCTAGAGTGAGACTGCATCCGGTCCCCTATTCAATAGTCTAAATTTGACCAGTCCCAAACAGCAAGGCAGAAGTTCTGCCTTACCTACACACCTCCTGAATCTTTCTGCCAAATTGTCCAAATCGTTGAATTTGTGAACCGGAGGCATCTGCCAAAGAACTGTCTGAACCGTACAGGAAACGGGGAGCCCTGAAAACGTCTCAGGTGGCGCCTCTCCTCAGGATTCCAGTGGGGTCAGGCAGTCCCCCAGAGAGACCAGCAGATTCAAGGTGTCTCTATCTGGTGACACGGAACACCAGATCCAGAACGACGAGCCCCCAAATGTTATAAAGTACAGTTTCTCCTAGTTTACTTAGGGACACCAAGTCCAAATGAATTTTTAAGGAGTTGTATTAAAGGGAGGAGATTTATTAGTGTGCCAGACGCATATGGCTAACACGAGGCATAGCTGACCATGCACACCACACACAGCCCCTGAGGCACGTTATATACCTTTGATCACACACAGGTTGGCAGGAAAAAGGAGGAGGGGGAGAAATGACACAATTAGTTAGTAAGCTTATAACAACTATCTATAAGATTTATAAAAAATATTCCTGTATGTCAAAACTTACAAGGTGACACAATGGCGAAAAATGTTGTTCTACATATGAAAAGATACTACCAAATTTTCTAGTGTTCATCTGTCAATCCTTTGTCTAGAGGTACACACACCAATCACATGGTTTTCAGGAGGGGAGAGGGAGTCTACATGGCCCCTGGGAATAAGCGCCTGTGAATGGCCCATCAAAGAAGAAAAAAGTGGACAGAAAAAGGGCTTGACCTATCTCTTTCCCATGTCCACACCTGGCTAGGTGTTAACCAGTTTCTCACAGAGGTGGGGGAGGGGAATCTAAGTCTCCCCAGCACAAAATCTCTTTACAACACAGTGCTGTTTTCTATCCTGAGTTGGTGCAAATCACACACAAGTATAAAAATCATATCTACAAAATCTCTCTATATGCTTAGCCCAAATTATAAAATGCTCTTTAAGCTTCATAGTAAAAGGGGTTTTGTTACACAGTATGTCTCTGCAAGCTAGGAAAATTTTACATTTCTTTCTCTTTATTCTCTACAGGAAGGAGAAGACAAGAAACCTAACTATTTTTTCCTAAAATATTAATATTAATTTCCTATTCTTTGGTACCTTACCACAAGGTGATGTATATTATTTGACTTTGGGTGATTGGCATCCAGCCAATACAACCAACAGTTCAAATGCTATAGAGATGTTCACATGAAATCTATGTACTCTTACTGATCACTGTCACCCTGTTAAAGTTAATTTCCAAGTAATAAAAGATAGTTGAAATACGAAATACTCTCAATGTGAATTGCAGAAATTTATATGGAGAGCTGTTCTTTAAAGTCCATTTAGGATCTGAGCTGTATATTCCTATTAAAATACGTGTAATAATTACTTAAAAGTAGATATATGTTTAAAATTATGTGATCACATCAAAGGATATAATTCATTGTTTTTCAATAATCTCCCATTTCCTGAGCACTGTATTGTGATAAGGTGCCAAAGAACTGTAAAACTTAGTACTGGCAACGCTATTTTAAAGAGGAAAAGCCAGGCTTCTTGCCCTGTTCTTTCTTCAGAGAATGGAGAGGGAAGAATGTGGGAGCTTCCTGCCTTACAAGGACAACTAGGTCATCTAGTCATAATTTAGCTATAGTTCTCTGAAAGAATAAAAGTTATCTGAAGAACTTCCTTTCCCCTTTATTGGGATCCTTTAGGAGACAATGTTTGCATATCCTACACTGATTTGAACTCTTCTTCCCCTGCTGGGGTCCTGAAAGTAACATGTACCTCTAGACAAAGGGATGGGAGGTAGACACTAAAATATTTGTGAATGTGTTTGATATGTAAAACGACATCACTATTGTGTTACCTTGTAAGTTTTAATATGTAGGAATCTTTTTTACAGATCCTATAGATGAATGTTGTAATCTTTTTAATAATTGATTATTGTGTAATGCTCCCCCTCCTTTCCCCCCAACCTATATGTGATCAAGTCTATATAATTAGCTTCGGGGCTATTTTGTACACACACGATTTGGGTTAGCTATATCCCATGTAAGTCATATGTAGCCGGCTTATTAATAAATGTCCTCGTAAAAATTCTTCTGTATCGTGCCTTGGTGTCTCTATGTAACCTGCAGAATTAAGGTAATATACTTTATAACAGTATAACAATTGTTTTAGCAAAGTCTTCTTTTATCTTTTCTTAGAAAAAAGCAACAGAAGTTGAATTAAGAAGAGAACATCTGTTCAAGAAAAAGAAAAAAAAGAACATAATGATGACCAGGAGTAAAAAATTAAATTATTTCTTCACGTGAATTGTTAATTTTTTTAAAGAAGAGTGTGTCAAAGTCGGACCCAGAGTCTTTTACTTGTCATTTCCCTGGATACCTGTTTAGATAGGTGGTTTTATCTCACTGTTAAGTTAAGTTGTCCCAAGGGTAATTTTTTCCCCAATCCATATAGACCGTGTCCCCTAAAAACTTTCTAGATAAATCTGAGAAACCTTGTTACTCAGGTTAAATTACGGGACAACGTTCAGTTTTCTTCAGAGACACTCGTCTCTGTGTAGAGAGATCATGCTCTCCAATCAATAGCTGTCAGTCTGTCACATCAGTTACCAGGGGAGGCTGCCCCTTGAAGTGTCCACAGAACCACAGCTGTTGTCTGTCCTGAGAGACCTAAACGATCAGAGCAACGTTAACTAAGAGCTTAAGTCATTCCCCAGATGCACACACAAGGTCATGGTGTCATAGGGACACAATGCAAGGCCTACTAACTGGCCACCCTCTTCCCTCTGTCCCTTCAACTCCTAAACACACTCACACACATGTGTCAGAACAGCTCTGTCAGCAGGTGTCAGGACTGGACACTCCTAAAAGGATTGAACATGGACACACCGTACTGACCAACACAGAACTGGCTTACAATAGGGACGCAATAAAGTGTTTCTGATACATCAGGATAAAATCTTAAAAGCACTGAATTAAAAGACTTTTTTTCTAAGTTTCAGAAAAGGACTTTCATACTGAATCTCTAACCAGCAACTGATGATGCTGATCATTCCTGACGCTGATTGGTTCTCAGCACCGGCATCACCCAATCAGGGAACAGAAAACGAGTTCCTTAGTTCACATTATGTGGGATGTGGGTGAGGAAGGGTCATGATCCTCACTGAGTGAGACTCCCTGACCTCTGCACCCATACTCTCTGTTCCAGCATGGAGCATCTGTGGTTCCTCGGAGGCTCCTGGGTGGCAGCTCTGAGGGTGACAGTGACAGTACTGAGCTCTCTCTTGGCTGGGGCCAGGGACACAGCACGTAAGTGCACCTCGGGGGTGAGCTGCTGTGGGTGAGAGAAGGAAGGGATGTGCTTCGTCACTGTGTCCAGGCCATGTCCCTTAGAAAACTGTGACATTCTCTTCAGTGACCCCCTGTCTTCATCCTGTGGATCCCAATTCTTTCCACAGCAGAAGGAGCCTGGGTGCTCGCCCTACGAGAGCCGTGTCAGGGGCTCCCTGTGTAGAGACCGTTTCTTCTCCTCTCTCCTGCAATAAACCTCTCCAGCCTCGTGTCCCATTCCCTCGGGGTCTTCATGGGATTCAGAAATAATAATGTAAAAATAATTCCCTATTCTTTTATTATAGTGAGTTATTTAATAAAAGGGAAAAGTTTCTTTGAAAATTCTATGAGAAATCTGTGTTATGTCCTCAACAGCATCTATGATGTTAGTGTCTCTTCCTAGTAGGTGAGGATGAATCTCCTCCCCACTGTCTCCCTTCCTTCCCCCCTGAACCCAGTGTCCATAAGGCCTGTCCCTGTAACAGAGGTCCCCTGACAGACACTAGGGTTAGTTACCTCCATTCCTCCTGTGGAAAGTCCTCGGGGCTGAAGCAGAGACTCTCAGTACTTAGAATGACCCCACAGACAAGCAGCATCTAAGGAGTCAATGTCTCTGATGCCTTAAACAACTCAAAGCATCTCTGAACACCTGGCCAGGTTCGTGTTCATTATAAATTCATTCTGAACCTTTCTGTACTATCAGATTCTCCCACTTCACCCTTCTGGGGCCTGAGCCCATCAGTAGGGATTCAACTAGGAGAGATAAACTGTCTGAAATCCTGTTTTCATTAGCAAAAAAATTTAAAAAATAATTAAATATTGGCAATTTTATAGTTTTAATTTTTTGTTGTTGTATTTTTCTGAAGTTTGAAATGGGGAGACAGTCAGACAGACTTCCGCATGCGCCCTACCGGGATCCACCCAGCACCCCCACGAGGGGGCAATGCTCTGCCCATCTGGGGCATCGTTCTGTTGCAACCAGAGCCATTCTAGTGCCTGAGGCAGAGGCCATGGAGCCATCCTCAGCACCCGGGCCAACTTTGCTCCAATGGAGCCTTGGCTGTGGGAGGGGAAGAGAGAGACAGAGAGGAAGGAGAGGGGGAGGGGTGGAGAAGCAG
Organism: Saccopteryx bilineata; assembly: GCF_036850765.1. Taxonomy (NCBI): domain Eukaryota; kingdom Metazoa; phylum Chordata; class Mammalia; order Chiroptera; family Emballonuridae; genus Saccopteryx; species Saccopteryx bilineata. The sequence continues at coordinate 2,476,637 of NC_089490.1, read as the reverse complement.
ATGGGCACTTCTCTTGTGTGCCCTGGCCGGTAATCGAACCTGGGACTCCTGGATGCCAGGCCGACGCTCTACCACTGGGCCAACCGGCCAGGGCTATCATTTTAATTTTTAAACCCTGAACAGGACAAAGAGAGTGTGAAGATTGTTTATACTTCACGGGGTAGAAAGTCAATGTAACTCACTGGCCTCTTAGAATTTTGGCCCTAAATATCACAGGTCTATTCATTGTGCCCTCTGTTTCCCTGAACTAACTGTTTGGTTACCATCACTTCCAGTTCCTCTCTATTTTCTCTCCAACTGCGTCTGCCCCATTCTTGGATCTCAAAGTCTCCTAGCCTCCACACTAGACCAGATTGTAGACAAGATACAATATAGTGATACTTGTCATCTTACTTAAATCACCTTTTTTTTTTTTAACCTGCAATGTTTCTTTCAGCTAGTAGAAGAAGAAATAAAGGTGTGAATTTCTCAAAGGAAATGGAGGAATACAATGTATCATCCAAACAAAGAGTCTAGGTTCTTAAGCCCCTTCTCGTTCCAGGACCCCCACAATGAACAAGTCCCAGAACCCTGGGTCTATTCCCTTAGACCACAGGTATTCATCTGAGTGACTGTGTTATACTCTGCTCTATTCTAGGCTCAGAGCATCTTATTTGAATAGGGTAGAAAGTTCCCTGTTATCATGAAACATAGCTAATGTTAGGGAAGATAGACAATAACACCGTAAACAATTAAGAAAGAAAAAAATTGAGAGAGCAATAATTATATATACCAGCAAAAATGTATACCAGGTTTGTAGGTCAGAGAGAACTGGATTTACCTGACTCCAGTTCAGGTGGTTGGGGACCTCTCCCTGAGAAGTGACACTTAGAGACACTTGAGACTTGAGTGATGATAGAACCCACCCTGTGAAGGAAACAAGGGACAGGTGTTCAAGGGAGAGGAGCAGGAAAGGACACAGTGTGGGGCCGTGTTTGCCGTGTTTATGGGACAGAGAGGAGGCAGGAATGGCTGAAGCCCAGCGAGCCCGTTGGGCTGTGACCCTGACACAGGAAGAGGGTGGAGAGGACAGGAGAGGGTGCGTGTTGGGCCCTGACGGCCCAGGTGAGAAATCTGAATATTAACTGACGAGATATGTGAACTACTGGAGGGTTATAAGAAGAACTAATTTATGTTTATTTTAGTAATAATTCTACTCAGCATGTGGAGACTGGATGTCAGGGGTCACAGGTGGAGTCGGGGAGGCCATTTAGGAGCAGGAAGAGTTCTCAGGGCAGGTGCACTTGAGGCTCATGTAGTGAGGGCTGGAGGAGACAGTGGGGAAGGGGGAGTGAGTGGATGTGGGAGATGTGTTTGTATAGTAGTTTATGAATTAAGGTGAGGAGGTGTAGGTAAAGCAAGCTTATCCCTAAGGATTTCTCTTCAGTAATCTGAATGAACATGGTGGCGCTATGTGTTGTGATAGGAAAGATGGTGGAATAGAGTTATTTGAAGTGGGTGGTTACTAATAAATATTTTGTTAAAGTTGGAAATGATTTTGTAACATTTAGGTGCCATTGTCAAGAGGTCAGCTGAGTACAGGAGCCTGGAGTTCAGGGCCAGCCAGGGCTGGGGGTGTGAATGCTGCTGTCACTGACACTTGCACTGAGTGGAATTCCACGACAGTGGAGGAGGTGCACAGGGACAGAGAGAGAGTGTGGCAGACAAGATGGCCAGGGCCACACTCAGAGGGTCATGGGCTAATTGATTGGTCATCAAAGGGGATCGAGGATGGTGCCAGTGGCATTGAGGAAAATCAAAAACATGTGACGCATGGAGGTGAAGGAGATAGATTTTTCCAGAATGATGGAGTGGTCAGGTGTGCTGAGAACCACAAGGCGGCAAGTATGTGAGAACATGTGGGGAAGTGAGCACTGGGTGTGATGGACGTAACGGCCACAGTGAGAGTATGAACAAGATGGACGTGGGACTGGACCATTGAAGAGAGAACAGGAGCTGGATACGTGAGGGACAGATCACAGGGACTCTTCTGAGCAGCTGACCTCAGGGAGAGACCATGCTCTGGGTCAGGGGTCAGCTGGACCTAAAGTGTCAGAATGAACGAGCCTGAGAAGAAGCTGCAAGCACTTGAGAACCAGAGAGGCTCGGTCACCAGTAAGGAACCGCTGAGTGACCTTGAATGCAGAGGTGACGGGTTATGGTGAGAGCCATTCATTATACAGCCAGCATTTATTAGTGACCCAGGATAGACCAGTTCTCACCCTAGGTGTTGAGGATGGGGCCAATAACAAAACAACTCTGGTCTCTATTAGCGTGAATGAAGAATTATAATATAGTGTAATTACTATGTACTAGGCTTATACATTTCAGTACGTAATTTTCATGACTATACTATCTTATCTGCAGCAATTAAAAATTTAATAATCTATGGAATCTAATAAAAAGAGTTAAAGTAACTTTCCGAGAGAGGCACAGTTAGTTGTGTAACCCACAGAGTGGTTTACAGTAAGACCGGTCGGCATCAGAATACCAGCCTCGGCCAGATGTGGATTCACATTTCTACAGTCTGCACCCCTCAGAGGGGAGAAACGAAGAAGATGACATTCTCATGTGGACGGTTTACAAATCACTGGTCGGGAAACTTTTTGGCTGAGAGCGCCATGAATGTCACATATTTTAAAATGTAATTCCCTGAGAGCCATACAACGACCTGTGTATATTATGCATTATTTAATAAAAATTTGGTGTTGTCCCGGAGGACAGCTGTGATTAGCTCCAGCCACCCGCAACCATGAACATGAGTGGTAGGAAATGAATGGATTGTAATACAAGAGAATATTTTACATTTTTAACATTATTATTTTTTTTTATTAAAGATTTGTCTGTGAGCCAGATGCAGCCATCAAAACAGCCACATCTGGCTCATGAGCCATAGGTTCCAACCCCTGGTTTACATAAACGAGCAGGCCCCCTGACTCTGATTAATGACCTTCACTTAGGAATGATGGCAGAGACCAGGGCTCTCTGGTCAGACCAGATCTTATCATAAATTCTCTAAACCTTCCTGATGTGTGAGAATGTTGAAAAATGAAAAGTGTGAAGCTGCTGCTCACTGCAGCCTGCAGGGTTAGCACTGTCGGTCCTTGTTCGTTGCTCATCTTAGGGTTTCCAAATATACTGAATAAAAATGCAGATGCCCAGTAAAATTTGGATTTCAGACAAATTATTGTTGTGCCTCTGAAATTCAGATTCAGTCGGGCATCCTGTGTTTTTCTGGCAGCTGTAGCCCCATGCTGACAAGACCTGAGACGGAGGAGTGTAGCTAATACCTCCTGTGTTCTTCCTCACGTGCCCACGACAGTCTGCACTAGTGTGAGTCCAGACAGGACTTTTCAAATCATAAATAAAAGGAATGTGAATCTCTCCTGTACTGGAACTAGCAGCTCTTTCTTCTCCCCGACCTCAACCCTAAGACACCCTGACACATGTGAGCAGCAGAAACTTCCCCAGTAATTCAGACCCAACCAGGCCACTGTCACCAGTGGAGTTTAGAAGCCCGAGCTCTAGAGTTAGAAAATCTACATTTTAACATGAGCTCTTCCACTTCCATCAGATTTTAACATCCATGGGCTTTTTTCTTCTGTCTGTAAAATTGATTTAATGATAGTATATTCCTCACAGGATATTGTTAAGTGTGAAATTAAATAGTAATTCTTCCTAGTGCTGATCATCCAATAGTGCTCGTAAATACTTGGCTATTTTAATTCTTATAAGCCCTATGAATGCAAGCTCACAAGATCTTTTTAACTTTCTAAAACAGATAATATCTTCATCATTATTTGGTCATTTACTTTAATTAATTTGATCAGTAAATATCATTTTGAACACAAGGACAGAAACGTTGGTTTATGTATAATAACAACACACATGAACCTGTATGAAAGGACCTGTGCTGACGTAGAAGAGAGGGACTTTCTAGACACTGAGATTTAAACTTACTGGCAGTGGGAGACACAGTTAGACAGTGAGCAGGTTGGGACACTGAACAGGAATCAGGCGGCTGTGCTGCAGTTTCCTCCTGTAGATAATAGGGGACCAGTGGCAGAGAAGGTAACAGAGAAGACGATGTGAAGGATCAATGATCTGACTTGGTGTTTGGTCCGCAAGGTAAAGAAATAAGTAAACCTTGATCCTGAAAAGTTTATTTCACTGGAAAATGTTTGCACTCAGACCAGATTCCTAGGAAATACAAATTTCATATAGGACCAATATTTTCAACAGCTATTCTATCAGTACAGCTATCTATGTAATTCTCACCTGCTGCATAATTAACAGTGGCTTTTCACCAGAGGTATTTAGACTGGTTCACACTAGGGGAGCTCTCTCCTTTCCCCTGTCCCACCCTTGGATCATCTGACAATATCTGGAGCCTGTTTGGTTGTCACACTGGGATTGTCAGCTCATAGGTAGAGAGACCAGGGATGCTGAGTGCAGCCTTCTGTGAACAGAACATCCCACCCCCAACCGCAAGGAATTGTCAGGTCCAAATGTCAACAGTGTTGAGGCTGAGAACACTGCCTTACACGGGCTGTTCCCAGAAATTCTAGTCTCTCACTATATATACTCACTGAGCTCTAATTCAGTTCTTCACAGTTCATTTTAGCTTGTTTCATTACAGAAAAAAAATAGTTGTACAAATTCACCACTTTTTCCTTAATTCCTTCAATCAATTGAAGTTTAAAATCTTCATTTTAATTTTTTTCCTTTGCAAAGTTTTTTCAAAATTTCATGAGTTCTTGATCTTCACATCTCTATTAACTTTCAACAACATGTCTTTTTAAGTAACAAATATTTTTCAGTAAATTATCTCAAGTTTCTGCAGTAATTCTCCTCTCATGATCCCAGAAGCTTCTTTCTATTCATCTCACTTTTAACCACAGGCTTACTCTTCTGGTTTTCTGAGCTTTCTGGATGTGGAAATGCAGAAAGGAGATGCAGCCCTGTTGGGATTGGGGTTTAGTCTCTCTAAAACCCGTCCGTGGTCTCCGTTACATTAGAATAAGGTCCCATCCTAACCCCCCCCCCAGGTTTTCAGCGCGGGCTCCACCTGACCTGTCCGGTCCCCTCCCCTCCCCTGTCACTGTCTGTGCCTCAGAGCACTGTTCCCTCTCCTGTCTGGAGGGCGTTCATGGTTTTCTCAGGCTTTTGCAGGTGGTGTTACCTTTACCTGAAATGTGCTTTTCTTTCCCCAAACACACACACACCGTCTTCCTCCAGCTCACACCAGCTCAGCCTTCCTGTCACGTCTTCAGTGTCACTCAGAGGTGGCTTCTTGGCCCCGAATGGAACTTAGATCACGTTATTTCTCTCTGTTCTGGACTCCACACTTCTCCTCTGACATCTCTCACTCCTGTATGAACTCTGTGTCCCTGGGCTGCGACAGTCACTGTCACTAAACTTGAAACTCCAGGCAGAGGGGAGTCTGTTCTCCTTCTGTGGACGCCCAGGGCAGCAGGGCGGCAGGAGGTCCCACCAACCACGTGCTCACAGGAGGAGGAGGATGTGTTTTAGGAAAGGGGAAGAGGTGGTGAGAGGAGGGAGGTGTATGTTTCCAGAAGGAGGTGGAGATGAGACAAATCCTCAGCAACTGGGGATCCAACAGCTCCGCAGGGAAGCCGGGAGGATTCCAGTGACTTAGGACCCGAGGGGTCTTCCCTGCCCTCCAGCCCCAGACAAGAGGGGACCCTGGGTGCAGGCAATCGGGGTGTCTGGGTCCTCATGTCCCCGCCGCCCTGACCACCCAGCACTGGGCAAGGTCACCGTCTGTCTCTAACTAGTGTGATCGGATGGTTCCTGTCCCCACAGCACATTACATGCTGCTGACTACGTCTGAGTGTCATTTCTACAACGGGACACAGCGGGTGCAGTTCCAGGACAGATACTTCTATAACGGGCAGGAGTTCATGTGCTTCGACAGCGACGTGGGGGAGTTCCGCGCGGTGACGGAGCTGGGGCGGCAGCAAGCCGAGAGCTGGAACCGGCAGAAGGAGCGCCTGGAGCACGAGAGGTCCGCGGTGGACACGTACTGCAGACCCAACTACGGGGTTTCTGAGCGATTCCTGGTGCATCGGCAAAGTGAGCGCGGCGGGGGGCGGGGTGTGTGTGTGTGTGTGTGTGTGTGCGCGCACATGCGCTTGTGTAAAGGAGGGAGAGGGAGGGGACACAGGAGGCTTGAGTCCCTCCGAGTGGCTGTGGGAACACCGGGCACCGTGTGGCCCCGTCCTGCTGAGGGGACGTTTCCAGGCTGTCGGGCTGGGGTGGAGGCTTACGGAGCAGAGGTGACAGAAGTGACAGGGGGGTGTGAGCACAGTCACATCTGTGCCAGGGAAACCCTCCTTCCCCGCACAGTCACGTGTTTGCGGACTTCTCCTGCAGGAGAGGGCGGGGCTCTGCTCTTTCTGAGGCTCCTTCCAGGTCTCTCAGTTTCTTGTTTTTCCACCTCAGTGTGTATATTTTTACATGGTTGAAGTGATTGCAAACAAGTTTTTTAAATTATAATTCTTACTTAACGTTCTCATATTACTATTGATGTTGTTACAATGCTACTGCTATTTAAGGAGTTACATGTCTTCTTATAGTTGTGGCAGTTCACTTCACATTCTGTTTTGTTAAATCTTTTTTCAATATTGCCAAATACTCGGTTGAAAATTTAGGTCTTTTATTTTTAATTTATGCATCTTTGATTCCTAAGACTCCTGAATATTTTAACTTTCAAAATATTTGATTTACCATTTCTTCAGCTCCTCATTTGTGTTATGATTCTACTTTATTAATTTCTGTTAAGATTTTAAATGAAAAAATTTTTTATTTTTTTATTTTTATTTTTTCCATTTTTCTGAAGCTGGAAACGGGGAGAGACAGTCAGACAGACTCCCGCATGCGCCCGACCGGGATCCACCCGGCACGCCCACCAGGGCCGACGCTCTGCCCACCAGGGGGCGATGCTCTGCCCATCCTGGGCGTCGCCATGTCGCGACCAGAGCCACTCCAGCGCCTGGGGCAGAGGCCACAGAGCCATCCCCAGCGCCCGGGCCATCCTTGCTCCAATGGAGCCTTGGCTGCAGGAGGGGAAGAGAGAGACAGTGAGGAAAGCACGGCGGAGGGGTGGAGAAGCAAATGGGCGCTTCTCCTGTGTGCCCTGGCCGGGAATCGAACCCGGGTCCTCCGCACGCTAGGCCGACGCTCTACCGCTGAGCCAACCGGCCAGGGCCGAAAAGACTTTAATGTAATGAAATTTACCATGAAGGTCTTAGCAATGACTTACCATGAATCGTAAAGCTATTATTCTGTGCTGATGTAAACATGTTTCCCCAGGTTCCTCCTCCTCTTCCTCCAGAATTGTATTTACTGAGCCTGGTCTCAGGCAGGAATAACACATATATATGAACCCCAGACCCTGCTCTGAGCTCAGATGTCAGCTTAAAAAGACAGATAATTATGAAATGATAACAATTCCAATAATAGAGATGCTTCTTTTGAAAAGGGGAGAGATTGATCCACTGAGAGTGATTATCAGTATCTCTAATGACTGACTCCCGGGCTCCTCCCCCTCTCCTTCAGGACTCAGCCTTTCTGGGCTCAGCTCTCAGAGTCAGGGACCCACCTGTCTTTCCTGCTGCCCAGGAGGGACCATGTCTGTGGGGTTCTCAGGTGTGGGTGTCACGTTCCCAGGATGTCACACCCTGTGTCCCCATCTCTCCCACACTGCTTCTCAGTTTACCCACACTGCTTTGAGTTATCTTTTCTCTCCAAATGAACAAGGATACTAACTAGCTAACACATATTGCTGTTAAGTTCCAGCCATTGTTTTACATATTTAGGCCCATTGATCCTCCCATATCCTTAAGAGGGAAGTTAGTATTATTATCCCCTTTATAGGTGAGAGAGCTGAGACACAGAGGAATGTAAACATGCTCCCAGGAGCAACCAGTAAGAGGCAGAACCGGGATGTGAAGACAGGCAACCCTGCCCAGATAGCATACTTTTAATGAATACACTAAATGCCTTGCAAATATTTGTAAACACGTCAACAATGAATAACTGTTTCAAGATGTGGAAAAGTCCCCCTAATCTCCGCAGTATCTGTCAACTCTAGTAAGCCACTGCTTTAGGGATAGATTCAAAGCTCAGGGTGTTAACTCCCGCTGGGCCACAGGACCAGCTCTGAGAGATGCTGCCCAAGGACAGAGCCTGGGACTGGGGACTGGAGGCCGACAGGGAGCCAACCAAGAAGCCTCCCTCTGTCTTCCTCACGTCCCCCCCTTTTCTCTCCCAGCTGTGCCCACAGTGACTGTGTATCCTGCAAAGACCGAGCGCCTGCAGCACCACAACCTCCTGGTCTGCTCTGTCACTGGCTTCTATCCAGGACACATTGAAGTCCACTGGTTCCGCAACGGCCAGGAAGAGGAGGCTGGGGTCAGCTCCACAGGCCTGATCCAGAACGGGGACTGGACCTTCCAGATGCTGGTGATGCTGGAAACAGTGCCCCAGAGTGGAGAGGTCTACAGCTGCCACGTGCAGCACCCAAGCCTGACGAGCCCTGTCACCGTGGAATGGAGTGAGAAGCTTTCTGACCTCACCCGTGTCTCACCCAGCACAGGGGACCTTGCTTCTCCCTGAGGGTGGGGTTCCCCCTCCCCACACCATGTTCTCATTTGTTCATGTCCCTCCTTCAGCACAGGTCCTGGGGTGTCCCTGTGATGATTCTATAAACGCCTCTACTTTCTGAGGAGACAGTTGTTTTCTGCAGACAGAGGAGAGGCTGTCCCTGTTTTGAGTGTTCCCACGATGTCACAGGTCACGGCCGACATGGCCCTGGGTCCCAGTCTCCTACGGTGGACTTAGCTGGTCCTTCCACACTGCTGCTCTGAGTTGTCCTCTGTGATGTGAGAAGTGGCTCATCCTCTACAATGTGGGGGCCTCCCGACATGAGGGGAGCAGTCCCTGCTCTGTGTCTATTAGCTCTGTCCCCCTGGACGAGGGCTCAACCTCTTTGAGTCCCAGGCTCCACATCCATCAGATCAGGAAGTAGTGGCCTGATGTCAAGGCCGTGATGTTTTAATGAATTCAGTGCCTGAACCATGTATGAGTTTTAGGTCTGTTTTCCAGAAATGGCCAATTGTTCTGGTTCTTTTTCTTTTTTTTTGCATTTTTCTGAAGCTGGAAACAGGGAGAGACAGTCAGACAGACTCCCGCATGCGCCTGACCGGGATCCACCCAGCATGCCCACCATGGGGCGACGCTCTGCCCACCAGGGGGCGATGCTCTGCCCATCCTGGGCGTCGCCATGTTGCGACCAGAGCCACTCTAGCGCCTGGGGCAGAGGCCACAGAGCCATCCCCAGCGCCCGGGCCATCTTTGCTCTAATGGAGCCTTGGCTGCGGGAGGGGAAGAGAGAGACAGAGGAAAGCGCGGCGGAGGGGTGGAGAAGCAAATGGGCGCTTCTCCTGTGTGCCCTGGCCGGGAATCGAACCCGGGTCCTCCACACGCTAGGCGGTTGCTCTACCGCTGAGCCAACCGGCCAGGGCCGTTCTGGTTCTTTTAATCAACCTTCCTACCTCATTCTCAAAGCTCAGTCCCAGAGTCTCCATTAGAGAAGCTGGATTTGGGATCAAAATCACCAAATTGCTTCTTCTCTCAGGGGCACAGTCTGAATCTGCACAGAGCAAGATGCTGAGTGGAGTCGGGGGCTTCGTGCTGGGCCTGCTCTTCCTGGGGGCGGGGCTGTTCATCTACTTCAGGGGTCAGAAAGGTAAGGCGCCTGCTGGCAGCTGAGGATCCCACAGACTCTATGGGAAAGAAATGACTTGTTCGTTAGTTCTGTGTTACCAATCGCCCCATATAAACCCTTCTTTCTTTGGCCGATCAGAAATTTCCGAGAAAAACAAATAATTCATAATAATTATGGTCAAAACATAAGGAATTATGGCCTGAAGAGGAAGAGAAGGGTTAACATGCAGGAGACTTGGGTCACGACCCTGGAGTAAATGAGGAGCAGACACTGGATGTGTGTGAGGGGAGCTTCATAGGTCACTGCTCCCAGTGTCTGCTCCCCTGTCCTCTCCGGTGTCGGGTGAGGTGGGTTGTGGGGTAGAGAAATCTCAGGTGCTCTGGGGCTGGGGACAATGTGTTTGGGGACAGATTTACCTTCATATCTTTGAGTGTGTATCTTCCTTCTCTTTCCCAGGACACTCTGGACTTCAGCTAACAGGTAACACTCTTTAATCCTCTTTTAGAGACATAGTCTCTAACACAGGATGTAGAAGTAACAGGACAGGGACAGAATAATGGGAGGACTCTAGCTGTGACTTGTGGTCAGACAGTGTGCACTAAAGCCCCTTCTCACCACTTAAGAAAGGCCCTGCTCTGCCTTAGCATTGGCTCAGGGTGACATAGGAACAGTTCTCTTCTGACATCAGAGCTGTGACAGGAGGCCCTTGTGGGAGGGAATGAACCTGCCTGTGTCTGGGACTGGACACAGCGTCCCCTCTGTCTGCAGGGCTCCTGAGCTGACGTGACCACGCTGACACGGAGGATAAAGAGCCCTGTCCCAGCGTCATTGCAGCATGAGGTTTCCTGCTCGGCTCTCATTCCACAGAGTGCTTCCTGGGCTCTGGTTTGTCCCGGGTCAGTGACCCTGCAGAACATGTCCTCCCTGACGGTCTCCTCAGCCTGCACTTGACCTGGAGGTCCCCATGCTGATAGCAGTACCTGATCTCATGCCTTCCCTGGTCCCTGTGTGGACACCTTACCATCTCCTATGACCCTGAATCCACCTTCTGCCCACATTTCTTTATAAAATTTTTCCCAACTTAATATGGAGTCAATCTTGTCTGCTTCTCACAGCTTCCAGGACAGGAATTAGAAAGAAGAGAGAAAGAGGGTGTCATCACTGTACAAGGACACTGTTCACTTATGCGTCTGCATTTTGGCCACAGGGGCATCTGGAAGGTGTTCTTATTTCCCTCCGTGTTTTTTTTTCTGACATTTCTGGATTCTGTATCCAGGCCCGGCTCCCTCAGCTGGGAGGAGCCTGCAGTGAACCAGACACGGTGTCTCCTACGTCTGTGTTCCTCAAAGACAGACACACACGGTTGCTCTGCCCTGTGGGGACAGAAAGGGCACAAGAACCATAAGAAATACAGGCCACTTGTAAAAATGTGCTGCCTTCACTCTTTTTATACCATGTTCTTTTGTCTCTTTTCCCTGATTAAAAAAAGAAAAGAAATTATCTTAAGCTTGGTACTTCTTGATGTCCCCTTTTATAGACTAATGGTGCTTCAATACTTCAGTCTCTTTCTGTGTCTCAGATACAAATCAGTGCTAAGCTCACTCTTTGCCTTGAGATGTCCCCTACCCCATAAATAGACCATGAGGACAAAGCTGCAAGTTTAGTGTAAATGGTGCAGTTCTGGTGTCCTTCTGATTATATGACAACCTCAGTGTCTGTCACAGGAGAATCCTGGATGGCTCTCACCTTAGCATCAGTCAGAGACAATGCTGGGAAAAAAGGGAATGTGAAAATCCACTGATGTGCAGCAAACAGTGAGAGACTCTGCACTGGAAGAAAGAATGAGATCCCTGCTGGGAACAGTGTCCTAATGTGTTTGGAAGAAGGTACAAGAGTGTTTGCACAACATGTGATATTTAAAAAATAGAGGAGAGTAGAAATATATAGCTGTACACATTCTCTCTCTGTCTCGCTCTTTTTATATTTGTAAATATAAACAATGAAGAATTTAAAGAACTGGTTACCTGTGAGGCAAAATAAGGGTTGAGGGTGACAGAGAACATCGAGATTAATGTATTTTATTTAATAGTCTTGTCTTGAGCAGCATAGAAATATTTTATATAATAGGAAATAGAAAACAAAGGTTTTAAAACACAATACATAAAAATGGAAAATAAACTAAGAATAGAAGTAAACAGTTACATTTACATAATGAAAATAAGGAGCCTGGTCAGTTGGTTCAGCGGCAGAGCATTGCACTGGCTTTGGGAACTTCCGGGTTCCATCCCGGTCAGGGCGCAGCGGGGAAGTGACCATCGGCCTCTCCACCTCTCCTACTGCTTCTCTTTCTCTCCTTCTCTACTCTCTCTCTCTCTTCTCCTCCTGCAGCCACGGCTCAAATGGTTTGAGCAGTTTGGCCCTAGGCACTGAGGATGGCTCCGTGGCCTCTGCCTCACTCACTAAAATAGCTCAGTTGCTGATCAAAGACCAATGCCCCAGATGGGCAGAGTGTCACCTGATAGATGGCTTGCAGGTGGATCCCGGTTAAACGCATACAGGATTTGGTCTCTGTATCCCTCATTTCACTTAATTAAAATAAAATGTAAGTAAATGTGACAAAATATATATAATGAGAAATAAGAAAACTAAAGTAAAATATTTTGATCCTTGCATAGAACATTGTAAAACTCTAATTGTCAATCGGTGTACAGTTCTGATGTCCACAGACTGTAACAACACACAGAGCTGATGGGCTTCAGGGAAAGACAGTGGGTTCTGCTCTCGGGTTCTCTCGGGTTTCATCTGAATGGTCACTTTCAAGGTGAATCTAAAATCTAAAGCGTAGATATTGATTCAGAAGTTTATTTCAGAGGAATAGTCATTTGAACACACTTTTCTGTCACAGACAACTATTTAATGTTCAAGGAAATTTAAATTTATTTCATACATTTCTTCCTTTTTCTAAGTGAGACGAGGGGAGATAGAGACAGATTCCTGCATGTGCTAGACCAGGATCCATCTGGCAACCCCTGTCTGTGTCTAATTCTCTCCCCTTCGGCGTCCATGCTGCAAACAAGCCATTTTTAGTGCCAGAGGTGGAGGCTCCATGGAGATATTCTCAATGCCCGGGGCCGATATGCTCTAAGCAATCAAGCCATGGCAGCGTGAACTGAAGAGAGAGAGACAGAGACAGAGAGATGGGGGTAGGGGTGGAGAAGCAGACAGTCACTTCTCCTGTGTGCCCTGATCTTTTGATAGAAATGGAGACATCCATACGCTGAGTCAATGCTCTACTCCTGAGCCAACCAGCCAGGGCTTATTTCACACATATTTTAGTTATATGATGCATTCACTGTGTGAAACAGGGTATCGTCCTGTAGGAATTTTAAAAGCTGATATCAACATTTGCAATAAGCATGCAGTTGGCGATAAATTCTGTTTCAATCCAGGGTTGCACATTCCTCTCTATTTGTTCTCTAATAGGAAAGAGTGAGAGCTGTGGTGTGAAATTATAACAGAAAATTACAGTGCACAGGATGACTATTTTAATGAAGATGGTTTCTGCTACCAGCAGATAATCCAACCTTATTCTCATTATTTTTCTATAAGTTAGTATCTGAGCAGAATACAGACCTCAGATGGGACATCTCCAGAGTCGGTCAATTCCTCGGGCCAGTGTCCTCGGCAAGGAACCCGGGACTCGGTGTCCCCTACCTCTGTTACTCACGTCAGCTCACCTGAGATGGTAGGAGGAGGTCTGAAGCAGCTTTAGGCTTCGTCTTGTCTCACAACAACCTCCAAAGGCGGGAAAGAGACTGTTTCCTCTTCTGTGCTTTTACAAGGAGCAGCTACACTACCGCTGAGCCCCCTCCCCCCAGTGCACCCGCTCCCCTCTCATAAGGAGGACCCTGGGGTGACAGCTCTGGACCCAGACAACCTGGGACTCACCCTGTCTGGTGGGCTCTCCTGCTGCACACGAGAAGGAAAGAAACAACGTCATATATATAAATATTTTTTTGAATATAAAGAAAGAAATGGTGGATGAGGTAGGGAAGACTAATATAGGATAAAGAAACTCTAGTTTCTGGCACCATCAGATCGTTTACATTTTCAATGACTTTCTCATACACGATTATACATTCTTTATGAGAAGCCTCAGTTCAAGGTTATGAGGGTTTTGTTAAATTTACCATTAACTATTAAATATCAGCCACACACATACCTGCAAAAAACAAATAAACAAGCAAGATGTTTCATTCATATGATAACATATTAGGCTGATAATTTTATGTGAAAAAATATAGTTCTCATGGAAAACTTTGAAAAAAGGGAATGTGAAAAATGTCTGGCTTTATAAGAGTCTAAAATTTATTATACATTTGTTTTAACAAGCACTTTTTTTTTGCATTGATTAATTATTGGTTAAATATATATCATCAGTAAGACAGAGTCCTAAAGTAAACTTGTGAACGGTTGAGGTTTTTTCAAGATAGAGAGTTTCAAGTTGTGTGTAATTCATTCCTTTTAACAAAATGGATTCCTAATGAATAAAAGTAAAAAATTCAAAAAGTGTAAACCTTGATCAGGTAGCTCAGTGGGTCAGAGCGTCATGCTGATACGTCAGTGTTGCAGGTTTGATCCCTGGTCAGGGAACATACAGGAATCAACCAATAAAAACATAAATAAATGGACCAACAAATCCATGTTTCTTTCTTCTCTCAAAAATCAATAGAATAAAAGAGAACTAAAGTAAAACATTAGTAAAATAAGGTTTATTATTGACATTGCATTATTTTATCATAATTGGTAAAATTGTATTTGAGGACACAAAGCCTTTTAAAACCCTGATGCATTAATGATGAGAATGCCCAATGTTATAACTACTTCAGAGAATTCTTGGGCCATTTCTTAGGAACTTATGCATGCAATTACGATATGACCGAACAATTCTTTTCTTTGGACTTTACCCAAGAGAAATGAGAACATATATCCTCACAAATATACAGGGTAGGGCAGAAGTAGATTTATAGTTGTTTGTATGGAAAATAAACAATAATTAATAATAATACAAGAATAAACTTTGTTTTTTGCATAGTTACAACTGGAAACATACTTTTGCCCCGCCCTGTATGGGTGAAAATGTTAATAGAATCATTACTCATAATAGCCTCAACCTGGAAACAGCCCAAATATCCATGAGTTAGTGAATGGTTGAAAAAATGTACTATATGCACATCGGAAACACTATCTAGCAATGCAAAGGAACAACTGAAAAACATAAAAAGAAAATGAAGATAGATGCTACAAAAAGGATGATCTTTGAAAACATACTAACTGAAAGAAGCAGGACACAAATACTACATGTCATATGATTTCTCCTTCATAAAGTATCTGTAAAAAGAAACTTCATAGTCTCAGAGAAGGGAGCAGATATGTGGGTGTCTACAGCTGGGATGAAGGGTGAGGGTTCACTGAGAATAGGGAATTTTGGGTGTTGTAGGCATGTTCTAAAACTGGATCATAGCAATAACTGCACACATGTATAAATGTACTAAAATCACTTAAATTTCCACATGAAGTCAGTTTTACGTAGACACAGAAAACAGAGCCAGAATAGCCAGAGGAAAGGGGGTGGAGCAAGGTGGAGGTGGGCACAGCAGGGGGAGGGGACAGAAAGACACTCTGCTTGGGGTGAGGGGAGCAGATGCCATGTGCAGATGGAGGTATATTGAGTTGTACACTTGACACCTGTGAACTATTGTCATCCAATAAATTAAAAGAAAAAAACAACAAATGAATTTTTTGGTACATAAGTTATACCTCAATAAACCTGGTGAAAATGACATAACCATTTTTAAAAATGCAGTCTTTCTAAGCAAGACCAATCTCCAGATAGATCAGAAAATGAAATTTGAATAAAAAAATTTCATTGCATAAAGAAAATAAAATTAAAAAGAAGTATGTTAAACTCAGGGGAAAATATACAACACAGAAGGATATCATGGGACTTTTTTATTATGTAAAATGTCCAATGGGTCAATAAACAAACTAGCAAAAACCCAACCAAAAATTGGGCAATGGATATAGATCATTTACAGAAATGAATACATCATTTGTAAATAAACATATACTATTTATCAAAACTCACCAATAATCCCAAAAATGGAATTTCAAAGAAAAATGAAATTAAATATTTATTTCAAATTAGCAAATATAGTAGTTAAGTCATGGATTATAAACATCTGTGGGAGTGGATTCTCTCAGACACTGCTGTGAGGATCATGAATCGGCTGCAGCTTGGCAGTAACTGGTATAATTAAAAATGCAAGGGCTACATGACTAACAACAAACATTTATTTTTAGATATCTATATTAAATTGTAAGTAGTACATGAGCCCAAGCTGACATATAAATTCAATATTTGTTGCACCAGGGTTTGGAATAACAAAAACATTTAAATTCTAAAAGAAAAACTAACAAGTTTGGCGTGACTATAAAAATTTTGTACATCAAAAGACTAAAATATGTGAAAAGTCTTCATGCTGTAAGGTGGTACTTGGGAATGGTGCGTGATGGTATGAGCAAAAGTTAGTTCACCTGTCTGGATCATTTGGGTAATTTAATATCTCCATTCCAAGTGTTTGCACTCTAGATAAATTCTCACATACATGCCCAAGATAACATATAAAATGTAATGAAAGAATCTCTGGCTGGTTGGCTCAGTGGTAGAGTGTCGGCCTGGCATGTGGATGTCCCAAGTTTGATTCCCAGTCAGAGCACCCATCTGCCTCTCCACCCTTATTGCTCTTCTTTTTCTCTGTCTCTCCCTTCCTGCAACCAAGGCTTTATTGAAGCTAGTGTGCCCAGTTGGTAAGGATGCATCATGGCCTCCATCTCAGGCGCTAGAATGGCTCCAGTTGCAATGGAGCAAAGACCCAGATTGACAGAGCATCACCCCCAATTGGGCATGTCAGGTGGATCCTGGTCAGGGGCACATGGGAGTCTGCTCTCTGCCTCCCCACATCTCAGTTAAAAAAAATACAAAAAAAATGGCCTGACCAGGCAGTGGCACAGTGGTTAGAGCATTGACTGGGATGCAGAAGACATAGGTTCGATACCCCCAGGTCGCCAGCTTGAGCGCAGGCTCATCTGTTTGAACAAAAAGCTCACTGGCTTGGGCCCACAGTTGCTGGCTCAGCAAGGGGTTACTCGATCTGCTGAAGGTCCACAGTCAAGGCACAAATGAGAAAGCAATCAATGAACAACTAAGGTGTTGCAACGCTCAACAAAAAACTAATGGTTGATGCTTCTCATCTCTCCGTTCCTGTCTGTCTGTCCCTGTCTATCCCTCTCTCTGACTCTCTCTCTGTCTCTGTAAAACATAAAATAAAAATAAATAAATAAATAAAGTACACTTTAAAAAAATGTAATAAAAGGGAAAAGAAACAGTCCATATTTTTAGATAGATAACAGATAAATTATGGTATAATGATAAAAGTAATATATCAAACTTTAAATAAAGGAACGAGTGCTATAAACACAAATAAGAAAAAAATAAGAAGTCTTAGTGCCAGTTAAGATGATGAAAATTACAAGGGCCATCACTGCCACCATAAGAACAAGAATAATATTTATAAAGTAAATAGGTAAACTAGGAAAGTAGTATTTTTTTAAATTTTTTTATTTTTATTTTATGTATTCATTTTTAGAGAAAAGAGAGAGAGGGAGAGGAGAGAGAGACAGAGAGAGAGAAGGGGGGAGGAGCTGGAAGCATCAACTCCCATATGTGCCTTGACCAGGCAAGCCCAGGGTTTCGAACCGGTGACCCCAGCATTTCCAGGTCGACGCTTTATCCCACTGCACCACCACAGGTCAGGCCTAGGAAAGTAGTATTTTTAAGGAGTTTAAAAAAAGCTATAGATGCAAAGAAGTCTAACAATGACAAACTGTGGAGGAGGATGACTTCTGCTTCTGTGAGCAGGGACTGGTGACCAAGTCCATCTCCTGGGTCATGTGCTGAGCATCAGCATGAGTAGATATTGGACCTGACACAGAAGAGAGATGATGGATAAGAAGAAACCAGGTAACTCTAAATAACACTCTGGTTATTTATGTGATGGACTGGAGTTCATAGAACTGAGGAGTATAATACGTGCTACTGTCCCTGCCAGCTGATTCTCCTCCCAGAACTCTCACTGAGTCCATGTGGTAATGCGGGTACTTGGGAGGCAGATAGAAGGCAGAAGAGATTCCGTACAGTTTTATGCAAACATGCAGCAGTAAGGAAATCAAAGATATGAACAATACTTTCAATCATCTTAATATTATAATTGACATATTTATTAACTATGTTGTGTAACTAAAGAATAAATTTTTCTTTAAATTTTGCAAAAAAATATTCATGGAATAGATGCTATATCATGATTGCTAAGCAAGCCTCAGTAAATTTCACAGGATTGAAATCACATAAAATGTATTATTTGTTCACAGTCTTATTAAATTACAAGTCAATAAGATTGAGAAAACAGCTAAATTTTTTTGAAATGATATAATACACTTCTAAACAATTTATTGTTTATCAGAGTTATCAGATGAAAAACTAAAAATTTTAAAATAAGAAAATATTTCAACACTCAAAACTTATTATATGTATATAATATAAATAAAAATAAATAAAAATCAGACATCTAAACATTTAACTTAAGAATCTAAGCAAAGGAGGCCCTGGCCGGTTGGCTCAGTGGTAGAGCGTCGGCCTGGCGTGCAAGGAGTCCCGGGTTCGATTCCCGGCCAGGGCACACAGGAGAAGCGCCCATCTGCTTCTCCACCCCTCCCCCTCTCATACCTCTCTGTCTCTCTCTTCCCCTCCCGCAGTGAGGCTCCATTGGAGCAAAAGATGGCCCGGGTGCTGGGGATGGCTCCTTGGCCTCTGCACCAGGCGCTAGAGTGGCTCTGGTCGCGACAGAGAGATGCCCTGGAGGGGCAGAGCATCGCCCCCTGGTGGCAGAGCGTCGCCCCCTGGTGGGTGTGCCGGGTGGATCCCGGTCGGGCGCATGCAGGAGTCTGTCTGACTGTCCTCTCCCCGTTTCCAGCTTCGGAAAAATACAAAAAAACAAAAAAACAAAAAAAAAAAGAAGAAGAATCTAAGCAAAGGAAATATAACGAAAAACAATAATGAAAGAAGGGAAGTAATAAAAGTTAAAGAAGAAATCAATACAGTTGAAAATAGATATAAAATAATGAAAATCAACACAGCCAGAAGGTTCATTGCTTTTCTCTTTATTTTTTTTTTTAGATAACCACCTACAAAATTGATAAGAAAAAGAAATCCTAGTCATAACCTGTTAACATCTGGAAGGAGAAATACGACATTACTACAGATCCTACAGACATCATAAAAACACTAGGAATACAGTAAAGAAGACTGGAGAAGTAGATTTGACATTTTAGTTAAAATACTTTGTCAACCAATATTTTATTATCTATTTCTATGAAATAAATCACTCTTCAAATTATCACACTTTTTAAAATGATTAACTTAAACTATATAAAATACTTACATGCAAAATATAAAACTTTTAGAAGGAAACATAGGAATACATCTTTGGGGAGTAGGTGCTGGTAAAGACATTTTAGACATGACATTAAAAGCATAATCCATAAAAGAAAAACTTCAATAAATGGGGCTTTATCGAAATCAAAAACATTCTGGGCTCTAGCCAGTTGTCTCAGTGGTAGAGCATCGGCCTGGTGTGCAGAAGTCCTGGGTTCGATTCCCGGAAAAGGCACACAGGAGAGGCATCCATCTGCTTCTCCACCCCTCCCCCTCTCCTTCCTCTCTGTCTCTCTCTCTTCCCCTCCCGCAGCCAAGACTCCACTGGAGCAAAGTTTGCCTGGGCACTGAGGGTGGCTCTGTGGTCTCTGCCTCAGGCACTAGAATGGCTCTGGCTGCAACAGAACTGCACCCCAGATGGGTGGAGCATCGCCCCCTGGTGGGCATGACAGATGGATCCCGGTCCAGCACATGCGGGAGTCTGTCTGACTGCCTCTCCATTTCCAACTTCAGAAAAATACAAACAAACAAACAAACAAACAATAAAAAAAAACCATTTGGCAAAAATCCTGTCAAGAGAATAAAAAAATAACCTATACACAGAGAAAAATTATTTGCATCCTTAAATATTACACAGGGCATCCTTTATAGAATGTATAAAGGACTCTCATAATTTTACACTTAAAAATATCTAATATAAAAATGGATATAAGACATGAAGAAACATTTCAGCAGAGTATATACCAGATGGCATATAAGCTGATTTAATGATGTTTAATTAGAGAAATGCAAAAGAACTTTTCAATGCACTACTACAAAAATAGTTTAAGAATCATCAGCAGAGTAGTGATGGCATGAGACATGCACTTGTCCTCTTTTCTTGAAATTTTAACAAACTGAACAGCTATAACTCAGTGAAGGAAGCCCAGCTGGGCTCACAGGTTAGACTGAAAGATCAGCACAATGAGTGGACTGAAGGTGGGAAGTATTGAGAAGTAGAAAATAGAAAAGACACACTCATGGTTGGCTCCAGAAAGAAGCCTGAACTGTCTGAATGTTTGTTTGCTGGGTATAGAGACGGGAGATACCGAGCGTGACTGGGTTTCCTTCTGACAGGAGGAGTGCAGAGATTGGGAAATTTGGGGAGATATTAAACCAAAGAAGCAGCAGAATGAGGGGTCAGGACCAGTGTTCTCATGGTCTGCCAGCAGCCCGCACTGGGACAGAGACACAAAAATACAAAGTGTGCCTCCAACTCAGCCACCCAGATCCTGCCTCTCTCCCCTTGTGAGTCCTGGACACTGGCAGAGACATTCCCCACAGCTACTTCTAAAGGGTCACTCTTTCCCTGTAAAACAGAAGTGCTCAGTGTCACCTTGCATGGTGTGATATGACATGGGGTGTAGTGCTCAGAGGACTGAGATCGCCATTGCTGAAGCTGTAACCTCACAACAAGCCCCACCCACCATCATCACAGCAGCTACTCAGTGGAGGCCAGCCTGAGAATTTCACAGAGCTAGAATCTTTAATCCAGTGCCAGCTACTGGAAATAAATAGAAAACTTTTTTTTTGTTTGGATATATGGGGTGGCTATGTCTTTTCTTCCATTTTTTCTTTTCTTTAGTTTTTCTCTCTTGGTGTTTTTTTTCTGTTTTCAAATGTTTTATATTGGGCATTCTTTTTCATTTATTTTTTGGTTTTTTTTCTCTTAAATTTTTCAGTATTTATTTTTATCTTTATTTATTTTATTGCCTGTATTAATCTTTTATTTATTTTTAATTTTTATTTATTTTTAATTGTTGGTTCTTGATTGATTTATTAACAATACCACTTGCAAATACCCTTCAGACAAAGAAATGAATTCTATGGTTTCCCAATAAAGAGATGTAGCTCAAAAGGAAATGTAAAATCTTCAAAAAGTTATCTCAATAGCTTTAAAAATTTGGAGCTAAACAATAGATAATTCAGGATTGAAGTTTTGTAAATACTCAATGACATGCAAGAAAATACCAATAGGCAACTCAATGAGCTCAGAAAAAAAAAAGTACCTCAACAAGAAGATTGAAATTTTAAAAAAGAAGATGAAGAACTCAATACAGAAATTGAAAAGTGAGGTAGCAAGTTTAGTTAATAGGACACGGCAGATAAAAAACAGAATCAAAGATATTAAAGACAAGAAACTAGAGTGATACAAAGGAAAGAAGAGAGAGATTCAACATTTAAAAAGAAAGTGAGAGAGCTCTATGAGAACTGTATGACTCCTTCAGAAAGAGTGAAATAAGAATGATGGGGATTCATGAAGAACAAGAGAGGGAAAGAGAAATAGAAAGCCTATTCAAGCAAAGTATTGAGGAGAACTTCCCAAGCTTATGGTAAGAGTTAGATCCTCAATGTCAGGAAGCAAGCAGAATGCCTAGTTACCTAAATAGGCCATCTCAAAGGCACATTGTATTAAAAATGTAAAAAATCGGTGACAAAGAAGAAAATATCGTCAATGTAGCTAGGATACTTAAGAACATAACATGTAAAGGAATAGCCATTAGATTATCATCAGACATCTCAGCAGAAACTCTGTAAGTCAGAAGAGAGTGATTCAAGCATTCAAATTAAAGAAAGGAGGAAATACCAGCTAAGGATACTATATCTCTCAAAGGTGTCCTTCAAGTATAAAAGATAAATAAAGAGTTTTCAGACATACAGAAGCTGGGGAAAATTGTCAGCAGAATGTCCCCATTGAAGATAATACTCAACAAGGTTATTCTGCCAGATACAAAGCAAAAAAATCACAAAACTACAGGTAAAATCGCTATCAAGTTTAAAATATAAAACAGGATAACTTTGATAACAAAAACATAAAAAGGGAGAGGATAAAGTTCTAAAGTCACAAAGAGGATGGCATGCAAGAGCACACATAACACAAAGGACATTTATACACATGAAACCTTTTCTCAATTACTTAACAGTAACTACCAAAAAACTCCACAAAAATAAAACAAAAAAATAACCAAACTAAAATACACAGCTTAAAAAAGAAGATATAGAGCAAAGAAACATGGAGTATCAGCAAACAAAAGCAACTGTCAGAAACAAAAGAAAAATCACCATAGGAGACACAGAGCTACCAAAAAACAGAACATAAAATGGCTATAGAAAATCCTCATGCATCAATAATTACTCTAAAAAAAAAAAATGGACTGAACTCAAAAATAAAAGCACAAAGCAGCAGATTAGATTAAAAGACAAAGCTAAGTATATGTTGCCTTCTGGAAAAGCACTTAAGCTGCAGGGACAACAGTAGTTTCAAAGGGACAGTTTGGGAAACAATTCTCCAAGTAAATAATAGCCAAAGAAAAGCAGATGCAGCCACACTAATATCTGATAATACTGACTTCAAGACAACAAAGGGAACAAGAGACAAATACGGACATTTCATACTGGTATAGGACATGTTAAATTAATGAAATATCACACATCTTAATATATATACCAAGAATCAGGGAGCACCAAAACATATAAATCTACTAACACAGGAACAGCAGAAACAATATAGACAAAAACACAATCATCTTTGGAGATCTCAGCACACAAATGACAGTTTTAGATAGATCAGCAAAACAGAAGTATTGATCTTAAATGAACACTAGATCCGAAGAACGTAATAGACATTTACAGAAATTTATCCCTGAACATCAGATTTTATATTCCTTTCCAGTGCACATGGAGCATTCTCAAGGATAGATCATATGTAGGGTCACAAAACTAACATCATCAAATTTAAAATTATTGAAATTATGCCATGCATATATTCTGACCATAAGTCTTTGAAATTGGAATTCATTTGCAAAAAGAAAGTAAAGAAACTCTCAAAAATGTGTAACTTAAACAACGCATGCCTCAAAATTGATGATCAAAGAAGAAATAAAGCAGAGATCAAAAGATACATGCAGACAAATGAGAATGACAACACAACCTATCAAAATTCTGGAATGCCGTGAAGCAGTGATAAGAGGGAAGTTTAAATCATTGTATGGTTATATCAAGAAACAAGAGAAATCTCAAGTAAACAACCTAACATCGCATCTTAAAGGACTAGAAAAAAAATAACAAAGGAACCCAGAGTGAGCAGAAAAAGAAACATAGTGAAAATTAGAGCAGAACTAAATGAAATAAACAACAAAAATGCATAGGAAAAAATAACACAATAAAGTACTAGTTCTTTGAAAATATCAATAAAATTGAGAAACTCTGGGTTAGACTCACAAAGAAATAAAAAGAAAGAACTGATAAAAAAAAACAAACTCCAAAATTAAAGAAATGTTATCACTGATATCACAGAGATACCAACTCACACCTGTTAGATTGTCTGTTATCTACAAGAGCCCATGGTAGCTGGTTTGAGCCCAAGGGTAACTAGATTGAAGCTTAAGGTTGTTGGCTTGAGCCCGAGGTAGACTGCTTGAGCAAGAGTTCACTGGCTCGGATAGAGACCCCCGGTAAAGGCACATATAAGAACGCAATCAATGAACAACTGAGGTGCTGCAATGAAGAATTGATGCTTCTCATCTCTCTCCCTTCCTGTCTGTCTGTCCCTGTCAGTCACCCCACATTGAAATAAATTATGACTCGAACTACCTACTGTATGACCCAGGAGTCCCTCTACTATCTACTCAAAATACTCAGAAACATGAGTACGTAAAGACACCTGCACCCTCATGTTCATCACAGCATTATTCATTGTTACCAAGACGTGGAACAACCAGTGTCCTTAGATAGAGAATTGGATAATGAAGATGTGCTACATATATACAATGGAATACTACTCAGCCATTAGAAATGATGACATATTGCCATTTATGACAACATGGATGGACCTTGACAACATTATGTGGAGTAAAATAGGTAAATAGAAAATACTTAAGTGCTGTGGACCAGAGCAGCTAGTAATTGTCCAGGTCCTGAGAGAGAATGGTGCAGAATGAAGAAATAAGCTCAGAGAGAAAAAGGATGGGATCAGGAACTCTGTTTGCACGGCTGATGGCTTGCAAGAGCAAGTCTCCTACCTCAAACTGCTTCATGTATAGGGCAGAGTAAAGTCATTAGCAAATCAAAGAGATCTCTGAAACAAAGTCACACTTTCCAAGTAATCCAAAAATTCTCCCCAGTGCAGAATTCTCTCCCTTCTGCAAAACACCTTAACTTCATAGAACAAAGGGTCAAAAGAAAACTGCCTCCACGGAGGGGGTTGGACACGGAGGATGGGACGAATGGAAACAGTCCAGCATCACAGCTAACAGGGAGGTGTGGGGAAGGGCATGCAAAGTGCCTTTACCAACTGCAACAATCAGTCAGAGGTTGTGGGGAACAGCTAACCTTTTAGCTACTTAATCAA
Organism: Saccopteryx bilineata; assembly: GCF_036850765.1. NCBI lineage: Eukaryota > Metazoa > Chordata > Mammalia > Chiroptera > Emballonuridae > Saccopteryx > Saccopteryx bilineata. The sequence continues at coordinate 2,451,905 of NC_089490.1, read as the reverse complement.
GCAACTGAGGTGGAGGAATGGGCAGCAAGGAGCCTGTCAGCTGACTGCCAGTCCCCCACACCTGTCCCCCAAAACCTAAACCGCAAGGACCTGTCTACTTGCAGTCTCCAACAGCTAAAAACTATATGATTTCACATGTAGGTGGGATACAAATCTGAGACTCATGGACATAGATCAAAGTGAAGTGGTTACTGGGGTAAGGGCGACGGGGGGGAGGGGAGTAGAGAGGGACAAATATCAGGTGATGTAAAATGATTTCACTTTGGGGGATGAACATCTAACACAATCAACAGTTCAGATGCAATACAGATGTTCACCTAAAACCTGTGCCATCTTATTGACCAACGTCACCCCATTAAATTTAATCTCTAAATAAGAATATAGTTGTATAACGAGATGGAAGAATATACCTTGTTCTTGGCTAGGAAGAATAAATATAATCAAGATGGCTATATTACCCAAAGCAATATACAAATTTAATGCAATTCCCATCAAAATTCCAATGACATTTTTTAAAGAAATAGAGCAAAAAATCATCAGATTTATATGGAACTATAAAAAACCCCGAATAGCCAAAGCAATCTAAAGAAAAAGAATGAAGCTGGGGGCATAACAATACCTGACTTCAAACTCTATTATAGGGCCACGACACATCAAAACAGCATGGTATTGGCAGAAAAAATAGACACTCAGACCAATGGAAACAGAATAGAAAGTCCAGAAATAAAACCACATATATATAGTCAAATAATTTTTGATAAAGGGGCCAACAACACACAATGGAGAAAAGAAAGCCTCTTCAATAAATGGTGCCTGGAAAACTGGAAAGCCACATGCAAAAGAATGAAACTGGACTACAGTTGTCCCCCAGTACTAAAATTAACTCAGAATGGATCAAGATCTAAAACATAAGACCCTGAAACAATTAAGTTAATAGACTGAAGACATAGGTACTCGAACTCAGGGACCTGGGTTTTAAAGAGCCTTTTATGAATTGACTCCAATGGCAAGAGAAGTGAAGGCAAAAATTATGAATGGGACTACATCAGACTAGAAGTTTTTACTCAGCAAGGGAAACTGATAACAAAATAAACAGAAAGCCAACTAAATGGGAAATGATATTTTCAAACAACAGCTCAGATAAGGGCCTAATATCCAAAATATACAAAGAAACTCATAAAACTCAACAACAACAAACAAACAATCCAATAAAAAAATGGGAAGAGGATATGAATAGAACACTTCTCCCAGGAAGAAATACAAATGGCCAACAGATATATGAAAGATGCTCATCTTCTTTAGCTATTAGAGAAATGCAAATCAAAACAGCAATGAGATACCACCTCACACCTGTTCGATTAGGTGTTATTAGCAAGTCCAGGTAATAGCAAATGTTGGAGAGCTGTGGAGGAAAACAGGAACCCTCCATACACTGTTGGTGGGAATGTAAAGTAGTACAACCATTATGGAAGAAAGTATGGTGGTTCCTCAAAAAACTGAAAATAGAACTACCTTATGACCCAGCAATCCCTCTACGGGTATATATCCCCAAAACTCAGAAACATTGATACGTAAAGACACATGCAGCCCCATGTTTATTGCAGCATTGTTCACAGTGGCCAGGGACATGGAAACAACCAAAAAGCCCATCAATAGATGACTGGATAAAGAGATGTGGCACATATACACTATGGAATACAACTCAGCCATAAGAAATGATGACATCGGAACAATTTACAGCAAAATGGTGGGATCTTGATAACATGATACGAAGCGAAATAAGTAAATCAGAAAAAAACAGGAACTGTATTATTCCATACGTAGGTGGGACATAATAGTGAAACTAAGAGACATTGATAAGAGTGTGGTGGTTACGGGGGGGAGGGGGGAATGGGAGGGAAGAGGGATAAGGGGGTGGGGAGGGGCACAAAAAAACAAGATAGAAGGTGACAGAGGACAATCTGACTTTGGGGTGGTGGGTATGCAACATAATTGAACGACAAGATAACCTGGACTTGTTATCTTTGAATATATGTATCCTGATTTATTGATGTCACCCCATTAAAAAAATAAAATTAAAAAAAAAAAAAAAGAATATAGTTGAAATATGTAATACTGACAATAAGAATTGCAGAAATTTAGATAGAGAGCTGTCCTTTAGAGACCATATATGATCTTAGCTGTACATTCATATTAAAAGCACATGTAATAATTATGTAAAAGTAGAATTATATGTTTAAAATTATGATTCCATCAAAGGATATAATCCATCGTTTCTCAATAGTCTTCCATTCCCTGAGCACTGTATCACAATTGTATTAGCAAGGTCTTCTGTTATCTTTTCTAAGAATAAATCAAGAGAAGTTGAATAAAGATGAGCACATGTCTTCAAGGAAAAGAAAAAAAACCAAAATGGGAACCAGGAGTAAGGAATTAAACTTTTTACATGAATAATTATTAATTATTTTAAAGAAGAGTTGTGTTAAAAGCTAACCTTGAGTCCTTTATCTCACTGTTAGCTTAACTTGTTCTTAAAGGTACTTTTCCCCCATTCCATATAGATCACATCCTCTAAACCCCTTTCTAGATAACTGATAAACCTTCTCACTCAGGTTAAATTACTGGACCATGTTCAATTTTCCTCAGAGACACTCTTCTCTGTGAAGAGAGATCATGCTCTCCAATCAGTAGCTGTCAGTCTGGCCCATCAGTTACCAGGTGAGGCTGCCACTTCAGGTGTTCAGAGAACCACAGCCTTTGTCAGTACAGAGACACCTGAACAATCACAGCGACGTTAACTAAGAGCTTAAGTAATTCCCCAGATGCACATACAAGGTTATGGTGTCATGGGGACACAATTGACGTTTCCTAACTGGTCATCTAGTTCCCTCTGTCCCTTTAACTCCTAAACACACTCACACACACATGTGTCAGAACAGCTCTGTCAGCAGGTGTCAGGACTGGATACTGCTAAAAGACTCCAACTTGGACACACATCACTGATCAACACAGAGCTGGTTTACAGTAGGGGTCCAATAAACTGTACCTGACGCAGCTGAATCGAACCTTTAAAGCACTGAAATAAAACAGTCTTTTTCATGCAGGAAATTCTAAGTTTCAGAAAAGAACTTTCATACTGAATCTCTAACTAGCAACTGATGATGCTTTTTGCCTCTGACGCTGATTGGTGATCAGCACTGACATCATCCAATCAGGGAACAGAAAACGAGTTCTTTAGTTCATATTATGTGGGATGTGGGAGAGGAAGGGTCATGATCCTCACAGAGTGGGACTCTCCGCTTTCTGCACCTGTCCTCTCTGTTCCAGCATGGAGCGTCTGTGGTTCCCCAGAGGCTCCTGGGTGGCAGCTCTGACGGTGACAGTGACAGTACTGAGCCCTGTCCTGGATGGGGCCAGGGACACACCACGTAAGTGCACCTCGGGAGTGAGCTGCTGTGGGTGAGAGAAGGAAGGATGAGCTTTGTCACTGTGTCCAGGCCATGTCCCTTAGAAAACTGTGACATTCTCTTCAGTGACCCCCTGTCTTCATCCTGTGGATCCCGATTATTTTCACAACAGAAGGAGCCTGGGTGCTCGCCCTACGAGAGCCGTGTCACGGGCTCCCTGTGTAGAGATGGTTTCTTCTCTACTCTTCTCCAATAAACCTCTCCAGCCTCGTGTCCCATTCCCTCAGGGTCGTCAAGGGATTCAGAAATAATGATGTCAAAATAATTCCCTATTCTTTTAGAATATTGAGTTATTCCATAAAAGGAGAAAGTTTCTTTGAAAATTCTGTGGGGAATCAAAAGGAATTAGAAAATCCTGTGTTATGGTCTCGACAGCATCTATGATGTTGGTGTCTCTCCCTAATAGGTGAGGATGTATCAAGGGGCCTCCCCACTGTCTCCCTTCCTTCCCCCCTGAATCCAGTGTCCATATGACCCAGTCCCTGTAATGGAGGTCCCCTGACAGAAGCTGGGCTCAGTGCTCTATTCCTCCTGTGGAAAGTCCCCAGAAGTGAAGCAGAGACTGTCAGTCCTTAGAGTCACCCTGCAGACAAGCAGCATCAATGGGGTCAGTGTCTGTGATGCCTTAAAGAACTCAAAGCTTCTCTGAACTCCTGGTTCGTGTTCATTGTGCTATCAGACTCTCCTACATCACCATTCTCGGGCCTAAGTCCACAAGTAGGAATTCAACTAGGAGAGATAAACTGTCTGAAATCCTGTTTTTCTAAACAACAACAACAACAAAAGAACAACAAAAAAAAGAAAAAAAAACCTAGTCAAATATTACCAATTTCATAGCTTCAAAATATAAACCCTGAACAAGACCCAGTGAGTGTGAAGGTTGTTTACATCCCACGGGACTGAGAGTCAAGGGAACTCACCGCCCTCTTATAATTTTGGCCCCAAATATCACCGGTCCATTCACCGTGCCCTCTGTTTCCCTGAATTAAGTTTGGTTACCTACACTTCCGTGTCCTCCCTATTCTCAGCCTAGCGAAGTCAGCACCATTCATGGATCCCACAGTTCCCCCAGGCCTCAGCACTAGACCAGATTGTAGACAGAATACAATGAAGGGATACTTTCCCTCTTTCTTAAATCACGTTTACCGTAACGGCAATGTTTCTTCCAACTAGTAGGAGAAAAGGAATAATGGTCTCTGATTTTCTCACAGGAAAGAAAAGGAATATAATGTGTCATCCAAACAAAGAGTCTAGGAGCTTAACCCCTTCTTGTTCCAGGATCCCCAGAATGATCAAGTCCCAGAACCCTGGGTGTGTTCACTTAGACCACAGCTGTTTATCTGAGTGACTGTTTTATACTATGCTCTATTCTAGGCTCAGAGAATCTTATTTGAACATGATAGAAAGTTCCCATTTCTCATGGAACTTAGGTAATGTAAGTGGAGAAATACAGTAACCCAATAAACATTTAAGAAAAAAAAATATTCAGAGAACAATAATTGCTCTTAAAAGAAAAAATATGCCAGCATTATAGGGCAGAGAGAATTGGGCTCCTTTACTTCAGTTCAGGTAGTTAGGGACGTCTCCCTGAGAAGGGACACTGAGAGACATTTGAGACCTGAGTGAGGAGAGAACCCACCTGTGAAGGAAACAAGGGACAGGTATTCCCGGGATAGGAGCAGGAAAGGACACAGTGTGGGGACGTGTTTGCCATGTTCACAGGACTGAGAGGAGGCAGGAATGGCTGAAGCCCAGCGAGCCCGTTGGACTGTGACCCTGACACAGGAACAGGGTGGAGAGGACAGGAGAGGGTGCGTGTTGGGCCCTGGCGGCCCGGGTGAGAAATCTGAATATTATCTGAAGAGATATGTGAACTACTGGAAGGTTATAAGAAGAGTTCGTTTATATTTATATTTAGTTATAATTCTAGCCAGCATGTGGAGACTGGATTTCAGGGGTCACAGATGGAGTTGGGGAGGCCATTTAGGAGCAGGAAGAGTTCTCAGGGCAGGTGCACTTGGGGCTCATGTAGTGAGGGCTGGAGGAGACAGTGAGGAAGGGGAGTGAGTGGATGTGGGAGATACATTTGTATAATAGTTTATGAATTAATTTGGGGAGACATCGGAAAAAGATCATACTTATTCCTAAGGATTTGTCTTCAGTAATCTGAACGAACATGGTGATGTTTGTGTTGTGGTAAAGAAGACAGTGGGATAAAATTATTTGAAGTGAGTGGTTAGGAATAAGTATTTTGTTTCAATTTGAAATGATTGTGTGACATTTATGTGGAGCTGTGAAGAGGTCAGTTGAATACAGGAGCCTGGAGTTCAGGGCTGGCCAGGGCTGGGGGTGTGCATGCTGGTGGCACTGACACTGGCACTGAGTGGAATTCCAGGGCAGTGGAGGAGGTGCACAGGGACAGAGAGAGTGTGTGCAAATAATAAGATGGCCAGGGTCACACCCAGGGGGCCATCGGGCAATGAGTCATCAAAGGGGGACTGAGAAGGTGGTTTTGAGAAAAACTAAGATTATGTAAGACGTGTATGTGAAGGGGATAGATTTTTGAAGAAGAGAGGGACTGTCCAGGTGTGGTGAGAACCACTGGGAGGTGTGTTTGGTGGATGTGATGTTTGCAGTGAGAGTATGAACAAGGTGGACATGAGACAAGAGTATTTGAGGAGAGAAGAGGAGCTGGAGACGTGAGGGACAGAACTCAGGGACTCTTCTGAGCAGCTGACATCAGGGAGAGACTGTGGTCTGGGTCAGGGGTCAGCTGGACATAACGTGTCAGAATGAATGAGCCCGAGAAGAAGCTGCAAGCACTTGAGAACCAGAGAGACTCAGTCACTAGTAAGGAACCGCTGAGTGACCTTGAATGCAGAGGTGACGGTTATGCAGAGAGCCATTCATTATACAGCCAGCATTTATTAGTGACCCAGGACAGACCAGTCGTCCCCTTAAGTAATGAAAATGGGGTCAATAACAAAACAATTCTGGTCTCCATCAGCATGAATAAAGAATTATAGCACTGTACAATTTCTATGTACTAGCCTTATACATTTCAATGTGCAGTTATCAGAACTCTCCTATCTTATCTGCAGCAATTAAAAATGTAATAATCTATGGAATCTAATTTAAAATATTTAACTTACCTAAAGTTACACTTAGTTGTAGATCCCAGACTATATGGTCTAAATCTCAGTATCTAGAAATTGCCTCTCCTCTACATCAGCATAATCTTTTCACATAGGCTCCTGTGTATTCTGTTATTATACATAAACCAGTGTTTCTGTCCTTGTGTTCAAAATAATATTTACTGATCATATTAATTAAAGAAAATTACCAAATGATGATGAAGATATTATTGGCTTTAGAAAGATAAAACATAAAAGATCTGGTGAGCTTACATTCATAGGTGTTATAATAATTGAAATACCCTGATATTTACTGAGTACTCATTAAACAATCAGCACTACAAAGAATCACTTTTTCATTTCACCCTTAACAGTATCCTGTGAGGAACTTACTATTACTACATCTATTTTAGAGAGAAAGAAAAAAGAATCAAACATGTCACAAAATGACAAAAATGGAAGAGCTCTTTAAAATGTAGTCTTTCTAACTCTAGAGATTGAGCTTCTACCACTGATGACAGTGGCTAGATAGTGTATTAGGTAGGGGTCGAGTATCTGATACTCACATGTGCCATGTTGTCTTAGGGTTGGGGGCAGGGAGATGCAAGAGCTCTAGTTCCAATATAGAAGAAATTCACATTCATTTGCATTTATAACTTGAAAAGTTCCATTTGAGCTCACACTAGTGCAGACTATAGAGGGCACGTGAGGAAGAACACAGGAAGTATTAAGTACGCTCCTCTGTGTCAGATCTTGTCAGTGTGCGGCTAAAGCTGCCAAAAAAAACACAGGATGCCCGACTGAATCTGTATTTCAGAGAAACAGCAATTATTTGACTGAAATCCAACTTTAACTGGACACCCTGTATTATTTTTTTCCAAAGTGAGAAGCAGGGTAGCAGTCAGATAGACTCCCGCATGCGCCAGACTTGTATCCACCCAGCATGCCCACCAGGGGGCAATGCTCTGCCCATTGGGGCGTTGCTCCACTGTAACCAGAGCCATTCTAGTGCCTGAGGCAGAGGCCATGGAGCCATCCTCAGCGCCTGGGTCATCTTTGCTCCCCAATGAAGTCTTGGCTGCAGGAGGGGAAGAGAGAGATAGAGAGAAAGGGGAGGGGGAAGGGTGGAGAAGCAGATGGGTGCTTCTCCTGTGTGTCATGGCAATTGAACCTGGGACTTCCACATGCCAAGTTGACACTCTCCTGCTGAGCCAACTGGCCAGGGTTGGATACTGTACTTTTATTCAGTGTATTTTAAAACCTTAAGTTGGACAGTGAACAAGGACGGACAGTGCTAACCCTGCAGGCTACAGCAGCTTCACACATTTTCATTTTTCAATTTTCTCATTTGTCAAGAAGTTACTAGAGAATTTTTGAACAGTAAGAAAGATCTGGTCTGACCAAGTCCCCTGGTCTCTGCCATCACTTCTATGTGAAGGTCTCTACTCAGAGTCTGGGGACCTACTCATTTTGGTGAACTGTCCACATGACAATGTCATCTCCCTAGTTTCTCCCCCTCTGAGGGGACCTGACTATAGAAATGAGAATTCCACTTCTGGCCGAGGCTGGTATTTCGATGCCGATTGGTATTACTGGAGCAGGAGACACAGACAGTGAGCTCGTTGGGACACTGAACAGGAATCAGTCGGCTGTGCTGCAGTTTCCTCCTGTAGATAATAGGGAACCAGTGGCAGGGAAGATAAGAGAGAAGGCGATGTGAAGGATAAATGATCTGACTTGGTGATTGGTCAGCAAGGCCAAGAAACAGGTCAACCTTGGTCCTTAACAACTTTATTTCACTGGAAAATGTCTGCACATAGAAGAGATTCCTAGGAAATACAAATTTCACATAGGACCGATATTTTCAATAGGTACACTATCAGTAGAACTATGTATGTAATTCTCAGCTAATGCATCATTAATAGTGGCTTTCTCACCACAGGTGTTTCAGATGGTTCACACTAGTGGAGGTCACCCTGGGAGGACCACCACCTCTGGAACATCTGGCAATATCTGAAGTCATTTCTGTTGTCACCCTGGGATTGTGAACTCCTAGGTAGAGAGACCAGTGATACTGAGTACAGCCTTCTGTGTACAGAACAGCCCACCTCCCCCAACCGCAAAGAGTAACCTGGTTCAAATGTCAGTAGTGTTGTGGTTGAGAACACTGCTTTACACTGAATGTTCCAAAAATTCTAGACTCACACTTTGTACACACACTCACCTTCCAATTCAGTTCTTCCTGGTTTAATTTAGCTTGTTTTATTACCAAAAAGAGAAATAAAGTCAGTTGTACAAATTCACCACTTTTTGTGGAATCCAGTCAATTGAAATTAAAATCTTTATTTTTATTTTTTGCCTTTTGCAATGTTTTCCCAAGTTTCCCTTCTCATTCATCACATCTCTATAAATTTTCAACAACCTGTCTTTCTAAGTCCCAATTACTTTTCAGTAAAGTGTCTCTAGTCTCTGCAGTAATTCTCCTCTCCACATTGATGACACCAGAAGCTTCCATTTATTCATCTCACTTTAACCACAGGCTTAGTCTTCTGGTTTTCTGAGCTTTCTGGATGTGAAAATGCAGAAAGGAGATGCAGCCCTGTTGGGATTGAGGTTTAATCTCCCTAAAACCCATCTGTGGTCTCCTGTTACATTAGAATAAGGTCCCACCCTAAAACACCCCATCCCCCAGGTTTTCAGCACGGGCTCCACCTGACCTGTCCTGTCCCCTCCCCTCCCCTGTCACTGTCTGTGCCTCAGAGCACTGTTCCCTCTCCTGTCTGGAGAGCGTTCATGGTTCTCTCAGGCTTTTGCACGTGGTGTTACCTTTACCTGAAATGTGCTTTTCTTTCCCCAAACACACACACACCGTCTTCCTCCGCTCACACCAACTCAGCCTTCTTGTCACGTCGTCAGTGTCACTCAGAGGCGGCTTCTTGGCCCCGAATGTAACTTAGATCACGTTATTCCTCTCTGTTCTGGACTCCACACTTCTCCTCTGACATCTCTCACTCCTGCATGAACTCTGTGCCCCTGGGATGCGACAGTCACTGTCACTAAACTTTAAGCTCCAGGCAGAGGGGAGTCTGTTCTCCTTCTGTGGACGCCCAGGGCAGCAGGGCGGCAGGAGGTCCCACCAACCACGTGCTCACAGGAGGAGGAGGACGTGTTTAAGGAAAGGGGGAGAGGAGGGTGAGAGGAGGGAGGTGGAAACGAAGCAAATCTTCAGGAAATGGGAGTCCAGCAGCTCCACAGCGTAGCCGAGTGGATACCAGTGACTTAGGACCAGAGGGGTCAACCCTGCCCCCCCTCCGCCGGACCCAAAGGAGAGGGACCCCTGGGTGCGGGTAATCAGTGTCTCAGGGTCCTCGTGTCCCCTCTGGCCTGTGCGCCTCGCACTAAGCGGGGTCACCGTCTGTCTCTAACCAGTGTGACTGGATGGTTCTTGTCCCCACAGCACATTTCTTGGAGCAGGTTAAACACGAGTGTCATTTCTACAACGGGACGCAGCGGGTGCGGTTCCTGGACAGATACTTCTATAACGGGCAGGAGGACGTGCGCTTCGACAGCGACGTGGGGGAGTTCCGCGCGGTGACCGAGCTGGGGCGTCCGAGCGCCGAGCACTGGAACCGGCAGAAGGAGCGCCTGGAGCAGAGGCGGGCCGCGGTGGACACGTACTGCAGACACAACTATGGGATTTCTGAGGGATTCCTGGTGCATCGGCAAAGTGAGCGCGGCGGGGGGCGGGGTGTGTGTAAGAGGGGTGGGGGAAGGGACGGGGGGGGGGGACAAGGGACCGGGAGGCCCTGAGAGGGCGGCTGTGGGGACACCGGTTCAGCGTGTGGCCCCGTCCTGCGGAGGGGACGTTTCTGGGGCTGTTGGGCTCGGGGGGGAGGGTCGGGGAGCAGAGGTGACAGAGGTGACACGGGGGTGTGAACAGATTACGTCTGTGCAGGACAAACCCTCTTTTCCCGGGACAGTCACGTGTTCCTGCACGGGTGTGTCCTCCACGAGAGGGCGGGGCTCCCGGCGCCTCTGCTCTTCCTGAGGCTCCTAACATGTCTCTCAGTTTCTGGCTTTTTTTCCACCTCAGTGTGTATATTTTTACATGGTTGAAGTGATTGCGAACAAGGCTTTTAAATTATAATTCTTGCTTAATATTCCCATATTACTATTGATATTTCTACAATGCTAGTGCTATTTAAGTAGTTACATATCTTCCTATAGTTGTGACATTTTACTTCACATTCTGTTTTGTTAAATCTTTTTTCAATATTGCCAAATACTTGGTTGAAAATTAAGGGTTTTTATTTTATTTTAAATTTATGCTTCTTTGATTCCTAAGTCTCTTGAATATTTTCACTTTGAGAATATTTAATTTGCCATTTTCTTCAGCTCCTGGTTTGTGTTATGATTCTCCTTTATTACTTTCCATGTGGAGACTTTACACACCTTTAATGTAGTGAAATTCACCACAAAGATGTCAGCAAGGATTTACCATGAATCTTATTATTTTGTGGTGATGTATACATGTTTCCCCCGGTTCCTCCTCCACTTCCTCTAAAATTGTATCTATTGAGCCTGGTCTCAGGCAGGAATAACACATATATATGAACCCCAGACCCTGCTCTGAGCTCAAATGTCGGCTTAAAAAGGCAGATAATTGTCAGATGATAACAATTGCAATAATACTTATACTTCTTTTGAAAAGGGGAGAGAATGATCCACTGAGAGTGATTATCAGTATTTCTAATGAATAAATCCCCGGGCTCCGCCCCCTCTCCTTCAGGACTCAGCCTTTCTGGGCTCAGCTCTCAGAGTCAGGGACCCACCTGTCTTTCCTGATTCCCAGGTGGGACCATGTCTGTGGGGTTCTCAGGTGTGGGTGTCACGTTCCCAGGATGTCACACCCTGTGTCCCCATCTTTCCTACACTGCTTCTCAGTTTATCCACACTGCTTTGAGTTATATTTCTGTCCAAATGAACAAGGATAATAACTAGCTAACACATATTGCTGCTAAGTTCAAGCTATTGTTTTACATATTTAGACCCATTGATCTTCCCATATCTTTAAGAGGGAAGTTAGTATTATTACCCCCTTTATAGATGAGAGAGCTGAGACACAGAGGAATGTAAACATTTTCCCAGGAGCAACCAGTAAGAGGCAGAACCAGGATTTGAATCCAGGAAGCCCTGCCCCAGATAGCACACTTTTAATGAATACACTACATGCCCTGCATAGATTTGTAAACACGTCAGTAGTGAATAACTGTTGCAAGATATAAAAAAGGCCCCCAAATTTTCATCGTATCTCTCAAATCTAGTGAGCCCATGCTGTAGGGATAGATTCAAGCTCAGGGCGCTAACTCCCTCTGGGCCACAGAACCAGCTCTGAGGGACGCTGCCCAAGGACAGAGCCTGGGACTGGAGACTGAGGGACAAAGGGGAGCCAACCAAGGAGCCTCCCTCTGTCTTCCTCACATTCCCCCCCTTTTCTCTCCCAGCTGCGCCCACAGTGACTGTGTATCCTGCAAAGACCGAGCACCTGCAGCACCACAACCTCCTGGTCTGCTCTGTCACTGGCTTCTATCCAGGCCACGTTGAAGTCCGCTGGTTCCGCAACGGCCAGGAAGAGGAGGCTGGGGTCAGCTCCACAGGCCTGATCCAGAATGGAGACTGGACCTTCCAGATGCTGGTGATGCTGGAAACAGTGCCCCAGAGTGGAGAGGTCTACACCTGCCACGTGCAGCACCCAAGCCTGACGAGCCCTGTCACCGTGGAATGGAGTGAGAAGCTTTCTGACCTCACCCATGTCTGACCCAGCACAGGGGACCTTGCTTCTCCCTGAGGGTGGGGTTCCCCCTCCCCACACCTTGTTCTCATTTGTTCATGTCCCTCCTTCAGCACAGGTCCTGGGGTGTCCCTGTGATAATTCTATAAACACCTCTGCTTTCTGAGGAGACATTTGTTCTCTGCAGGGAGAAGAGAGGCTGTCCCTGTTTTGAGCTTCCCCAGGATGTCACAGATTATGCCCCTTGGCCCTGGGTTCCAGTCCCCTGCAATGGGCTCTGCTGGTGCTTCCACACTGCTGCTCTGAGTTGTCCATTTTCATCTGAGAAGAGGCACATTCTCTACAATGTGGGGTCTCCTGACATGAGGGGAGCAGTCCCTGCTCTGCGTTTATTAGCTCTGTCCCCCTGGACGAGGGCTCCACCTCATTGAGTCCCAGGCTCCACATCTGTCAGATCATGAAGTAGTGGCCTGATGTCAGGGCTGTGATGTTTAAATTAATTCAGTGCCTGAACCATGTATCGACTCAGTGTGAGTTTTAGGTCTGTTTTCCAGAAATGGCCAGTTGTTCTGGTTCCTGTAAGCGCCCTCCCCCGTGTCAAAGCTCAATCCCAGAGTCTCGATTAGAGAGCTGAATTTCGGATCAAAATCACCAAATTGTTTCTTCTCTCAGGGGCACAGGCTGAATCTGCACAGAGCAAGATGCTGAGTGGAGTCGGGGGCTTCGTGCTGGGCCTGCTCTTCCTGGGGGCGGGGCTGTTCGTCTACTTCAGGGGTCAGAAAGGTAAGGTGCCTGCTGTCAGCTGAGGATCCCCACAGACTCTGTGGGGGAAGAAGTGACTTTGCTCATTAATTTTGTGTATATCTGACACTGTATAAAGCCCTTCTTTCCCTTATCGATCTCAAATTTCGTGGAATTCCAGAAATAATAATTCATAGTGCTTATGGTTAAAACATAAAGAAATATGGCATGAAGATGGATAAAAATGGTTAACATGCAGGGGCCTTGGGTCACGACACTGGAGTAAATGAGGAGCAGATACTGAATCTGTGTGAGGGCAGCTTCATAGGTCACAGCTCTCAGTGTCTGCTCACCTCTTCTCTTTGGTGTCGGGTGAGGTGGGTTGTGGGTAGAGAAATCTCAGGTGTTCTGGGCTGTTGACAATGTGTTTGGGACAGGTTCACCTTTCTATCTTTGAGTGTGTGTCTTCCTTCTCTTTCCCAGGACACTCTGGACTTCAGCCAACAGGTAACACTCTTTAATCCTTTTTTAGAGATACAGTCCCTAACACAGGATGCAGAGGTGACAGGACAGGGACAGAATAATGGGAGGACTTTGGCTGTGACTTGTTGTCTTAGTAGAGCCTAAGTTCTATGTCGATCAGGCATCTCTGATTCGACTTCCCCGTGCAGTGGGACCCTCCTGCTTATTCGCAAGGCTGGCAGCCCCTTTGAGACTACTCTTGAGGTGGCTATGAGGTTGCTACTGTTAAGTGCCACCAGAGGAAAGACAGGACTGACACACAAATTAGTTGCTTTAATCACACAGGGAATTTATTACTCACAAATCCTTTTGGCGTGCCTGGGTACAGCTTAAGGGGGCCCCGTCGGCGTGCTCCTCTTGACTGTCTTTTGTCAGAGCTCAGAGTGGTGTGGAGACAGTCCACATCAACATTAGAGCCTGGGGGACTACTTCAGCAGGGGCCCCTCAGCTTTAGTACCTTTTCTGGCCAACACCTTCTAACAGGTATCAATCTATAGAATTGTCACTTCAGTCTACCTTCTAACAGGTGTCAGTCTACAGCAGCGGTAGTCAACCTTTTTATTTCTTCCGCCTACTCTTGTTTCTCTGTTAGTAGTAAGATTTTCTAACCGCCTACCGGTTCCACAGTAATGGTGATTTATAAAGTAGGGAAGTAACTTTACTTCATAAAATTTATAAAGCAGAGTTACAGCAAGTTAAAGCATATAATAATAATTACTTACCAAGTACTTTATGTCAGATATTTGCTAAGGTTGGCAGAATACATTTTTATAAAACAACTTACTATACTTAAATCTATCCTTTTATTGATACTTTGGTTGCACCGCTACTGCCCACTATGAAAGCTGGAATGCCCACTAGTGGGCGGTAAGTACCAGGTTGACTACCACTGATCTACAGGATTATCACCTCAAACCACCTTTCTGGGCGTTCCTCACAGGGAATTTTCTCTTATGTTAATCTACTGAAATGTTTACATCAAAACACTTTTCTAGGATGTTCTTATTCACATTAACTTACAAAGTTAATATAAATAACACCAAGCCATTTTTTATCTAGGTATAAGTTCACACACATACTGACTGGGCCCTGCTTATGAGTCACAGTTTGTTTATCACATTATAGAGTTATGGCACCAAGCCACTATATTAATTCCTATCCAAATGGCATAACTTTATTTAATTTTAATAATTATTTTGAATATCATTTTAATTACTTTTATATATCTTTCATATTTTTATATTTCTATATATTTAATTACTGTAACCTTATATTACTACAACACGTGTGGTCAGGCAGTTTGCAGTAAAACATCTTCTCACCACTTAGGACAGGCCCTCTCTACAGGAGCTTTGGCTCCAGGTGACATGGGAGTATTTCTGTTCTGACTTCAGAGCTGTTACAGGAGGCTGTGGGGGATGGGGGCGAAGCTGCCTGTGGCTGGGACTGAACACAGCGTCACCTCTGTCTGCAGGGCTCCTGAGCTGACGTGACCATGCTGACACGGAGGATAAAGAGCCCCTTTCCCAGCGTCATCGCAGCATGAGGTTTCTTGCTTGACTCTTATTCCACAGAGAGTGCTTCCTTGGGCTCTGGTTTGCCCGGGGGGTCAGTGACCCTGCAGAACATGTTCTCCCTGATGGCCTCCTCAGCCCTCACTTAACCCGGAAGTCCCCATGCTGATAGCAGTACCTGATCTCATGCCTTTCCTGGTCCTTGTGTGATTACCCTACTGTCCCCTGTGCCCCTGAATCTGCCTTCTGTCCACATTTCTTTATAAATTTTTTCTCAATTCAGTATGGTGTCAAACTTGTCTGCTTCATACAGCTTCCAGGACAGGAATTAGAAAGAAAAGAGAAAAAGGGTATCATCATTGTACAAGGATACTGTTCACTTACACGCCTGCATTTTGGCCACAGGTGGATTGGGAAGGTGTCCTTGTTTCCCCCGTGCAAAGAGTATATACCAGATGGTGGATAAGCAGATTTAATGATGTTTAATTACAGAAATGCAAAAGAACTTGACAATGCAGTACTACAAAAATAGTTTAAGAATTGACATCAGAGTAATGATAGCATGAAGGATACACTTATCCTCTTTTCTTGAAATTTTAACAAACTGAACAGCTATAACTCAGTGAAGGAAACCCAGCTGGGCTCACAGGTTTACCTGAAAGATCAGCACACTGAGTGGACTGAAGGTGAGATGCATTGAGAAGGGGAAAATAGAAAAGACACACTTGTGGTTGACCCCTTAGAGAAGCCCAAACTGTCTGGATGTTTGTTTGTTGAGCTTCAGAGACAAGAGAAACCCAGTATGACTGGATTTCCTTCTGCCAGGAGGAGTGGAGGGATTGGGGAAATTTGGGTAGATATTAAAACAAAGAAGCAGCAGAATGAGGGTTCATGGACAGTGTTCCCATGGTCCGCTAGGAGCTCAGTTTGGGACAGAAACACAAAAATACAGTGTGCCCCTGTTCCCCAGACAGCCAGATCCTTCCTCTTTTCTCATGCAGGTACTGGATACTGGCAGAGACATTCCCCACAGATACTTCTACAGAGTCACTCTTTCCCCTGAGGAACAAAGGGGCTCAGTGTCTTGATCCTTGGACTGTTGGATACTTGGGGATGAACACCCAGAGCCCCGAGATTGCCATTGCTGAAGCTGTAACCTCACAGCACACCCCACTTGTTATCACAGCTCCTCAGAGAGGCAAGCCTGAGAATTTCACAGAGATAAAAATCTAATCCAGTGCCACCTACTGGAAAAAAAAGAAAAGAAAACCTCTTTTTTGCTTGAATGTTGGGTTGGATACTTCTTCTATATTGTTTTTTTTTCTTGTTGTTTTCTATGTTTTTGAATATTGTTTTAGGGGGCTTTGTTCTTTGTTTACTTTGTGGGTTTTTTTATTTTTTAGTATTTATTTCTTATCTTTATTTTTATTGATTAAATTTATCTTCAGTTTTCAATTTATTTTAATTTTTTGTTGTTCTTTGATTGATTTATTAACAATACAACTCACAAATGTTCTCAATACAGAAAAAAAATGAATTCTCTGGCTACCCCCAAAAAGATGTAGTTCATAAAGAAAATATAGATCACCATAAAACAATCTCAATTGGTTTAAAACCTTGAAGTTAAACAGTAGAGAATCCAGAATTGAAGTTTTGAAAATAATCAATGAGATGTGAAAAAACAATAACAGGGAATTTAATGATCTCAGAAAACAAAACAAGTACTCACCAAGGAAACAGAAACTTTAAAAAAGGAGGTGAAGAACTCAATACAGAAATTGAAAACTGAGGTAGCAAGTGTAGCTAATATAAGAGGCCGATAGAAAAGGGAGTCAGAGACATTGAAGACAGGAAACTAGAATTGATACAGAGGGAGGAAGAGAGAGATTCAAAAATTTTTTTAAAATGAGGGAGCTCTAGGAAAATTGTTTGACTCCATCAAAAAGAACAATATAAAAATAATGATAAATCCTGAAGAGCAAGAGAGGGAGTAGGGAATGGAGAGCTTATTGAAACAAAATATTGAGGAGAACTTCTCAAACTTATGGTAAGAATTAGATCCTCAATGCCAAGAAGCAAACAGAATGCCTAGTACCTCAACCCAAACAGGCCATCTCCAAGGCACATCGTACTAAAATGTCAAAAATGCAGGACAAAACCAAAATCCTCAAGGTAGCTAGAAAAATAAAGAACATAACATATAAAAGGAGTCCATGAGTCTATCATCAGACATCTCAGCAGAAACTCTACAAGCCAGAAGAGAGTGGATTCAAACATTGAAAGTCATAGAAGAGAGGAATTATCAGCCAAGGATACTATATCTATCAAAGCTGTCCTTCAAATATAAAGGAGAAATAAAATGCTTTTTCAGACATACAGAAGCTGAGGAAAATTGTCACTGGAAAGCCCCCACTGAAGAAAATACTGAAGGGGGTTATTCCTCATGATACAAAGAATAAAACAAAACAAAAGTACAATAAAGCTCCCTGAAGGTTACAATATAAAACAGTATATTTTGTGAAAACAAAAAAATAAAAAGGGAAAAATAAAGGTTTAAAGTAGCAAAGAAAGATGGAGTGCAGAAGCACATATAATAAAGTATGTGCTTTATTATAGCACTATTACTATTATTATACAAAGACTATTATTATACACATGAAACTTTTCACAATTACTTAAAAGTACAAAAACCCCACAAAAAAACAAAACTAAACTAAAATACATAGCTTAGAAAAAGGATATAGAGGAAAGAAACATAGAATATCAGCAAACAACAGCAACTGTCAGAAACAAAAGGAAAAATACCAAAGGAGACACAGAGCTACCAGAAAATAGAACATAAAATGATTGTAGGAAATCCTCATGAATCAATAATTACTCTAAATGACAATGGACCAAATGCACCAATAAAGAGGCACAGAGTAGCAGATTGGATCAAAAGGCAAAACCAAGTATCTGTTGCCTTCTGGAAAAACATCTTAGCTGTAGGGACAAAAGTAGTCTCAAACAGAAAGTTTGAAAAACGATTCTTCAAGCAAATAACACCCAAAGAAAAGTAAATGCACTCATACTAATATTTGATAATATTGACTTCAAGACAACAAAGGCAACAAGAGACAAAGATGGACATTTCATACTGGTAAAGGACATGCTAAATTAATGAAACCTCACACGTCTTAATAGATATGCACTGAGTCAGGGAGCACCAAAGTGTATAAGAAATCTACTAACAGAACAACAATAACAGAAAAGAGATAGACAAAGACACAATCAAATTTGGAGGTCTCAGCACATTATTGACAGTTTGAGATAGATCAGCCAAATAGAATATCAATAAAGAAACATTGATCTAGTGGTGGCGCAGTGGATAAAGCGTCAACCTGGAATGCTGAGGTTGCCGGTTCAAAACCCTGGGCTTGCCCGGTCAAGGCACATATGGGAGTTGAAGCTTCCTGCTCCTCCCCTCTTCTCTCTCTCTCTCTCTCTCTCTCTCTCTCTCTCTCTCTCTCCTCTAAAATGAATAAATAAATAAAAATAATTTTAAAAATATTGATCTGAAATGAACACTAGATCAAATGGACATAATAGACATTTACAGAAGCTTCATCTCAGAAGAGCAGATTATACATTCCTTTCCAGTTCATATGGAACATTCTCAAGATTAGACCATATGTAAGGCCACAACACTAACATTAACAAATACAAAATGATTGATATTATACCAAGCATATTTTGTGACCATAAGGCTTTGAAAATAGAATTCATTTGCAAGAAGAATGTAAAAAAACTCAGAAAAATGTGGAAATCAAACAGCATATATCTAAAAAATGATAGTCAAAGAATAAATCAAAAGATACATACCAACGAATGAGAATGACAACACAACATATCAAAACTTCTTGGATACAGTGAAGCAGTAATAAAATTTTATATCATAATAGGATTATATCAAGAAACAGGAAAGATCCCAAATAAACAATCTAACATTGTATCTTAAAGGACTAGAAAAAGAAGAATAAAGGAGCCCAAAGTCAACAGAAAAACAACAACACCGATAATTAGAGCAGAACTAAAAAAATAGAGAATAAATATCTATAGAAAAAATAATACAACAAAGTGTAGGTTTTTAAAAATATCAGTAAGTTGACAAATTCCAGGTTAGACTCACTATGGAAAAAAAAAGAAAGGACTCATATAAACAAAATCTAAAATTAAAGAGAAGAAATTACCACAGACAGCATAAAGATACTACCTCACAGCCTTAGATTGGCTGTTATCAAAAAGACAGGTAATAACAAGCATTGGAGACTGCGGAGAAATAGGAACCCTCACTCACTGCTGGTGGGAATGTAAACTGGTACAGTCATTATGGAAGAAAGTATGGTGGTTTCTCAAGAAATTAAGATTACAGCCTGACAAGTTGGTCACACAGTGGATAATGCATTGTCCTGGGATGCTGAGAACCTGGGATCAAAAAGTCCCAGATTGCTGATAGAGTGCAGACTCACTAGGTTGAGTGTGTTATCATACATAGGAGCCCATGGTCGCTGGCTTGAGCCCAAGGTACCTGGCTTGATCAAGGGGTCACTGGCTCAGCTGGAGACCGCCGGTCAACATACATATGAGAAGGCAATCAATAAAAAACTAAGGTGCTGCAATGAAGAATTGATGCTTCTCATCTCCCTCCCTTCCTGTTGTCTCTCTGTCCCTGTCTGTCCCCCACAGTTAAAAAAATTAAGAGTAGAACTACCATAGGACCCAGCAATCCTTCCACTGAGTATCTACTCAAAACAGTTGAAAACATTGGTACGAAAAGACACATGCACCCCCATGTTTATTGCAGCATTATTCACAATGGCCAAGACATGGAAACAACCAAAGTGTTCCTTGATACAAGATTGGATGAAAAAGATGTGGTACATATATACAGTGGAATACTTCTCAGCCATAAGAAATGATGACATATTGCCATTTATGACAACATGAATGGACCCTGAAAACATTATTGTCCCAGTAGAGCCCAAGCTCTATGTTGATCAGGCGTCCCTGATTTGACTTCCCCTCTCAATGGGACTCTCCTGCTTATCCGCAGGGCTGGCAGCCTCTTCGAGACTACTCTTGAGGCGGCTATGAGGATGCTACTGTTAAATGCCACCAGAGGAAAGACACGATCGACGCACAAATTAGTTGCAATAATCACACAGGCAATTTATTACTCACAAATCCTTTTGGCGTACCTGGGTACAGCTGAAGGGGACCCTGTCGGCGTGCTCCTCTTGGCTGGCTGGGGTCAGAGCTCAGAGCAGCGTGGAGACAGTCCACATCAACATTGGAGTCTGGGCGACTACTGCAGCAGGGGGCCCTCAGCTTTAGTACCTTTTCTGGCAAACGCCTTCTAACAGGTGTCAATCTACACAGGATTATCACCTCAAAGCACCTTTTTGGGAATTCCTTGCAGGGAACCCCCTTTATGTCAATCTACTGAAATGTTTACATTAAACCACTTTTAAAGATGTTCTTATTTTCCTTAATTTACAAAGTTAATGTAAATAACTCCAAGCCACTTCTTATCTATGTATAACTTCACACACACACACTAACTGGGCTCTGCTTGAAAGTCACAGTCTGTTTATCACAGTACAGAGTTATGGCACCAAGGCACTATATTAATTCCTATATAAATGGCATAATTTTATTAAATTTTAATAATTATTTTGAATATCATTTAATTACTTTTATATATCTTCCATATTTTTATATTTCTATATATTTAATTACTATAACCTTATATTACTATAACAATTGTACTGAATGAAATAAATAAATAGGAAAAAGGTAAGAACTATATGATTTCACATGCAGGAGGGATACAACACCAAGACTCATGGACATAGATAAAAGTGAAGTGGTTCCCAGGGGTTCAGAGCGACTGGGAAGAGGGGAGTAGAGAGGGACAAATATCAGGTGACAGAAAATGATGTGACTTTGGGTGACTGGCATCCAACACAATCAACAGTTCAAATGCTACAGAGATGTTCACCTGAAACCACCTATGGACTCTTACTGATCCTTGTCACCCATTAAATTTAATGTCTAAAAAAAACAGAGTTGAAATATGAAATAATTAAAATGCAGAATGGATAACTTTAGAAAGAGAGCTGTTTTAAAGTTCATTTAGGATCTGGGCTATACATTCATATTAAAAGTGTGTGTAATAATTATTTTAAAGTAGAATAATATGTTTAAAATTATGTGAGTACATGAATGGACAGAATTCATACTTTCTCAGTAGTCTTCCACTATCATTAAACCTATTTTAGAGATAAAGGAAGAAGGAGCATGGATGTTACAAACTGAGGTGGAAGAGCTCATGTTAAAATGTAGATTTTCTAACTCCAGAGCTCAGGGTTCTAACCATCACTGGTGACAGTGGCCTGGTTGAATCTGAATTACTGTCACATTTCTGATGATCACATGTGCCAGTGTGTCTTAGGGCTGAAGGCGGACAGGTGAAAGGCCTTCTAGTTCCAATATAGGATAAATACACATTTATTTGTATTTATAATATGAAAAGTCCTGTCTGGACTCACACTAGTGCAGACTGTCGTGGGCACGTGAGGAAGAACACAGGAAGTATTAACTATGCTCCTCCGTCTCCGGTCTTGTTAGTGTGGGGCTACGGCTGCCAAATGAAATGCTTAATTAAATGAAAATTTT